>NC_138305.1:45315000-45675000 GCF_965601325.2 Salmo salar | reverse complement strand
AAACACGGAACATAAACAAAAAGTAATGCGCGTAACAATATCCACGATATCAAAATACATGTAACACAAACAATCCTACACAAAGACAGAGGAATAAATACATATGAATTGATTGGGGAATGAAAACCAGGTGCGCAGGGAACAAGACAAAACAAATGGATACATGAAAAATTGAGCGGCGATGGCTAGAAAGCCGGTGATGTCAACCACCGAACGGCGCCCGAACAAGGAGAGGAGCTGACTTCGGCGGAAGTCGTGACACTGGCAACCATTTTATTCAGAAAAATAAATTCCATAACAAAGGGGGAGGAGCAGGGGGAGGGAGAGAGGGGTGATGTCGAGGGGGGATGGCTGGCCATGCGGCCGCACGGATGGTGAAGGCGTGAGCGCTGTGTGTGAGAGGAAATGTAGACTGGCCCCAGGCAGAACGTTTGGCATGCGCCATCCACTCATCCCCTAAATTCCTTTCTTCTCCTCCTTTCTGTGTTCAGGCCCATGTCTGAACTGGGCCAGCTGGGTGGGAGTTCTAGGGCTACAGGGCTACAGCAGGACAGGACAGGCTGGGTGGGGGGCTGGGTGATAGAGTTCAAGTTCAAGTTTTATTTGGCACATGGAAAAGTACAGTGAAATGCTTAAGCCCTACCCAACAGTGTATTAATCAATATCAAAACAATATAACTAATAATAACAAATCATGGGAAAAAATATACACACACATATAAAAATAAACACGAGAGGTAAGAGAGGAAACTATATACAGGGTCAGTGCCAGTACCAAATGTACAATGTGCAGGGATACTGGAGTAATTGAGGTGGATATGTACATATAGGCAGGGATTAGGAGAAAGTGACTGGTAGCATGATTAATAATAATAATAGTATGGTAGCAGCATAAGTGGTGGGTGGCTGTGAGCGTGTGTATGTAAGTGCACGTGTGTGGGTGTTAATGGCAGTGTGTGTGTGTGTGTGTGTGTGTGTGGTAATATACACACTGAGTATAGAAAACATGACAGACAGACCAGGTGAATCCAGGTGAAAGCTATGATCCCTTATTGATGTCACCTGTTAAATCCACTTCAACCAGTGTAGATGAAGGGGAAGAGACAGGTTAAAGAAGGATTTTTAAGCCTTGAGACAACTGAAACATGGATTGTGTATGGGCAACACAAAAGATTGAAGTGACTTTGAACGGGGTATGGTACTAGGTGCCAGGCACACTGGTTTGTGTCAAAAACGGCAACGCTGCTGGATTTTTCACGCTCCAATTTTCATGTGTGTATCAAGAATGGTTCACAACCCAAAGGACATCCAGCCAACTTGACACAACTGTGGGAAGGAAGCGTTGGAGTCAACATGGACCAGCATCCCCGTGGAACGCTTTTGACACCTTGTAGAGTCCATTCCCCAACTAATTGAGGATGTTCTGAGGGCAACTCAATATTAAAGTGTTTCTAATGTTTGTTATACTCCGTGTACACGTAAACAGGAGTAATATTGACCAGTAGCAGGATAAATAGATAGATACTAATGGTAATGTCAATCAATAATCAACGAACAGCAGCGGTGGTAGTAATACATCCAGTCAATAATCATTTTAGCAGCAGCATAGATGTGAGGGAGAGCAGTAGTTGTTAGCCATTTAACAGTCTCATGGCCAGGGGATAGAAGCTGTTTAGGAGTCTGTTCCTTGATGGACCGGTTCTGCCCGCCGGACGGGAGCATGGGGAACAGTCCATGTCTCAGGAGGCTGGAGTCTTTGGCAATTTTTTGGGCCTTTCTCAGACACTGCCTGGCATGTACGTCCTGGATGGCTGGGATCTCACCCACAGTGTAGAGGGCTACAGGGTCAAGGCTGACTGGGTGGGGGGAAGGATATTCTGGATCCTCATTAGGAACAGACAGACTGTTACCATCAGCATGCCAGCCTGGGGGACAGAGAGCAGGGCAGAGCAGGGGGAAGGATGTAGGGATGGCTGCTATTAGGGTGGTCTGGGGCTCTCAGCTCTTCTTCTTTTAATGGAGGAAGGAGTTCACACGGAGCCAGAAAAGCAGTGAACTTCTGATTCCTTCTGGTAATCAGCTTAATATGACTTTGTTGATAGTAAGAATGTCCTCCTATTCATAACACTGACAATTGATGGAGTGAGTGAGCCATTTGCATCGGCTAAGGGGAATGAAGAGAGATATTTACGATGTGTGACGCCTAGCAAAATCCTCAATCTCTGTGTGAGAGTGAAAAACTCTTGAACAGTAAACAAGGAGGATACTCAGTCCATTAATTGTCAGAGACACGAAAGAAAGAAAAGTTCCATGTGATTGGTCCCTGTGAGGCAGGAGGTTGGGAGGGGAGCGGAGCATGGCACAGAGGCAGGTGGATCATGGGGGAAATTCTGGAGGCAACAACCACAGGCTCTGACGCGTAGCTGGCTGCCTGCCTGCCTCTCAGCCTTCTGATGTGAAATGAAAGTAGCATCACACGGATGTTTTCTTTTTTCCCCTCCTGCCTTTGTATGAAACTCTGGACTGGCTGAGACTGAATGAACAAGGAGAAGAGGAGTGTAGGGTGCTGCGACAGGCAGCAATCAGACTGGCTTTGTCTTCTGCAGGGGAAAAATGTATAGTTTAGCAGCCAGTGCTTTACCTGCAATTAAGGCACTAAAAATATAATTGTGATAAAAGCACCCATTCTGTCAGCTGCATCTAGGAATAATTTGTTCCTTTGTTGTGGCGCATGGAGGACAAGACAACACATTCCATTATCAGTGATCTTTATACCTCTCTGGGCTGTCACACTTTATTGAACAAACAGGGAGCTGTGTAGGATTGGGATTAAATATACTCGCACTACTGCAGAGAGCATGCGTATGTCAATCAGAAATAAATGTAGGTTTAGATGTGTTCTTAAAGGGGGTACAAATGCGTGTCACTGTAGTGGTACCATGTAAGGTATGTCCTTTGTACCTTCAGTTATAGGTACATAATCGTACCCTTGCAGTTCATACCTTAACTAAAAGAGCCAATAGTGTACCTTAGGGGACAAGACAGTACAGGTAGAAAAGAGTACCTTTAGAAAAGGTAAACATTTGCCTCTAGGGTACCACCACAGTGACAAAGCTGTTTGCTTCTTTTAAGTGGCAAAAATGTATCTCTAAAAAAGTTTTGGGGTGTTTTTTAACACTGTAGGGTGTAAAGTCTTATTTGCATATTTACCAGGGTGCCTTTCAAGTGAATATCAGAGTTACCGGTACCACCCATGACTGCTTTTGCTAGTCATGGGTGGTTTGGACACACCTACATGGTTGTTGCCTTCATGGCTTTCAGTCCTGTAGCCTTCACCAAGTGAGTGCCTAAGTAAATATTTTATAATTGAAATGAAACTCTTTATGACAATACATAACATACAGTACCTGTCACAAGTTTGGACACACCTACTCATTCAAGGGTTATTTTGACTATTTTCTACATTGTAGAATAATAGTGAAGACGTCAAAACTATGAAATAACAAATTGGAATCATGTAGTAAACATAAAAGTGTTTTTCAACAGGACAATGACCCAACACACCTCCAGGCTGTGTAAGGGGTATTTGACCAAGAAGGAGAGTGATGGAGTGCTGCATCAGATGACCTGGCCTCCACAATCACCTGACCTCAATCCAATTGAGATGGTTTGGGATGATTTGGACCGCAGAGTGAAGGAAAAGAAGCCAACAAGTGTCAGCATATGTGGGAACCCCTCAAGACTGCTGGAAAAGCATTCCAGGTGAAGCTGGTTGAGAGAATACCAAGAGTGTGCAAAGCTGTCATCAAGGCAAAGGGTGGATACTTTTGAGAATATATTTTGATTTGTTTAACACCTTTTTGGTTACTACATGATTCCATGTGTTATTTCATAGTTTTAATGTCTTCACTATTATTCTACAATGTAGAAAATAGTACAATAAAGAAAAACCCTGGAATGAGTAGGTGTGTGCAAACTTTTGACTGGTACTGTATATCATAAAGCCATAGTTTGACAGCCTATTTTTACCCCAACACTGTGGTCTGAAACTGTTGGTTTGCAGGCCACATCGGGCAAGTCGCATTACGTTGACTTGCTAAATGATATGTTTCCTATTGGAATCCTGCCAGTTAGGATATCGCAAAAGTGGAACTTTTAATCACCCGCAACCTGCATTTAGAATGACTGCCAAGATAGGGAACATTTTGTTAGGTTACAGCCTTATTCTAAAATGTATTAAAATTGTTTTTTTCCCCTCATCAATCTACACACAATACCACATAAAAAAAATATTTCTGAAATATCACATTTACATAAGTATTCAGACCCTTTACTCAGTACTTTGTTGAAGCACCTTTGGCAGCGATTACAGCCTCACGTCTTCTTGGGTATGACGCTACAAGCTTGGCACACCTGTATTTGGGGATTTTCTCCCATTCTTCTCTGCAGATCCTCTCAAGTTCTGTCAGGTTGGATGGGGAGTGTTGCTGCACAGCTATTTTCAGGTCTCTCCAGAGATCAAATCAAATCAAAGTTTATTTGTCACGTGCGCCGAATACAACAGGTGTAGACCTTACAGTGAAATGCTTACTTACAGGGTCTAACCAATAGTGCAAAAAAGGTGTTAGGTGAACAATAGGTAAGTAAAGAAATAAAAAGACAGGCTATATACAGTAGCGAGGCAATAAAAGTAGCGAGGCTACATACAGACACCGGTTAGTCAGGCTGATTGAGGTAGTATGTACATGTAGATATGGTTAAAGTGACTATGCATATATGATGAACAGAGAGTAGCAGTAGCGTAAAAGAGAGGTTGGCGGGTGGAAAGACACAATGCAGATAGCCTGGTTAGCCAATGTGCGGGAGCACTGGTTGGTCGGCCCAATTGAGGTAGTATGTACATCAATGTATAGTTAAAGTGACTATGCATAAATTATAAACAGAGAGTAGCAGCAGCGTAAAAAGAGGGGTTGGGGGGGCACACAATGCAAATAGTCCGGGTAGCCATTTGATGACCATTTCAGGAGCCTTATGGCTTGGGGGTAAAAACTGTTGAGAAGCCTTTTTGTCCTAGACTTGGCACTCCGGTACCGCTTGCCATGCGGTAGTAGAGAGAACAGTCTATGACTGGGGTGGCTGGGGTCTTTGGCAATCAATTTTTAGGGCCTTCCAATGACACCGCCTGGTGTAGAGGTCCTGGATGGCAGGCAGCTTAGCCCCAGTGATGCACTGGGCCTTACGCACTACCCTCTGTAGTGCCTTGCAGACAGAGGCCGAGCAATTGCCGTACCAGGCAGTGATACAACCAGTCAGGATGCTCTCGATGTTGCAGCTGTAGAACCTTTTGAGGATCTCAGGACCCATGCCAAATCTTTTTCGTTTCCTGAGGGGGAATAGGCTTTGTCGTGCCCTCTTCACAACTGTCTTGGTGTGTTTGGACCATTCTAGTTTGTTGTTGATGTGGACACCGAGGAACTTGAAGCTCTCAACCTGCTCCACTACAGCCCCGTCGATGAGAATGGGGGCGTGCTCGGTCCTCCTTTTCCTGTAGTTCACAATCATCTCCTTAGTCTTGGTTACGTTGAGGGATAGGTTGTTATTCTGGCACCACACGGCCAGGTCTCTGAACTCCTCCCATTAGGCTGTCTCGTCGTTGTCTGTGATCAGGCCTACCACTGTTGTATCGTCTGCAAACTTAATGATGGTGTTGGAGTCGTGCCTGGCCATGCAGTCGTGGGTGAACAGGGAGTACAGGAGGGGACTGTGCACGCACCCCTGTGGAGCTCCAGTGTTTAAGATCAGCGTGGCAGATGTGTTGCTACCTACCTTTACCACCTGGGGGCGGCCCCTCAGGAAGTCCAGGATCCAGTTGCAGAGGGAGGTGTTTAGTCCCAGGATCCTTAGCTTAGTGATGAGCTTTGAGGGTACTATGGTGTTGAATGCTGAGCTGTAGTCAATGAATAGCATTCTCACGTAAGTGTTCCTTTTGTCCAGGTGGGAAAGGGCAGTGTGGAGTGCAATAGAGATTGCATCATCTGTGGATCTGTTTGGGCGGTATGCAAATTGGAGTGTGTCTAGGGTTTTTGGGATAATGGTGTTGATGTGAGCCATTACCAACCTTTCAAAGCACTTCATGGCTACGGACGTGAGTGCTACGGGTCTGTAGTCATTTAGGCAGGTTGCCTTTGTGTTCTTGGGCACAGGGACTACGGTGGTCTGCTTGAAACATGTTGGTATTACAGACTCAATCAGGGACATGTTGAAAATGTCAGTGAAGACACCTACCAGTTGGTCAGCACATGCCCGGAGATGTTCGATCGGGTTCATGTCCGGGCCCTGGTTGGGCCACTCAAGGACATTCAGAGACTTGTCCCGAAGCCACTCCTGCATTGTCTTGGCTGTGTGCTTAGGGTCATTGTCCTGATGGAAGGTGAACCTTTGCCCCAGTCGGAGGTCCTGAGTGCTCTGGAGCAGGTTTTCATCAAGGATCTCTCTGTACTTTGCACCGTTCATATTTGCCTGATCCTGACTAGTCTCCCAGTCCCTGCCTGCCTTAAAACATCCCCACAGCATGATGCTGCTACCACCATGCTTCACCGTAAGGATGGTGCCGGGTTTCCTCCAGACGTGATGCTTGGCATTCAGGGAAAAGAGTTTAATCTTGGTTTCATCAGACCAGAGAATCTTGTTTCTCATGGTCTAAGAGTCTTTAGGTGCCTTTTGGCAAACTCCAAGTGGGCTGTCATGTGCCTTTTACTGAGGAGTGGCTTCCATCTGGCCACTCTACCATAAAGGTCTGATTGGTGGAGTGCTGCTGAGATGGTTGTTCTTCAGGAAGGTTCTCCCATCTCCACAGAGGAACTCTAGAGCTCTGTCAGAGTGACCATCGGGTTCTTGGTCAAATCAAATGAAATTGTATTGGTCACATACACATGGTTAGCAGATGTTAATGCGAGTGTAGAGAAATGCGATTGCTTCTAGTTCCAACAGTGCAGTAATATCTAACAAGTAATCTAACAATTACACAACAACTACCTAATACACATAAATATAAAGGGATGTAATAAGAATGTGTACACATAAATATATGGATGAGCGATGACCGAGCGGCATAGACAAGATGCAATAGATGGTATAAAATACAGTATATACATATGAGATGAGTAATGTAAGATATGTAAACATTATTAAAGTGGCATTATTAAAGTCACTAGTTATCCATTTATTAAAGTGGCCAATGATTTCGAGTCTGTATGTAGGCAGCAGCCTCTTTGTGTTAGTGATGGCTGTTTAACAATCTGATGACCTTGAGATAGAAGCTGTTTTTCAGTCTCTCAGTCCCAGCTTTGATACACCTGTACTGAACTCGCATTCTGGATGGTAGAGGGGTAAACAGGCAGAGGCTCGGGTGGTTGTTGTCCTCGATAATATTTTTTACCTTCCTGTGACACTGGGTGCTGTAGCTGTCCTGGAGGGCAGGTAGTTTGCCCCCGGTGGTGCATTGTGCACCCTCTGGAGAGCCTTGCGGTTGTGGGTGGTGCAGTTGCTGTACCAGGCGGTGATACAGCCCGACAGGATGCTCTCAATTGTGCATCTGTAAAAGTTTGTGAGGGTTTTAGTTGACAAGCCACATTTCTTCAGCCTCCTGAGGTTGAAGAGGCGCTACTGCACCTTCTTCACCACACTGTCTGTGTGGGTGAACCATTTCAGTTTGTCCGTGATGTGTACGCCGAGGAACTTAAAACTTTCCACCTTCTCCACTGATGTCCCATCGATGTGGATGGGGGGTGCTCCCTCTGCTGTTTCCTGAAATCCACGATAATCTCCTTTGTTGACGTTGAGTGAGAGGTTATTTTTCTGACACCACACTTCGAGTGCCTCACCTCCTCCCTGTAGGCTGTCTCGTCGCTGGTGGTAATCAAGCCCACTACTGTTGTGTCGTCTGCAGTCATGGGTGAACAGGGAGTACAGGAGGGGGCTGAGCACACACCCTTGTGGGGCCCCGGTATTGAGGATCAGCGAAGTGGAGATGTTTCCTACCTTCACCACCTGAGGGCGGCCTGTCAGGAAGTCCAGGACCCAATTGAACAGGGTGGGGTTGAGACCCAGGGCCTCAAGCTTAATGATGAGCTTGGAGGGAACTATGGTGTTGAATGCTGAGCTGTAGTCAATGAACAGCATTCTTACATAAGTATTCCTCCTGCCCAGATGGGATAGGGCAGTGTGCAGTGTGATGGTGATTGCATCGTCTGTGGACCTATTGGGGTGGTATGCAAATTGAACTGGGTCTAGGGTGTCAGGTAAGGTGGAGGTGATATGATCCTTGACTAGTCTCTCAAAGCACTTCATGATGATAGAAGTGAGTGCTACGGGGCAATAGTCATTTAGTTCAGTTATCTTTGCCTTCTTGGGTACAGGAACAATGGTGGCCATCTTGAAGCATGTGGGGAGAGCAGACTGGGATAGGGAGAGATTGAATATGACACGTTTAAATGTCTTACTCACGTCGGCCACGGAGAAGGAGAGGGGGGGCCCGCAGTCATTGGTAGCGGGCCGCGTCGGTGGCACTGGATTATCCTCAAAGCGGGCAAAGAAGGTGTTTAGCTTGTCTGGAAGCAAGACGTCGGTGTCCGTGACATGGCTGGTTTTCTTTTTGTAGTCTGTAATTGCCTGTAGACCCTGCCACATATGTCTCGTGTCTGAGCCGTTGAATTGCAACTCCACTTTGTCCCTATACCGACATTTCGCTTGTTTGATTGCCTTGCAGAGGGAATAACTACACTGTTTATATTCGGCCATATTCCCACTAATCTTTCCGTGGTTAAATGCGGTGGTTCGCACTTTCAGTTTTGCGCGGATGCCGCCATCTATCCACGGTTTTTGGTTAGGGTAGGTTTTAATAGTCACAGTGGGTACAACATCTCCAATGCACTTCCTTATAAACTCTCTCACCGAATCTGCGTATAAATCGATGTTATTCTCTGAGGCTGCCCGGAACATTCCCAGTCTGCGTGATTAAAACAATCTTGAAGCGTGGATTCCAATTGGTCAGACCAGCATTGAATAGTTCTTGTCATGGGAACATCCTGTTTGAGTTTCTGCCTATAGGACAGTAGGAGAAAAATGGAGTTGTGGTCGGATTTGCCGAAGGGAGGGCGGGGGAGGGCCTTGTATGCATCGCGGAAGTTAGAGTAGCAGTGATCCAGAGTTTTGCCCGCACGAGTGCTACAATCAATATGTTGATACAATTTAGGTAGCCTTGTTCTCAAATTTGTTTGTTAAAATCCCCAGCTACAATAAATGCAGCCTCAGGATATATGGTTTCCAGTTTGCATAGAGTTCAGTGAAGTTCCTTGAGGGCCGCCGTGGTATCGGCTTGTGGTGGATATGGTCACCTCCCTGACCGCGGCCTTCTCCCGCGATTTCTCAGTTTGGCCCGGCAACCAGCTCTAGGAAGAGTCATGGTGGTTCCAAACTTCTTTCATTTAAGAATGATGGAAGCCACTGTGTTCTTGGGGACCTTCAGTGCTGCAGAAATGTTTTGGTACCCTTCCCCAGATCTGTGCCTCGACACAATCCTGTCTCTGAGCTCTACGGAAATTTCCTTCGACCTCATGGCTTTGATTTTGCTCTGACATGCACGGTCAACTGTTGGACCTTCTATAGATAGGTGTGTGGCTTTCCAAACCATGTCCAATCAATTGAATTTACTACAGGTGGACTCCAATGAAGTTGTAGAAACATCTCAAGGATGATCAATGGAAACAGGATGCACCTGAGCTCAATTTCAAGTCTCATAGCAAATGTTCTGAAAACGTATGTAAATAAGGTATTTCTGTTTTTTTAAACATTTCTAAAAACCTTATTTTCGCTTTGTCCTTATGGGGTATTGTGTGTAGATGAGGATTTTTGTATTTATTTAATCCATTTTAGAATCAGGCTGTAACGTAACAACATGTGGAAAAAGTCAAGGAGTCTGAATACTTTCCGAAGGCACTGTACCGCTGAAGGTACATTATCTCTTTTTTATCTTTTTGTACCCCCGGGAACAATACTGTACCCTAAATATTACTATTCTCCATCCCTAACCCCTGACCGATAAACAGAATACAGAAATCCAAAACCCAGGAACAGTGACTAAAGCATCAAAATATTTTATGGACACTGACAGCAATAATATTCTGTATGTGGAAAATAATTAATCTTATAAACATTTCTGGTTGAACTATTGTTCTTTGGTTTCTCTGTGAAGGCACAAAGCTTCTGTACTTTTCAGATCTCAAAGCACTACACTCTCCTACTGCACTGTACTCCACCATCTCAGTGGTCCAATCCAAATTGTAATAATGATGCTGAAGTTCCTGTAATGGCCGTCATTTGTTCGCCCCGAGGACTAGCAGTCCTAGTGTGAAACAGGAGAGGGGGGGGGGGGGGGGGGGGGGGGGGGGTGAAGAAAGAGAGGGGGGAGAGAGAGAGAGAGGGGGGAAAAAACAGACAGAATGAGGAGAGACAAAGAGGAGAGGGTGGTAGAGGAAGAGTGAGGGTTTGAGAGAGAGACAGAGAGCGAGAGAGAAAGAGATTATTTCCCTGGATGGGTTCTCTCCAGAGCCAGCCCAACACTTCCTCAGACAGTAATATCATGCAAAATGGTCCAGCTGTGCTTTCATCTCCTAATTTCATTATAGTGAGCAGGTAGAGATCAGGGATTGCATTATCCTCCCCTGTAATTTAATTCACAGGCAGCCTCTCCACTGCACGGCGCTTGACACATTCTTTGCATCTCCAAAGAAACGTCAGTTCAGAAAAAAAAGAGGAGGAGAGAGGGATCGCTTCCCTTCTGTGCTCCAGACACATCTCTGAGTCTCCTCTAAATGCATATTTTTCTTCCCATAATTCATCTTGAGCAACAAATGCATTATTAGAGAAGCAGAGAGAGAGCGACACTCTCATGGGAAGAGAGAGAGCGTTTTCATGTGCTGCCAATGCTCCAGATTCGCATATTCATATTCATATAGACTGACAGTGTAGAATAACCCTCTGTCAAGGAGATGCAGAAACATCTCTCAAATATGCTATGTTTAGTATTTCATAACCTTGCACTGGGGCGATGTAGGACAACTGGTGAGTTTATGTGCTCTCACCATTATTTTGGACATGATGACAGCTGAATCTGCAGCGAGGAGGGTGATGAAAAATGAATGTCAAAGTGCCAGGCAGGCCGTAACTCACACACACATACACAGACATAGATACATCACACACACACACACACACACACACACACACACACACCACACACACACACACACACACACACACACACACACACACACACACACACACACACACACACACACACACACACACACACACACAAAGGAAATGTCAGAGTGGTGCTAGCGCAGCAGAGTGAGAGTGACTGAGGCAGATCTGGACTTGGTCCTGGCTGTGACCTGAGTGGTTGTGACAAGCCAGCCAGGTGGAACAGGCCAGAGTAGGCTAGGGTAGGGCATGGTAAGGCAGGGTAGGCCAGGGTAAGGCAGGGGAGGGGAGGGTAGTCCAGGGTAAGGCAGGGGAGGGTAGGGTAGGCCAGGGTAAGGCAGGGGAGGGTAGGATGAGGCAGGGGAGGCTAGGGTAAGGCAGGGTAGGCCAAGGTAAGGCAGGGTAGGCTTGGGTAAGGCAGGGTAGGCCAGGGTAAGGCAGGGGAGGGTAGGCTAGGCTAGGGTAAGGCAGGGGGGGGTAGGCTAGGCTAGGGTAAGGCATGGGAGGGTAGAATGAGGCAGGGGAGGCTAGGGTAAGGCAGGGTAGGCCAGGGTAGGGCGGGGTAGGGTAGGGTAAGGCAGGGGAGACTAGGGTAAGGCAGGGGAGGCTAGGGTAAGGCAGGGTAGGGTAGGGTAATGCAGGGTAGGCCAGGGTAAGGCAGGGGAGGGTAGGGTAGGGCAGGGGAGGCTAGGGTAAGGTAAGGCAGGGGAGGGTAGGGTGGGGCAGGGGAGGGTAGGGTTAGGCAGGGGAGAGTAGGGTAAGGCAGGGGAGGGGAGGGTAGGGTAGGCAGGGTAGGGTGGGGTAGACAGGGTAGGGTAGGGTGAGGCAGGGATGAGGGTAGGGTAGGGTAGAGGGGAATAGGATGGAACTCCAGATCCAGACCACAACGTGAGGCAGAGAGGAGGCAGGGGGGGGTAGGCTAGGCTAGGGTAAGGCATGGGAGGGTAGAATGAGGCAGGGGAGGCTAGGGTAAGGCAGGGTAGGCCAGGGTAGGGCGGGGTAGGGTAGGGTAAGGCAGGGGAGACTAGGGTAAGGCAGGGGAGGCTAGGGTAAGGCAGGGTAGGGTAGGGTAAGGCAGGGTAGGCCAGGGTAAGGCAGGGGAGGGTAGGGTAGGGTAGGGAAGGGGAGGGTAGGGTAGGGCAGGGTAGGCCAGGGTAAGGCAGGGGAGGGTAGGGTGGGGCAGGGGAGACCTGGGTAAGGCAGGGGAGGGTATGGTTAGGCAGGGTAGGGTAGGGTTAGGCAGGGTAGGCTACGGTAAGGCAGGGGAGGGTAGGGGTAGGGAGGGTAGGGTAGGCAGGGTAGGCCTGGGTAAGGCAGGGGAGAGTAGGGTAAGGCAGGGGAGGGTAGGGTAGGCAGGGTAGGCCTGGGTAAGGCAGGGGAGGGTAGGGTAGGGCAGGGGAGGGTAGGGTGGGCAGGGTAGGGTGGGGTAGGGTAGGCAGGGGAGGGTAGGGTAAGGCAGGGGAGGGGAGGGTAGGCAGGGTAGGGTTAGGCAGGGGAGGGTAGGGTAAGGCAGGGGAGGGTAGGGTAAGGCAGGGGAGGGTAGGGTAGGGTAAGGCAGGGGAGGGTAGGGTGGGGCAGGGGAGGGTAGGGTTAGGCAGGGGAGAGTAGGGTAAGGCAGGGGAGGGGAGGGTAGGGTAGGCAGGGTAGGGTGGGGTAGACAGGGTAGGGTAGGGTGAGGCAGGGATGAGGGTAGGGTAGGGTAGAGGGGAATAGGATGGAACTCCAGATCCAGACCACAACGTGAGGCAGAGAGGAAGGACAGATATTTGAACATGCCACATACAGTACACAGTATTCAGACGCCTGACTATCTGTCACACTTGGAGGAAGTGAGAAGGGTGTAATTGCAGCCTGCAATTCGGGGCGTTCTTGCATGTGGGCATTTCTGCATCCAGTACAGTAGGTGGCGTTAATGC
This sequence comes from Salmo salar, assembly GCF_965601325.2. Classification (NCBI taxonomy): domain Eukaryota; kingdom Metazoa; phylum Chordata; class Actinopteri; order Salmoniformes; family Salmonidae; genus Salmo; species Salmo salar. The sequence goes on along the minus strand of NC_138305.1, from coordinate 45,661,822 downwards.
ACATTAACGTTGGATGCCAGCCGCCGATAAACCCCACAGCAGAAGGGGCAGGGGCGACAACGGTAGCCTGCTAGCCGTGCACCGGTACACAGTGTTCTTCGTCCCCGCCTGTCGGGCACTGTTTTCCCATAGTACTGTTAAATACGGCTGGTGTTTGGCAGGTGGCAGTGAAGGACACTGTGTGCTAGCTTAGCCAGCTAGTCCAGTATGCAGCAGGCGGGGACGACACCATCTACTAGCTAGCTAACTAGCATGCTATCTAGCCAGCAGACAGTGTCCCTAACTAGCAAGCTAGCTAACACAAGGTGTCGCCCCAGCCTCCCGCCTGCTATGCTAGTGGGAGGTGGGGATGACATTGTCCTGTCGGACATAGTTTTCTCCGGTACACGGGAGGTGGGAACCTCCGGTACGTGGTCATTCCTGATGCAGGTATGGCCACATGCAGGAATGCCCTGAACTGTGGGCTGCAGTTGCACACTATTAGAGAAAGTAGTAGATTTAAGGGAACGACACACGCATCACTACAATGCATTACAATGGGAATCCTTGTTTGGGTATGAAGAATGGGTAGGACAGGGAAGGGTGTGTGGTGGTAAGGGTGGTTTGAGGAATGGGTTAGGGAAAGATGGAAGGATGGGGGAGTGGAGAGTGTGGCAGGGAAGGAAGCATGGGACATAGACTATTCCTCCTTACTCCTGTTCATGACTGACTCGGGGTCCTGCCTCTCATTCAATATTCATGATAGCCTCCCTCTGGCTGTGCTGATGCTGTACTGGGCTGGATGCTGCTCTCCCTCCCTGCATCTTAATCCACACTGAGCTCCCCTCTCCCTGGGACACTGAGCTAGCTCTTCCCATCTCCCTGGCCTAGTTTAGGCTGCTGCCACTGGGCTGCTCTGAGGGCTGTTTGGAGGGTCAGTGCTAATCGCTGGTTTACATATGTCCCGTCCAGTGGCATCACAGCGCTGCAGCTAACAGGGGAGGAGAGCATTCAGCTGGGCCCTGTCCCAACGGAGTGCAGTCCCTTCTTTCCCTCTCTCCACTCATCGACCAGCTGCCAGGGACAGAACCTGAATTTGAATAACGCCTGCAGTGTGTGTGTGTGTGTGTGTGTGTGTGTGTGTGTGTGTGTGTGTGTGTGTGTGTGTGTGTGTGTGTGTGTGTGTGTGTGTGTGTGTGTGTGTGTGTGTGTGTGTGTGTGTGTGTGTGTGTGACTGGATATGGAACAGGGACAGGGGATGTTATAAAAATTGGTGACATGGAGCAAGAGAGAAAGAACAAGAGAGAGATCCGCATTGGATCAAAAGTAATTATTCACAACAGGAGGCTGCAGAGTTAATTCAACCAATCAGAGCGAAGGTGGGGGATGGGAAGAGAGAGAGAGAGACTGAGGGAGAGGGAGAGAGAGAGGGAAATACGGAGGGAGAGAGAAACCCTGCTTAAAGGAACCACTTCAAAGCTACACTTCTTCTAGCCTTTCGTTACATAGTACACTCCAGAAAGACCATCCTATAAATGAAAACGGTAATGACCATGGGTAAAACACCCTGACCTCTGCATTCAGGATGTTAACAGTGCAGTCATAGCAGGTTAATGAGGAAGTGGTGATTCCACACCAAGAGCTAACTTTATTACACCGATCAGTTCTAAAATGGCTGACATTTCACCATGGCTTTTGTCCGGGACATAATACTAATGTCTTCACTGCTAGCATAAGTCAGGTCAATTGTCTGAGGGGAAGCTCTCTATGCGTCTGCTCTAGGAATATGTAACTGCTTTCCAGTCGCCAACATGCATATGAAGTGACGGAATGTTGACATTATGTACTGACATTGAAAGAAAACACGGGCTGGCACTAAGTGATGCATGTGTGTACGTGCATGTGCATCATATGAGTGTGTACATGCACGCCGCATGTGTGGCTGCATATGCATGTTCGTATGCATGTACAGTACCAGTCAAAAGTTTGGATTCACCTACTCATTCAATGGTTTTTCTATAATTTTACTATTTTGTACATTGTAAAATAATAGTGAAGATGTGAAAACTATGAAATAACACATAATGAATCATGTAGTAATCAAAATAGTGTTAAACAAATCAAAATATATTTTATATTTCAGATTCTTCAAAATAGCCACCCTTTGCCTTGATGACAGCTTTGTACAATCTTGGCATTCTCTAAACCAGCTTCATGCGGTAGTCACCTGGAATGCATTTCAACTAACAGGTGTCCCTTGTTAAAAGTTAATTTGTGGAATTTCTTTCCTTCTTAATGCATTTGAGCCAATCAGATGTGTTGTGACAAGGTAGGGTTGGTATACAGAGGATAGCCCTATTTGGTAAAAGACCAAGGCTGCGGTTCAAACTCATAAAAGACACACCCTCGTCCACTTACCCTCGCCTTATGCACTTGGGGGAATCCCCGTCACCATCTTGGCGGGTGGTCCAAATGATTAGTTAAGCAAGGGAAGTTTGCAACGTAAGCCCCTCAGCCCTCGCTTTTAGAAGAGTTTGCGAGTGTACAATTATGTTCACTTCAGGGCCTGAAACTCCCCATAATTCAATTTGCGATGATTGCACATCCGCTAAGAAAAGTCCACCAAAAATTAAAACCTCAACATCAATATGGAGTCAACATACAAGTGTAAGTAAAAACAAATGTAAATAAGTAGAAATTGTGCTACTAATGCACATGACGGCACAAACACGTCTCGTAAAAGTAATGATGTTTTTGTTTGGTTAGCTTTCGGAAATTGTAGAAATAAAACATTTTTCTTCTTCAGAAGTTCCAGCTAGGCAGGCTAATGTTAGATAGCTAATTCATTTGCTAGCTATCATACAGTAGGCCCAGCGTCGTCCGGGTTAGGGAAGGGTTTGGCTGGCAGGGATGTCCTTGTCCCATCGCGCACTAGCGACTCCTGTGGCGGGCCAGGCGCAGTGCACGCTGACATGGTCGCCAGGTGTACGGTGTTTCCTCCAACACATTGGTGCGGTTGGCTTCCGGGTTAAGTGGGAATTGTGTCAAGATGCAGTTTGGCTTGGTTGGGTTGTGTTTCGGAGGAGATCAGCTTTAATAGTGCAGATAGATTTAATTTAGATACATTTCAGATATATGCAGAAATAGATACATTTCCAATCCCCTATATATTTTTGGGGTAAATATATATATTTATATACATACACACACACCAACATATACAGTATACACACACCAACATATACAGTATACACACATACATACATACATGCATACATACATACATACATACATACATACATACATACATACATACATACATACATACATACATACATACATACATACATACATACATACATACATACATACATACATAAACTCAGCAAAAAAAGAAACGTCCTCTCACTGTCAACTGTGTTAATTTTCAGCAAACTTACATAAATATTTGTATGAACATAACAAGATTCAACAACTGAGACATAAACTGAACAAGTTCCAAAGACATGTGACTAACAGAAATTGAATAATGTGTCACTGAACAAAGGGGGGGTCAAAATCTAAAGTAATAGTCAGTATTTGGTGTGGACACCAGCTGCATTAAGTACTGCAGTGCATCTCCTCCTCAGGGACTGCACCAGATTTGCCAGTTCTTGCTGTGAGATGTTACCCCACTCTTCCACCAAGGCACCTGCAGGTTCCCGGACATTTCTGGGGAAAATGGCCCTAGCCCTCATCCTCCGATCCAACAGGTCCCAGGCGTGCTCAATGGGTTTGAGATCCGGGCTCTTCGCTGGCCATGGCAGAACACTGACATTCCTGTCTTGCAGGAAATCACGCACAGAACGAGCAGTATGGCTGGTGGCATTGTCATGCTGGAGGGTCATATCAGCATGAGCCTGCAGGAAGGGTACCACATAAGGGAGGAGGATGTCTTCCCTGTAACGCACAGCGTTGAGATTGCTTGCAATGACAAGCTCAGTCCGATGATGCTGTGACACACCGCCCCAGACCATGACGGACCCTCCACCTCCAAATCGATCCCGCTCCAGAGTACAGGCCTTGGTATAACGCTCATTCCTTCAACGATAAACGCGAATCCGACCATCACCCCTGGTGAGACAAAACCGCGACTCGTCAGTGAAGAGCACTTTTTGCCAGTCCTGTCTGGTCCAGTGACGGTGGGTTTGTGCCCATAGGCAACGTTGTTGCCGGTGATGTCTGGTGAGGACCTGCCTTACAACAGGCCTACAAGCCCTCAGTCCAGCCTCTCTCAGCCTTTTGCGGACAGTCTGAGCACTGATGGAGGGATTGTGCGTTCCTGGTGTAACTCGGGCAGTTGTTGTTGCCATCCTGTACCTGTCCCGCAGGTGTGATGTTCGGATGCACCGATACTATGCAGGTGTTGTTACATGTCGTCTGCCACTGCGAGGACGATCAGCTGTCCGTCCTGTCTCCCTGTAGCGCTGTCTTAGGCGTCTCACAGTACGGGCATTGCAATTTATTGCCCTGGCCACATCTGCAGTCCTCATGCCTCCTTGCAGCATGCCTAAGGCACATTCACGCAGATGAGCAGGGACCCTGGACATCTTTCTTTTGGTGTTTTTCAGAGTCAGTAGAAAGGCCTCTTTAGTTTTCATAACTGTGACCTTAATTGCCTACCATCTGTAAGCTGTTAGTGTCTTAACGACCGTTCCACAGGTACATGTTCATTAATTGTTTATGGTTCATGGAAACAGTGTTTAAACCCTTTATAATGAAGATATTTGGATTTTTATGAATTATCTTTGAAAGACAGGGTCCTGAAAAAGGGACGTTTCCTTTTTTGCTGAGTTTATATACATAAAATGGCACCAGAGCAGAAGGCAGACATTTTATGTGCCCCAAACAGATTGTTTTTTTGTTTGTTTATAACTTATTTTTTTACTAATTTTGTATATAATGTTGCTACTACCTTCTCTTATGACTAGAGGTCGACCGATTAATCGGAATGGCCAATTAATTAGGGCCGATATCAAGTTTTCATAACAATCGGAAATCAGTATTTTTGGACGCCGATTTGGCCAATTTAAATTTACACCTTTATTTTCATAACAATCGGAAATCTGTATTTTTGGACGCCGATTTGGCCAATTTAAATGTACACCTTTATTTAACTAGGCAAGTCAGTTAAGAACACATTCTTATTTTCAATGACGGCCTAGGAACAGTGGGTTAACTGCCTTGTTCAGGGGCAGAACGACAGATTTTTACCTTGTCAGCTCGGGGATTCAATCTTGCAACCTTACGGTTAACTAGTCCAATGCTCTAACCACCTGCTTTACTTTGCACTCCACGAGGAGCCTGCCTGTTACGCAAATGCAGTAAGAAGCCAAGGTAAGTTACTAGCTAGCATTAAACTTATCTTATAAAAAACAATCAATCAATCATAATCACTAGTTAACTACACATGGTTGATGATATTACTAGTTTATCTAGCCTGTCCCGCGTTGCATATAATCGCTTAGGTACACGTTGCTCCAACGTGTACCTAACCATAAACATCAATGCCTTTCTTAAATTCAATACACAAGTATATATTTTTAAACCTGCATATTTAGTTAATATTGCCTGCTAACATTCATTTCTTTTAACTAGGGAAAATGTGTCACTTCTCTTGCAACAGAGTCAGGGTATATGCAGCAGTTTGGGCCGCCTGGCTCGTTGCGAACTGTGAAGACTATTTCTTCCTAACAAAGACTGCCGACTTCGCCAAACGGGGGATGATTTAACAAAAGCGCATTTGCAAAAAAAAGCACAATTGTTGCACGACTGTACCTAACCATAAACATCAATGCCTTTCTTAAAATCAATACACAGAAGTATATATTTTTAAACCTGCATATTTAGCTAAAAGAAATCCAGGTTAGCAGGCAACATTAACCAGGTGAAATTGTGTCACTTCTCTTGCGTTCATTGCACGCAGAGTCAGGGTATATGCAACAGTTTGGGCCGCCTGGCTCGTTGCAAACTAATTTGCAAGAATTTTACGTAATTATGAGAAAACATTGAAGGTTGTGCAATGTAACAGGAATATTTAGACTTAGGGATGCCACCCGTTAGATAAAATACGGAACGGTTCCGTATTTCACTGAAAGGAAAAACGTTTTGTTTTCGAGACGATAGTTTCCGGATTCGACCATATTAATGACCTAAGGCTCGTATTTCTGTGTGTTTATTATATTATAATTAAGTCTATGATTTGATAGAGCAGTCTGACTGACCGGTGGTAGGCAGCAGCAGGATCGTAAGCATTCATTCAAACAGCACTTTAGTGCGTTTTGCCAGCAGCTCTTCGCTGTGCTTCAAGCATTGCGTTGTTTATGACTTCAAGCCTATCAACTCCCAAGATTAGGCTGGTGTTACCGATGTGAAATGGCTAGCTAGTTAGTGGGGTGCGCGCTAATAGCGTTTCAAACGTCACTCGCTCTGAGACTTGGAGTAGTTGTTCCCCTTGCTCTGCATGGGTAACGCTGCTTCGAGGGTGGCTGTTGTCGATGTGATCCTGGTTCGAGCCCAGGTAGGAGCGAGGAGAGGGACGGAAGCTATTCTGTTACACTGGCAATACTATAGTGCCTATAAGAACATCCAATAGTCAAAGGTATATGACATACAAATCGTATAGAGAGAAATAGTCCTATAATTCCCATAATAACTACAACCTAAAACTTCTTACCTGGGAATATTGAAGACTCATGTTAAGAGGAACCACCAGCTTTCATATGTTCTCATGTTCTGAGCAAGGAACTTAAACGTTAGCTTTCTTACATGGCACATATTGCACTTTTACTTTATTCTCCAACACTTTGTTTTGCATTATTTAAACCAAATTGAACATGTTTCATTATTTATTTGAGGCTAAATTGATTTTATTGATGTATTATATTAAGTTAAAATAAGTGTTCATTCAGTATTGTTGTAATTGTCATTATTACAAATAAATTAAAATAAAAAAATATATATTTTTTAAATCGGCCTATTAATCGGTATCGGCGGTTTTGGTCCTCCAATAATCGGTATTGGTATCGGCATTGAAAAATGATAATCGGTCGACCTCTACTTATGACCAAAAATAACTTATCGACATCAGGACTGCGATTACTCACCACGGACTATCATGAATCCTTTTTCTTCTTTCACGACTCTGACGAGCCCGAGGCGGAGGATATACGGCTTCCTCGGGAACAGTCCCCGACCCCCGTGATCTGCGTGAAGAGGAGGCGGAGAAAGAGAGGCCGGAGAGCAGGCTGCCTTCTAAGAATTCGGAGGCGATCGAATAAACCCCCACTTCTCTCAATTCTGCTAGCAAACATGCAATCTTTGGACAATAAAATCAATGAGTTACGGGGAAGATGAAAATACTAACGGGACATTAAAAACTGTAATATCTTATGATTCACAGAGTCATGGCTGAATGACGACAATATCAACATACACCTGGCTGGTTATACGATGTACCGGCAGGATAGAACAGCGGCGTCTGGTAAGACAAGGGGCGGTGGACTATTTATTTTTGTAAATAACAGCTGGAGCACTATATCTAAGGAAGTCTTGAGCTATTGCTCGCCTGAGGTTAAATATATCATGATAAGCTGTAGACCACACTATCTACAGAGAGAGTTCTTATCTGTATTCTTCGTAGCTGTTTACCTAACACCTCAGTCAGAGACTGGCACTAAGATAGCATTGAATGAGCTGTATTCCACCATAAGCAAACAAGAAAACGCTCACCCAGAGGCAGTGCTCCTAGTAGCTGGGGACTTTAATGCAGGGAAACTTAAATCAGTTTTACCAAATTTCTATCAGCATGTTAAATGTGCAACCAGAGGGAAAAGAACTCTGGAGCAACTATACTCCACACACAGAGACCCATACAAAGCACTCCCTCACCCTCCATTTGGCAAATCTGACCAAAATTACATCCTCCTGATTCCTGCTTACAAGCAAAAATGAAAGCAGGAAGCACCAGTGACTAGATCAATAAAAAAGTAGTCAGATGAAGCAGATGCTAAGCTACCGGACTGTTTTGCTAGCACAGACTGGAATATGTTTCGGGATTCCTCCAATGGCATTGAGGAGTACACCACATCTGTCATTGTCTTCATCAACAAGTGCATCAATGATGTTGTCTACATTGTGACAGTACGTACATACCCCAACCAGAAGCCATCGATTACAGGCAGCATCCGCACTGAGCTAAAGGCTAGAGCTGCCACTTTCAAGGAGCGGGACTCTAACCCGGAAGCTTATAAGAAATCCCGCTATGCCCTCCGACGAACCATCAAACAGGCAAAGCGTCAATACAGGACCAAGATCGAGTCGTACTACACCGGCTCTGACGCTCATCGGATGTGGCAGGACTTGCAAACCATTACAGACTACAAAGGGAAGCACAGCCGAGAGCTGCCCTGTGACACAAGCCTACCAGACGAGCTAAACTACTTCTATGCTCGCTTCGAGGCAAATAACACTGAAACATGCATGAGCGCAGCAGCTGTACCGGAAGACTGTGTGATCACGCTCTCCGCAGCTGATGTGAGTAAGACCTTTAGACAGGTCAACATTCAGGCCTAAGGGCCAGACAGATTACCAGGACGTGTACTGCAAGCATACGCTGACCAACTAGCAAGTGTCTTCACTGACATTTTCAACCTCTCCCTGTCATAGTCTGTAATATCAACATGTTTTAAGCAGACCACCATAGTGCCTGTGCCCAAGAACACTAAGGTAACCTGCCTAAATGACTACCGACCCGTAGCACTCACGTCTGTAGCCATGAAGTGCTTTGAAAGCCTGGTCATGGCTCGCATCAACACCATCATCCCAGAAACCCTAGACCCACTCCAATTTGCATACCGCCCCAACAGATCCACAGATGATGCAATCTCTATTGCACTCCACACTGCCCTTTCCCAGCTGGACAAAAGGAACACCTATGTGAGAATGCTATTCATTGACTACAGCTCAGCATTCAACACCATAGTGCCCTCAAAGCTCATCAATAAGCTAAGGACTCTGAGACTAAACACCTCCCTCTGCAACTGGATCCTGGACTTCCTGACGGGCCGCCCCAGATGGTAAGGGTAGGTAACAACACATTCGCCATTCTGATCCTCAACACAGGGGCCCCTCAGGGGTGCGTGCTCAGCCCTCTCCTGTTCTCCCTGTTCAGTCATGACTGCACAGCCAGGCATGACTCCAACACCATAATTCAATTTGCCGATGACACAATGGTGGTAGGCCTGATCACCGACAACAACGAGAGAGCCTATAGGGAGGAGTTCAGAGACCTGGCCGTGTGGTGCCAGGACAACAACCTCTCCCTCAACGTGATCAAGACAAAGGAGATGATTGTGGACTACAGGAAAAAGAGGACCGAACACGCCCCCATTCTCATCGACGGGGCTGCAGTGGAGCAGGTTGAGAGCTTCAAGTTCCTTGTTCCAACAAACTAACATGGTCCAAGCACACCAAGACAGTCGTGAAGCAGGCACGACAAAACCTATTGCCCCTCAGGAGACTGAAAAGATTTGGAATGGGTCCTCAGATCCTCAAAATGTTCTACAGCTGCACCATCGAGAGCATCCTGACTGGTTGCATCACTGCCTGGTATGGCAACTGCTCGGCCTCTGATCGCAAGGCACTTGGTTGTATTTTTGAGTAGAGCAGACATGTCCATGTATTTGTGTTAGCTGCATGTGTGACATAACTCCACCAGTCCTATTTCTGATATAATTTACAATTTATTTAAAAAAAATGTAATATATATAATTTTTATATTGGTCAAGGTTTTTTATCAATTAGTATATTTGAGTTTAACCACAATATTAGTTGTATTATTTGTTCTGTCTGTTCTGGTGGATTAAACTGAAATTGCAACCAACTTTCTATGGCTTGATTAAAAAATTATGATATTTTGGAGATTATTTTGTTCTCAAATTACCAAAAGTGAGCGGTTGTAATCTGAATAAAGGGAAAAGGCCATTCTTGAACATGGGGTGAGACATTCATACTAATTTGCTAGAGAACCAGTTCAGATTTAAGTATAACTTTTGTATGACTGATGCCTTTAGTGAGACGTCTAATGCTTTAATATTTAATAATTTCTGCCCTTCGATTTCATATTCATTATATTAATTGGCCCTTTTAATTTTGTCTTGCTTGTCATTCCAAATAAAATTGAATATTTTTTGCTCATATAATTTAAAAAAAAATGTTGCTAGGTGTAAGCAAAACCATAAGCAAATAGGTAAACTGTGATATGACTAAAAAGAGTTAATCAGGGTGATTTTTCCACAAATAGACAGGTATTTTCCTTTCCATGGTAGCAAGATCTTATCTATTTTTGCTAACTTTCTATAAAAATGTATTGGAGTGAGATTGAAACGAAAACATATGCTTAAAGTACTTAATGTCCTCTTTCAAAATATAGTTTGGTGAATCATGGGTGATTCCAACATTTGTAACACGTTTCAGGAAAAAAACATTTCTATGTTGAAGATTAAAAAAATCATTTGGTGCATTTTTCCCCATATTCCATCCAGTTCGCTTTATTTTTATAATACACTGCTCAAAAAAATAAAGGGAACACTTAAACAACACAATGGAACTCCAAATCAATCACATTTCTGTGAAATCAAACTGTCCACTTAGGAAGCAACACTGATTGACAATAAATTTCACATGCTGTTGTGCAAATGGAATAGACAACAGGTGGAAATTATAGGCAATTAGCAAGACACCCCCAATAAAGGAGTGGTTCTACAGGTGGTAACCACAGACCACTTCTCAGTTCCTATGCTTCCTGGCTGACGTTTTGGTCACTTTTGAATGCTGGCAGTGCTTTCACTCTAGTGGTAGCATGAGACGGAGTCTACAACCCACACAAGTGGCTCAGGTAGTACAGCTCATCCAGGATGGCACTGCCAGAGAGAAGCATTGCCAGAGCCCTGCAAAATGACCTCCAGCAGGCCACAAATGTGCATGTGTCTGCTCAAACGGTCAGAAACAGACTCCATGAGGGTGGTATGAGGGCCCGACGTCCACAGGTGGGGGTTGTGCTTACAGCCCAACACCGTGCAGGATGTTTGGCATTTGCCAGAGAACACCAAGATTGGCAAATTCGCCACTGGCGCCGTGTGCTCTTCACAGATGAAAGCAAGTTCACACTGAGCACGTGACAGACGTGACAGAGTCTGGAGACGCCGTGGAGAACGTTCTGCTGCCTGCAACATCTTCCAGGATGACCGGTTTGGCGGTGGGTCAGTCATAGTGTGGGGTGGCATTTCTTTGGGGGGCCGCACAGCCCTCCATGTGCTCGCCAGAGGTAGCCTGACTGCCATTAGGTTCCCGAGATGAGATCCTCAGACCCCTTGTGAGACCATATGCTGGTGCAGTTGGCCCTGGGTTCCTCCTAATGCAAGACAATGCTAGACCTCATGTGACTGGAGTGTGTCAGCAGTTCCTGCAAGAGGAAGGCATTGATGCTATGGACTGGCCCGCCCGTTCCCCAGACCTGAATCCAATTGAGCACATCTGGGACATCATGTCTCGCTCTATCCACCAACGCCACGTTGCACCACAGACTGTCCAGGAGTTGGCGGATGCTTTAGTCCAGGTCTGGGAGGAGATCCCTCAGGAGACCATCCGCCACCTCATCAGGAGCATGCCCAGGCGTTGTAGGGAGGTCATACAGGCACGTGGAGGCCACACATACTACTGAGCCTCATTTTGACTTGTTTTAAGGACATTACATCAAAGTTGGATCAGCCTGTAGTGTGGTTTTCCACTTTAATTTTGAGTGTGACTCCAAATCCAGACCTCCATGGGTTGATAAATTGGATTTCCATTGATTATTTTTGTGTGATTTTGTTGTCAGCACATTCAACTATGTAAAGAAGAAGCTAGCTAGCTAACGAAGAACAACAAAGAATATCTAGTTAACAGAAGAAAAGAAAGAGAAAATCAGGACAGAAGAAAAAGGATATCAAAGTGAAACAGTTCTCTAAAGACACAGGAGACAATAATACAAGAAACAACACTTCTGTAGCTTGTCAACTATGTGTCTGTCTATCCCTGTTCTCTCCTCTCTGCACAGGCCATACAAACGCTTCACACCGTGTGGCCGCTGCCACTCTAACCTGGTGGTCCCAGCGCGCACGACCCACGTGGAGTTCCAGGTCTCCGGCAGCCTCTGGAACTGCCGGTCTGCAGCCAACAAGGCTGAGTTCATCTCAGCCTATGCTACCCTCCAGTCCCTAGACTTCCTGGCGCTGACGGAAACATGGATTACCACAGATAACACTGCTACTCCTACTGCTCTCTCTTCGTCTGCCCACGTGTTCTCGCATACCCCTAGAGCATCGAGCCAGCGGGGTGGTGGCACTGGAATCCTCATCTCTCCCAAGTGGACATTCTCTCTTTCTCCCCTGACCCATCTGTCTATCTCCTCATTTGAATTCCATGCTGTCACAGTTACCAGCCCTTTCAAGCTTAACATCCTTATCATTTATCGCCCTCCAGGTTCCCTTGGAGAGTTCATCAATGAGCTTGACGCCTTGATAACCTCTCTAGGCTAGGCGGGACGAATTCGTCCCACCTACGTAACAGCCACTGCTATCCTGTGGCGCGATTTTCAAAACCTTAAAAATCCTATTACTTCAATTTCTCAAACATATGACTATTTTACAGCCATTTAAAGACAAGACTCTCGTTAATCTAACCACACTGTCCGATTTCAAAAAGGCTTTACAACGAAAGCAAAACATTAGATTATGTCAGCAGAGTACCAAGCCAGAAATAATCAGACACCCATTTTTCAAGCCAGCATATAATGTCACCAAAACCCAGAAGACAGCTAAATGCAGCACTCACCTTTGATGATCTTCATCAGATGACAACCCTAGGACATTATGTTATACAATACATGCATGTTTTGTTCAATCAAGTTCATATTTATATCAAAAACCAGCTTTTTACATTAGCATGTGACGTTCAGAACTAGCATACCCCCCGCAAACTTCCGGGGAATTCGCTAACATTTTACTAAATTACTCACGATAAACGTTCACAAAAAGCATAACAATTATTTTAAGAATTATAGATACAGACCTCCTCTATGCACTCGATATGTCCGATTTTAAAATAGCTTTTTGGTGAAAGCACATTTTGCAATATTCTAAGTACATAGCCCAGGCATCACGGGCTCGCTATTTAGACACCCGGCAAGTTTAGCACTCACCAATCATATTTACTATTATAAAAGTTTCATTACCTTTTGTTGTCTTCGTCAGAATACACACCCAGGACTGCTACTTCAATAACAAATGTTGGTTTGGTCCAAAATAATCCATCGTTATATCCGAATAGCGGCGTTTTGTTCGTGCGTTCCAGACACTATCCGAAATAGTAAAGAAGTGTCATGCGCATGGCGCAATTCGTGACAATAAAATTCTAAGTATTCCATTACCGTACTTCGAAGCATGTCAACCGCTGTTTAAAATAAATTTTTACGACATTTTTCTCGTAGAAAAGCGATAATATTCCGACAGGGAATCTCCTTTTCGGCAAACAGAGGAAAAAATCCCAAAGGCGGGGGCGGTCGGGGTCACGCGCATAAGCCAGTGTCTCTTGATCGGCCACTTGAGAAAGGCGATAATGTGTTTCAGCCTGGGGCTGGAATGACGACATTCTGTTTTTTCCCGGGCTCTGAGAGCCTATGGAAGACGTGGGAAGTGTCACGTTAGAGCAGAGATCCTTAGTAAATGATAGAGATGGAAAAGAAGTTCAACAAATGGTCAGACAGGCCACTTCCTGTAAAGGAATCTCTCAGGTTTTGACCTGCCATTTGAGTTCTGTTATACTCACAGACACCATTCAAACAGTTTTAGAAAATTTAGGGTGTTTTCTATCCATATGTAATAAGTATATGCATATTCTAGTTACTGGGTAGGAGTGGTAACCAGATTAAATCGGGTATGTTTTTTATCCAGCCGTGTCAATTCTGCCCCCTAGCCCTAACAGGATAAGTTCCTTTCCTGAGGATGGCTCACCTCTCACAGTTCTGGGTGACTTTAACCTCCCCACGTCTACCTTTGTCTCATTCCTCTCTGCCTCCTTCTTTCCACTCCTCTCCTCTTTTGACCTCACCCTCTCACCTTCCCCCTCTACTCACAAAGCAGGCAATACGCTTGACCTCATCTTTACTAGATGCTGTTCTTCCACTAATCTCATTGCAACTCCCCTCCAAATCTCCGACCACTACCTTGTATCCTTTTCCCTCTTGCTCTCATCCAACACTTCTCACTCTGCCCCTACTCGGATGGTATTGCGCCGTCCCAACCTTCGCTCTCTCTCTCCCGCTACTCTCTCCTCTTCCATCCTATCATCTCTTCCCTCTGCTCAAACCTTCTCCAACCTATCTCCTGATTCTGCCTCCTCAACCCTCCTCTCCTCCCTTTCTGCATCCTTTGATTTTCTCTGTCCCCTATCCTCCAGGCCGGCTCGGTCCTCCCCTCCTGCTCCGTGGCTCGACGACTCACTACGAGCTCACAGAACAAGGCTCCGGGCAGCCGAGCGGAAATGGAGGAAAACTCGCCTCCCTGCGGACCTGGCATCCTTTTACTCACTCCTCTCTACATTCTCCTCTTCTGTCTCTGCTGCTAAAGCCACTTTCTACCACTCTAAATTCCAAGCATCTGCCTCTAACCCTAGGAAGCTCTTTGCTACCTTCTCCTCCCTCCTGAATCCTCCTCCCCCTCCCCCCCCCCCTCCTCCCTCTCTGCGGATGACTTCGTCAACCATTTTGAAAAGAAGGTTGACGATATCCGATCCTCGTTTGCTAAGTCAAAACGACACCGCTGGTCCTGCTCACACTGCCCTACCCTGTGCTTTGACCTCTTTCTCCCCTCTCTCTCCAGATGAAATCTCGCGTCTTGTGACGGCTGGCCGCCCAACAACCTGCCCACTTGACCCTATCCCCTCCTCTCTTCTCCAGACCATTTCCGGAGACCTTCTCCCCTTCCTCACCTCGCTCATCAACTCATCCTTGACCGCTGGCTACGTCCCTTCCGTCTTCAAGAGAGCGAGAGTTGCACCCCTTCTGAAAAAACCTACACTCGATCCCTCCGATGTCAACAACTACAGACCAGTATCCCTTCTTTCTTTTCTCTCCAAAACTCTTGAACGTGCCGTCCTTGGCCAGCTCTCCTGCTATCTCTCTCAGAATGACCTTCTTGATCCTAATCAGTCAGGTTTCAAGACTGGGCATTCAACTGAGACTGCTCTTCTCTGTGTCACGGAGGCTCTCCGCACTGCTAAAGCTAACTCTCTCTCCTCTGCTCTCATCCTTCTAGACCTATCTGCTGCCTTTGATACTGTGAACCATCAGATCCTCCTCTCCACCCTCTCCGAGTTGGGCATCTCCGGCGCGGCCCACGCTTGGATTGCGTCCTACCTGACAGGTCGCTCCTACCAGGTGGCGTGGCGAGAATCTGTCTCCGCACCATGCGCTCTCACCACTGGTGTCCCCCAGGGCTCTGTTCTAGGCCCTCTCCTATTCTCGCTATACACCAAGTCACTTGGCTCTGTCATATCCTCACATGGTCTCTCCTATCATTGCTATGCAGACAACACACAATTAATCTTCTCCTTTCCCCCTTCTGATAACCAGGCGGCGAATCGCATCTCTGCATGTCTGTCAGACATATCAGTGTGGATGACGGATCACCAGCTCAAGCTGAACCTCGGCAAGACGGAGCTGCTCTTCCTCCCGGGGAAGGACTGCCCGTTCCATGATCTCGCCATCACGGTTGACAACTCCCTTGTGTCCTCCTCCCAGAGTGCTAAGAACCTTGGCGTGATCCTGGACAACACCCTGTCGTTCTCCACTAACATCAAGGCGGTGACCCGATCCTGTAGGTTCATGCTCTACAACATTCGCAGAGTACGACCCTGCCTCACACAGGAAGCGGCGCAGGTCCTAATCCAGGCACTTGTCATCTCCCGTCTGGATTACTGCAACTCGCTGTTGGCTGGGCTCCCTGCCTGTGCCATTAAACCCCTACAACTCATCCAGAACGCCGCAGCCCGTCTGGTGTTCAACCTTCCCAAGTTCTCTCACGTCACCCCGCTCCTCCGCTCTCTCCACTGGCTTCCAGTTGAAGCTCGCATCCGCTACAAGACCATGGTGATTGCCTACGGAGCTGTGAAGGGAACGGCACCTCCATACCTTCAGGCTCTGATCAGGCCCTACACCCAAATAAGGGCACTGCGTTCATCCACCACTGGCCTGCTGGCCCCCCTACCTCTGAGGAAGCACAGTTCCCGCTCAGCCCAGTCAAAACTGTTCGCTGCTCTGGCACCCCAATGGTGGAACAAGCTCCCTCACGACGCCAGGACAGCGGAGTCAATCACCACCTTCCGGAGACACCTGAAACCCCACCTCTTTAAGGAATACCTAGGATAGGATAAAGTAATCCTTCTAACCCCCCCCCTTAAAAGATTTAGATGCACTATTGTAAAGTGGTTGTTCCACTGGATATCATAAGGTGAATGCACCATTTTGTAAGTCGCTCTGGATAAGAGCGTCTGCTAAATGACTTAAATGTAATGTAATGTAAAGAAAAAAGTATTTCATAAGATTATTTCTTTCATTCAGATCTAGGATGTGTTGTTTAAGTGTTCCCTTTATTTTTTTGAGCAGTATATATTACACTGGATCTTTCTTGAATAAGTTCCTCCATTTCTTTCCCCTCTAACTTATCCTGTGCCTCTATGGTACAGTTTTTATTGCTATCTATCTGTACTATTAGTCCTTCCATTTCCTTTGTTAATATGGACTCTTTTTACCTAAATTGCTTTTGTTTTAGAGATGAGTAGTGAATTGCATGGCCTCTAAAGGCACATTTAAAAGTGTCCCTTACAATAAGGGGATCTGCTGTACATATGTTATGTCTGAAAAAGCCAGTTAAAATTATTCTGTCCTAGTTAAAAACAAGTTACCATCCAATAGACTTTGATTACATTTCCAATATCCTCGCCCAGGTGGAAATTCTGGAAGAGTAATATATATGCCAACTATGTAATGGTCCGACCGCATTCTGTCCCCTATCAACACATTTTAAACTTTTGGTGCCAGAGAGAATGACATAAGAAAGTAATCAAGATGACTAACTTGATTGAGCCTCCGCCATGTATATCTCACTAGGTCAGGATATTTAAGCCTCCACCATGTATATCTCACTAGGTCAGAATATTAAAGCCTCCACCATGAATATCTCACTAGGTCAGGATATTTAAGCCTCCACCATGTATATCTCACTAGGTCAGGATATTTAAGCCTCCACCATGTATATCTCACTAGGTCAGGATATTTAAGCCTCCACCATGTATATCTCACTAGGTCAGGATATTTAAGCCTCCACCATGTATATCTCACTAGGTCAGGATATTTAAGCCTCCACCATGTATATCTCACTAGGTCAGGATATTTAAGCCTCCACCATGTATATCTCACTAGGTCAGGATATTTAAGCCTCCACCATGTATATCTCACTAGGTCAGGGTATTTAAGCCTCCGTATATACACTACTTCCAATATATCCATGACATTTGGGATTTCCTGAAGTGCCTGAGGGCGATAGTTTGTAGTGTGATTTCCTTTAAGGTCCATAGAGGTACTTAAAAGCGTATTATAATCTTCCACCATAATAATAGAGTCTTGTGTTTTCAAATGTTCAAAGAAGCGTGGATCATCATTATTTGGACCTTATAGGTTAATGAGCCATATCTGTTTATGGCCCAATAAACATATTTAAAATCATCCATCTACCATGAGGATGTGTTTGGACAATGTGCACATTTGGATCAAAATGACTGTTAATTAATATCACCACACCTTTTGAATTTCTTTGCCCATGGGAGAAGTATAGTTGGCCCCCCTAGTCCTTTTTCCACACAACTTCATCTAAAATTGTTGAATGAGTTTCCTGTAAACAATAGATATTGTATTCCTTCTCTTTTAGCCAGGTAAATACTGATGGTCTTTTCTTATTATCTGCTAAGCCATTACAATTATAGCTGGCTATACTTATTTCACCATTTAACATAATGAGATACAAGTTTCAAATCTATTTATCATAATATATGTTTGTAAACTCACCATTAAAAAGTACCATAGTGATTGAGTGTCCATATCCATGATATTTGCATTGCTACTAAGTAAACCTCCAATTGTTCCCCACTATTCCACCCGCTGAACCTCCTCCCCATCCCAAGTTTGGTTGTCATCCCAGTGACCGGCAGACCACCCCTGTTCCCCTGGATCCCAGGGCCCCCGAGAGACCGGGACCTATCCTTCGAAAAGAACACACAGTGCCACCCACAGAACAGAAGCAGATCAGCCGCCAAAAGCATTTCCATCGCCCACACGTTGATTTGTATTATATATAGCTATTAAAAAAAAATATATATCTTAATTTCCATAATTAACAATTAATATTTGTAATAATGTAGGTAGTTCATGCAAAGGATTGTTACCTCTTACCAGGAATGCCATTACAAAAATTACATTTTGGCAAGAAATTATTATTTCAGCAAACAATTATTGTGATTCATCCTGTACTGTCCCTAACATCTTTACTCCCTGGCAACAGTTGTGGGACACACACACACACACACACACACACACACACACACACACACACACACACACACACACACACACACACACACACACACACACACACACACACACACCACACACACACACACACACGCACACACAACCCCTTTCCCCCACAAACAACCATAAGCTCAGATGCTCAACAGTTGTTACATCCCGGAGCCCAACTCAAGAAAGGACCTGCTTTTATGAATTCATATACAGTTGCAGCTGTATGAGAATGCCTGCAAAAACTGGCAAAAAGTGGGAGATTTGATGAACCATTGTCAAGTCCTAGGTGATGGAGATCAGATATACCCCCTTCCCCTGAAACACCCACACGCTGGTCCCCCATTGCGACCATATTCCCAAGCATCTCTGTGCAGTCAGACCTTTGATTTATTTGTGCCACCAGGGCCACAATAATATGCCCCCTCTCTGAATGTCCGAGTGTGACCCCCTCCCCATGGGTTACTGCAGCTAGTGTTGCCAGCACTGCCACTTGAAAAAGAAAAGGAGAGCCGCACACTCTAGGAGCTCAGATGCAATAATTGAATAACCTAATATCCAACGTTTCGACAGACAAGCTGTCTTCATCAGGGTATAATGACGCCACTGCCTGGGTGGGGGTACCCCACCGGAATCGCCACCGGCTAGGTACAAGGTCGTCAAGGTTCTCATTAGCAGCTTTGAGAATGTCCTTGTATATTGTACTCTCCCATAATATACAAGGAGAGAGTTACCAGCCTCAGAAATCAGCAATTAACTGCACCTCAGAACTACAACTCCGATGTTGCTAAAAAACTGAGCCACGTACAGGACCACTACACACTGGTGTAGCTGAAACTCCTGCAAAGCGGGGGGGGCTACGTGCTCTGGGGGCCCATGCGCCCATCATCTCACACTTATGTCTAAATTGTTTCAATAAATAATTGACAGTAACCTGTCACACCCTGATCTGTTTAACTTGTCTTTGTGCTTGTCTCCACCCCCAACCTGGTGTCTCCCATCTCCCCTCATTATTCCCTGTGTATTTATACTTGCGTTTTCTGTTTGTTGCCAGTTCGTCTTGTCCTGTCAAGTCCTACCAGCGTGTTCCTGTGTTTCCTGTGCTCTAGTTTTTGTTTTTCCCAGTTCTGACCTTTCTACCTGTCCTGATCCTGCCTGCCTTCCTGTACCTGCCTGACTCTGATTTGGATTACGACTCTTTGCCTGCCCCTTGTACTATAATAAACTCTGAGACTCGTACTATCCACCTCCTGTATCTGCATCTGGGTCTTAGCCTGAGCCTTGATAGTAACTCACCTAGTCAGGACTGTCTAATTGTAGTAAAATGAAGCATGTTTCTTTGTGTTGTCTGTCCTCGGATATGGAGAGCTGTGAAAGCCTCTCTGCAGATGAAGAGGTCCCAGTGAATGTTAAAAGAGGTTGCTGGCACATCCTTGTATGGAATGGGTCGTATGTGTACTTGTATACAACAACACAGTTAAAAGTCACACACAATGTAGGCTACAAACGTATTACAACTGTAGCAGGCCAATCCTTCTCCTGGAGGTCTGCTGGGTGTGCAGGCTTCTGTTCCAGCCCAGCACTAACACACCTGATTCAACTTATCAAACCTAATGAGTTGATAATAATGTGTATTATTGCTGGGCTGGAATAGAAGTCTGCTCACCCAGTAGATCAGGGAGTGGAGCCAGGTTGGCCACCTCTGGGATGGACTTTTTTGTTCACCCGAAATTAAGCTTTAGTAATAATAGCCTAATTACTAAAATGGGTAACATTTACAAACGAGATAGCTTATTTGTACATTTTGAAATTAAATGCTGATTCATTGAAGTGGTTATAAAGATGTTTCAAGATTAACTAGTGCCAATGTTCATGAATCACAGATCCCAATTCTGCACTAAAAAAGGCGTGAAGGGGACCTGTGTCTAACTTGTCTGAGTTTTTGTGTTGCTTTCTCAAATGGACATCACCTTTTTGGCCAGTTGTGAGCTCTCCAAACTGGTTTAATTGATTGTCACCGTCTCAGGATATCATCCATGTGAATCCATGTAGCAGCTCATCATAATGCCATGCATCACTAACGCAGCCACAGGCCTACTGTACGATGGCATTAGTTGCCTTATGAGCATGTGCGATGCGTCCCCTTGTCATTGTACATCTGAAGCAGAAAATTGCTAAACTCACACATCATTTACATGTTGTTGAGCTAGCTATATGTTCTCAACTTAACATGATAAAGGTAGATCATGTAAATGAGGCTATCCATAAGCCAGGTTTTCTACATTAATTTTCTGACATATGAAATAGTTTAGTGCAAATCCAACCCTTGTATTCTAGGTACAGTACCGCACATGAAAATAAGGAGCTGACAATTTGTAGGTTAATTAGAAATGTCAAAAAGGAAAGTAATGGGGCATGGGAGCGTTGTAATTCTACCTTGTTCATTTGCTGAGAATGATTTTAGAATACAGAGACAAAATCAGAAGGTATGGAGGAGGATTGCAGAGATTGTGTTATTGGTGGGTGAAGAGAGATTTGCACAACAATGGTTTACAACTCAAAGCCACAATTTCCTTTACGCAAAGTACCCATTCATTTTACCTGTAGGCCAATGTGTTTTACAGGAAGTGAGCTATAATCCTCAATGTCATGACACAGGTATAATGAAAGAGCCATAAGATATGACAATCATTACGTTAAGATACCATAATCCAATTGGTAGCATATCACATGGGAAATGCATGCTTAGTGTTTCATTTACAATGTTATAATGTGTGTTCCTGGTGATTTCTATCCTTTGGTGGGCAAATTTACAATTTAATTTAGTCAACACATTCACAAATGGTGGCATTGATCACAGTTTTGAGGTTTAGATTGAGGTTCATGGCTAGGTAGCAGCAAATCTCTCTTTACCCACCATCAAAACAATCTATGCAATCCTCCTCCATGCCATTGACCTTTTGATTTTGTCTCTGTATTCTAGCAAAGCAACATCATATGGAATTGGAAAACCAGACATAGCAATGATTGCCTATCCTCCATATTTTGGGGGGTTTTCTAGCCCGGGAACTAATGACAGTTTCATGAAGGGAAGATTTTCAAGCAAACATCTGCTCCTCCCCTGATTGGTTAATGGCAGCGGTGGCCAAGTGTAATTTGCATAAAGTAGAGCAGAGCTTAACTTTTTCTACAGCTCCGCTAGTAGGTTTCTCGCCACTCACCTTCCCACAATCCCCTGTGCATTGCTCCGCATGCCCCTGTTGAAAATGAATGGGGGCGGAACTTTGTCTGACGAATTCGTAAGTGGTGTAAACGATACGTAATTAGCCTATTTTTATAATTAGCCTATTTCAATCGGGGCGATGGCAGCCCGCCTCGGCCCCTTTACTTAATTGACTATCAGGTTAAAAAAAGGTAGGTGAATCAGGTCGGACTCAGATGGAGAGTGAGTGCGATGGCCTGCCGGACCAATGGTGGAAGCAGAAGCATTGTGCGATTCTCTTGGTGCGAGTACAGTTGGTGAGAATGAGTGGACGATGGTGAAGAACAGTGGAGTAGAAAGGGCTAAAGTTGGAGAGCGATTGGTTGGAGAGCGATTCACGAGCAAGGATAGTTTTTTGGGTGACCCGTTTGCGGTCTCGAAGATGGCGGTGGACGAATTGGGTAAAGGGGAATCTGTCAGAGTGACCTGGAACAGTTTGATGTTGTTTTCGTGTCTGTCAAAAGCGCAAAATGAGAAAGCTCTGTGGCTCTATAAGATGTCGACAAATGATGTGGAAAGTTATGATTTTCAGAATAGGGCACCGGTTAAAGGTGTCATCTCTGGTGTCTTGTTGGACATAGAGGCTGTGTGGTTTAGGGATAACATTCCAGGAGTGGTAGACGCACGTCGCTTGAATTGAATGATCGGTTTTACTGTCGTTTGATGAAGTGGTTCTCCCGAATTACTTTAAACTTGGGTATGTGAGATGTGCAGTGAGACCATATGTACAGAAACCACTGTAGTGTTACAATTGTAAAAAGTTTGGACATGTGGCAAGTGTTTGTCGAAGGAATAAATATGTCGTAGTTGAAGAGTCAGATGAAGCATGTTGTTGTAATTGTGATGGGAATCACGTTCCTGAGTTCCCAGAATGCCCTGTAAGGATGAAGGAGGTCGCAGTAGCTAGGATCAGGGCTATCCAGCAGGTCTCCCATGTGGAGAAAGTGAAAATAGCTGAAGGACTAAGTAGAGATGAGATGGTAGTGGATGTCCCACAGTCTGCAGTGAATGCCATGCAGGAAAAGGATTCCCACACACTAACAGTGAAGAAGGTGGACTTTGTTGTGTTTATACCGCAAGTGATAAATTGCACTAGTCAAACTATTTTATTTTGGGGGGGGTTTGTTTTTGTTTGAAATTCAGGGAAGCAGTGTGAATTTGGTTAGTGTTTTTTGTAATTAGTATGAATTTTTTCATCCAAAACATATTTGGAAATATTAGGCTTAACATGAGAAAATGACAACTAAATAAAAATAATCATGCATCCATTAAAGCAAAGCTATAGGCTACTGCACCACATCATCTGACAGCCTATCGATAGGTAGCGAAGTAGACGTCGCAATTTCAGAACCATGAACAGCGATCGGTAGTATATACAGTTGAAGTCAGAAGTTTACATACACCTTCGCCAAATACATTTAAACTCAGTTTTTCACAATCACTGACATTTAATCCTAGTAAAAATTCCCTGTCTTACGTCAGTTAGGACCACCACTTTATTTTAAGAATGTGAAATGTCAGAGAGAATGATTTATTTCAGATTTTATTTATTTTATCACATTCCCAGTGGGTCAGAAGTTTACATACACTCAATTGGTATTTGGTAGCATTGCCTTTGAATTGTTTAACTTCAGTCAAATGTTTCGGGTAGCCTTCCACAAGCTTCCCACAATAAGTTGGGTGAATTATGGCCCAATCCTCCTGACAGAGCGGTGTAACTGAGTCAGGTTTGTAGGCCTCCTTGCTCGCACACGCTTTTTCAGTTCTGCCCACACATTTTCTATAGGATTGAGGTCAGGGCTTGGTGATGGCCACTCCAATACCTTGACTTTGTTGTCCTTAAGCCATTTTGCCACAACGTTGGAAGTATGCTTGGGGTCATTGTCCATTTGGAAGACCCTGACTGATGTCTTGAGATGTTGCTTCAATATATCCACATAATTTTCCTTTCCTCATGATGCCATCTATTTTGTGAAGTGCACCAGTCCCTCCTGCAGTCTAGCACCCCCACAACATGATGCTGGCACCCCCGTGCTTCACGGTTGGGATGGTGTTCTTTGGCTTGCAAGCCTCCCCCTTTTTCCTCCAAACATAACAATGGTTATTATGGCCAAACAGTTCTATTTTTGTTTCATCAGACCAGAGGACATTTCTCCAAAAAGTACAATCTTTGTCCCCATGTGCAGTTGCAAACTGTAGTCTGGCTTTTTTATGGCGGTTTTGGAGCAGTGGCTTCTTCCTTGCTGAGCGGCCTTTCAGGTTATGTCGATATAGGACTTGTTTTACTGTGGATATAGATACTTTTGTACCTGTTTCCTCCAGCATCTTCACAAGGTCCTTTGCTGTTGTTCTGAGATTGATTTGCACTTTTTGCACCAATGTACGTTCATCTCTAGGAGACAGAACATGTCTCCTTCCTGAGCGGTATGACGGCTGCGTGGTCCCATGGTGTTTATGCTTGCATACTATTGTTTGTACAGATGAACTTGGTACCTTCAGGCGTTTTGGAAATTGCTCCCAAGAATGAAACAGACTTGTGGAGGTCTACAAAAAAATGTTTGAGGTCTTGGCTGATTTCTTTTGATTTTCCCATGATGTCAAGCAAAGAGGCACTGAGTTTGAAGGTAGGCCTTGAAATACAATCTAGAGGAAAAAGAAACGCACACCTATTTAGGCGAGGTGCTGGCTAGCGGAGTGGAACACTTGACAATAAAGGAGAGCCGCACACTCTAGGAGCTCAGATGCAAAAATGTAATATCCTTGAAATACATCCACAGGTACACCTCCAATTGACTCAAATGATCAGAAGCTT
The DNA here is from genome assembly GCF_965601325.2 of Salmo salar. Taxonomy (NCBI): domain Eukaryota; kingdom Metazoa; phylum Chordata; class Actinopteri; order Salmoniformes; family Salmonidae; genus Salmo; species Salmo salar. Next base: position 45,637,060 of record NC_138305.1, on the reverse strand, counting down.
CTAAAGCCAGGACATCATTTTCTGGAATTTTCCAAGCTGTTTAAAGGCACAGTCAACTTACTGTATGTAAACTTCTGACCCACTGGATTTGTGATACAGTGAATTATAAGTGAAATAATCTATCTGTAAACAATTGTTGGAAAAATGACTTGTGTCATGCACAAAGTAGATGTCCTAACAGACTTGTCAAAACTATAGTTTGTTGACAAGAAATTTGTGGAGTGTATGTAAACTTCCGACTTCCACTGTACTTTGTGAGTGGCAGACGCATTCTGGGATTTTTTTAAGGGGGAGGGCAAACTCAGACTTCGAGGAGGTCCAGAGGAACTGTTCTATGCCATTGTCACTACAATACAGAAGTTTCAATACTGTAAAATACAATACACGATATGTAGTTCACTACTCCAACACTGAAGACTGGCTGCGTTACAAGTGTTACCAGTTTGGAGTTTTGAACTAAGAGTTTTGAAAGTTCACCACATACTAATTAAGAACAAATTGTGATTTACAATGATGGCCTGTTGGTGTGTGTGTGTGTGTGTGTGTGTGTGTGTGTGTGTGTGTGTGTGTGTGTGTGTGTGTGTTTCATAGTGATAGCAAGGAGGGCTGCTCTGCTCCTTCATCTCCCAATTATGTGTCAACATCAAAGATGGTCTCTCTCTCCAGCTCCTTACCTAGGTCTATGGGCGGATTGAGCTCACACATAAAAGGACGTTTTTCTTCCCCAGAGGGAGAAACACTGGAAACAAAAACAGTGCAGGACTCAGGACACAATACATCTTTAATTCTGTCAGTTCTTTGCTCAGGTGTTGTGTATTTCTTCCAAAGGGTGGGGAGAGGAGAGCGGAGAGAGGGAGCTCATTCCTTCCTGTGTATCCTAGTTGTAGTGATCCTCTCTGTCTGTGAAGGCCAAATCCAATCTTTTGTATTTTGTGTTATTCTAACCCTCTGAACCTCCTCCCCAGGGGTGTAAACTGACAATCCAAATACATTTAAGAGCAACGCTCCACTATACTAGATTAAAGAAATCAATGAAAGAGAACATTTTGATAAAGCTCGTGTTTAGTCCATAAGCAGAGTACCATGTGCCTTTATCAGTACACGATTAGGGAGGCAAATAGTTCACACTCTCGTGCATTCGGAGACGTGACAATAGTTCAAAAATGTGTATAACAAATATATGCATATTTTGTGACAAAGACCACAACATTCATACTAACAGAAACTACTGTATATCCCCTCTTGTAATGAGATAACCAGTTAAGAGTTATCGCAATACCATTTCAAATGGGGAAATGTAGGTTAGTTACCATAACATGACATGCCCACCTACATACTGTAACATCAGCTTCATCTAACTCCATACCTCAGAATATATGACAGAACACAGGATTTAAGAGCCTGGCTTCCAGCAATAATCTAACTGCTTAATGGAAACCCTTCACAGTCAGCAGCAACAGCAGAACTACAGCAATAGAAGAGGTCTGGGTCACAGGTCAACAGCCATATATTCAACCAGCTTCCGCGCCATTGCATCAAAGCTTCGCTCTGTTCTAAGAGGATACAAAACAGAGTAGTGAGGTTACACAGGAAGCCACCAACCACATGTGTAATGGCAATCCATTATGCAATCAAGAGAAGTTATGCAACGAGGGTAACGAAGGGTTAATCAGCCATCGTGCCACTCCACCAAGCAATGTCACAGAAATGCCTCCACACATGGCAACAGCACAGCATCCGTTGCTATCGGAGCCCTGGAATGAGTGCATGGGCTGAGAAGGGGAGAGAGGTGTGTGTGTTTGTATGAGGGTTTTCACACAGGCCAGCCTAATGGCATCTCACCAACAGTGGGCTAAGCTCACACTGAAACCTCCAGCACTCACTCCCACTAACAACCAGAGTAGATGTCAGGTACGTTATGCAAAATAACTATCATGAGCGAGCGAGAGAGAGACAGACAGAATGAGGAGAGACAGAGAGAGAGGGGTATAGAGATAGAGAGGGATAAAGGAGTAAAATAGAGACAGAATGAGGAGAGAGAGAGAGGGGGAGAGAGATGGAGAGGGATAAAGGAGAAAAATAGAGACAGAATGAGGAGAGAGAGGATTTGAGAGAGAGGGGGGGGAGAGAGATGGAGAGGGATAAAGGAGAAAAATAGAGACAGAATGAGGAGAGAGAGGATTTGAGAGAGAGAGGGGGAGAGAGAAAAGCCACTGAGCTATAATGGGAGAGCTAAACAATATCACATTGTGTTGAGGTGTGAGGACAGTTATATGACAAATTAGCCAAAAGATCATTAGCCAGATGATCCTCTTAATGATAATCAGGGGGGTCCGATTATCCTACTATTTTGGGGTCCTGTGTGGCTCAGTTGGTAGAGCATGGCGCTTGCAACACAAAGATTGTGGGTTCGATACCCACAGGGGACCATTTATGCACTCACTACTGTAAATTGCTCTGGATAAGAGTCTGCTGAATGACTCAAACGTAATTAAACAAATCATAAGGACCAGGAAGTGGTGCTGATTTGCTTGATTTGTTCTTTACCCAACCAGATGGTCTCTTGGGAAAAGATGCTGAGCTCAGTTGGTAGAGCATGGCACTTGCAACACCAAGGTTGTGGGTTTGATTCCAACGGGGGGACCAGTACGAGAGCAAAAAAAGGTATGAAAATGTATGTACTCATTACTGTAAGTCGCTCTGGATAAGAGCATCGGCTACATGACTAAAATGCTAATGTAGAAAAAATTGAAACCTCCAGCAATACAATTTCATTTCAGATCAGTTTCCTTAGCTGGCTGTGGTTCAGCCAATTAATATAGGGCAAATATGATAAGTAATAGCCATATTTCTGTGTAATCCCGCTCAGTAATGAGATGAGCCAGGTCACAGAAATATTTCTCACCGTAACACACTAATGAATACAGAGCTGTGGCCCTCAGAATATCCTTCCTCCAATTTGTTTTTAAGAGACTTTTTAAAGATTTATGAGAATCGTAGAACATCATTAGCATTATCATGACATAATTAATCTGATTAATAACCCCCACCTGGTGGGTTTGAGGTTAATGAATGAATCTTTAATTTGTTACATCTAATCTTCCATTTAATTAAAGTTGTGTGCCTAGGGCTAATATAACGATCCTTGATTACCATCAACTGTTTTCAGATCGGGGTAGTCATAGCGTGACAAGCTAATGAATTGTCCTCCTATAACACTTCCACCTCGGTTTCAGATACATGGGGTAGGCAACCAGACTCACTAAATTATTCATAGATTTACTCTTTTTTGCTTGGTGTTAAGCGATGACAACATGTCTACTTTGTAGGAGTGTAGACACAGACAGTCACTTTAACTCCAATCCAGCCACACAGAAAATGTAGAGAAATTGGTCCCAGGTGGGTTTGACCCAACATGCGACCGGTACACCACAACAGTGTGTGGTTTGCCATTAAGAGCAGAAGAAGTCACAGTTTGGAATCATAAAACTGGGTTTCTAAGCATTTAAACAACTGGATCTAGACTGAAAGACAAGATAACATTAACTAAGAGACATCTTAAACTGAGTTTATACTCAGTGGATGGTAAACTGTGGTTGAGAGAGATAAACCTCAGTGAATGACAGGTAATCTAAGTTCTCTGAGGTGCAAGCGGTGCCAATTTTGTCTGTGGGGTTATCAGTGTCAGTGAAAACAAGGGACACTTATGGTGAAATCCCATGCATGTCACCAGAGTCTACGCTGGCATTAGCCAGGATCATTACTCAGCATGTGACAAATTAAGACATATCTTGGCACAACAGAGGCCGATAAGCCTTTAAAACTCACTTAACAGGCATGATAAACCCTGCAATATTGCTCACAGGCAACCCGAGTACTCATTCTCTGTCACTGGAGGCCCTGGGTTGAAGATTTGTGCTGTGTTTGCCGGGGAAGTTTCTCTGGATTAAAGTCGAAGGGCAGAGAGAGAGAGAGAGAGAGAGAGAGAGAGAGAGAGAGAGAGGGGCTTTGTGAATAATTCATGGACAGGCGAAGTCAGCCATGCATGCATGGGTGGACTTGGGTAAAGCCAACCTTGGAGAAATCGGAGAGCTTCCTCCTCCACTACGCCATTGCCCTCCACATGAGTGGGCACTGGAGGCCAGAGCAGAGCTTCAGTCCAACCATGACCATCAGACGCAGTCACTCACAAACCCAACAATCAGTCCCGCTATCTGGAGACTTCAGGTTCTTCTAAGAAGTCAAACTTTTCTCAAGTTCACTGCCCTTCTTCGGTTACTTGTGTTGACACTTTCAGAACGGTCGAGACTTGAGACAGGACAGAATCATGTAGCTATTGTCTTACATTCTCTTTAAAACGGGAAGCGTTAAATAGAAAAGTAGTCATAACTCTGCTAAGCAGGGGGAGTAGCTAGCTAGCCAAGCTAAAAGCCAATGCCAAATGCTAGTAGTGCTTGTAGACAAGGCCCCAAAGTTCAGGCCTAACTTCCTACCCTAAACCTCCTATAAAAGACTGACGTCATGTTTCAGGTTACTTGGGTACAAAAGGCAGAACCTCGGGAGCAGAGAGCCGTGTGTAAATGCATCAGCAGGTCTACGTCTTCCCCTCCCATCCCTCCTCATACTCTCAGAGCTGGAGACTGAGGCCCTCACCCCTGCATGAACATGGACTTCTGATCAGGAGGAGAGAACAGCAGCACTCCAACACCAAACAGAATTTCCTTCAACCTTTAGTTCCAACCCCATTTACAGAATCGAAATCTAAAAGGACAATTAGGGACTTCTTAATCACCATTATCTTGATTCTGTGATACTAGAATTTGGATAATTGTGATTCATTAATGCGTCATCAGTACAGTAATAGCCACAGCTAAATGAGCTGGCCATTCATTTTCATTAACTTGAATGAAAATGGACTATAAAAACACAACACTGCTGCCTGCTTTATGTTGTCCATAATTTGTAGCTAAATAGAAGTACAAGTAATGATGAAATCACCTCCAACACGACAGAGAGAGGCAAAATATGATGTTTCCACAACAAATGTTCATAATTATGAGAGCCATCACAGTACACCTGCTGACTCCACCTGCTATCAGCGCAAACACATCTGGCAGAGTGTAATTTGCCTTGGCAGCGATTCAATATAAACCTTGAGGGGAACATTTCTTACTTTTCTATTAGCCTTTCCCTGCAGTTATTAATCAAGTGCCAGACACAAATCAGAAACCATCATGCACAGCGCTTCCTAAGGATGACCGAGGGGGAGATGGCACTGCTGTGCCTGTGACAGACAACGGGAGGGGGGATATCAGCCACACGGTGGAGATGAGAAAAGACGCTGGTTCTGGGGGATTCGGAGACTGGGAGACCACTCTCTCTGCAGGGGCTGTGGCCAGTATGAAAATCAGCAGCGAGGACGTTGATCGTGGGAAAGCGGTAGAATGGTAGGCACACCGGGTCCTCTGGGGAGGGATGGATGATCCTTCAGGAGACGTTTTAAGTCATCCCTGACAATCCCCAGCCTCCGTTAAGTGCCTTCCTTTTTCATATAGCAGGAAAACAGTGCTAGACTTCTGAAGTGTCCCGGGGACAACAACACAGCTGGTAAGTAAGGAACACCTATGGTTTCTTTATGGTCTAACGGGAGAGGAAGTAGACGTCTTAATCTGTTGAAAACAGATATAACATATAACTTACCTTACACAGTACCACACTCTCATTGTGAAGCTGAGAATGGATTGTATTGAAGAAACCTTACATATTAGAAGAAAACCAGTCAGGCCTGTAGAACTCTCTTTCAACTGAGAGTAGGCAGCTTGGAGAAACTGCACTACTAGTCCAGTGCCTCACACAGACTACTGTAGATCCACTGGCCTCTGATCTCAAATCCAAATGTTGGAGAATCTCAGTCCTTTGCAGGCGAGATATCTTCAAATGTTCTTCAGTGCGTCCAACTGCGAGACACAACGGAACTCTAAAGCTTGGTCAAAGAGCACTTGGCCTGAGTAACCAGTTGCTGTTGTTTCGCTGTAAACCCCTCTCACAAAGAGGACAACTTAGTGACAACAGAGGCAGTTAGGGAGGGGATCCAACGTATTTTTGTGGCCAGTTATCTCCATTCTGACCCCAGTGGTGCATTGAAGTCAGTGATTTTTACGATCACAAAACTTTGGAAGGTGAAATCTACTCCCAGTGATGTACGGATGGCGACTTAAGGTTTGATCTATGGAAAGGCAAAAAACTTTTTTCTTGACAGTTGCTTGGCCACAACAGTTCTGGCAGTCCTTCATGGATAAAATCCAGGTCCACTTTTGAGAGTCCTTTTGTGTTCAAAACATAGCCAGAAAAGACAGATGCGGCGGCTTCATTCGCTTAGAAATTACAAAGAAAGATTGAGTTGAAATGACATGGTCATCTCTTGGCTCAAGTAACCTCCTCCAGTCACGAAAATAAGCATTGTGTAGCTCTGCTGGAATTAGAACATATTTTTGGTGACTATGCTTGTGCCCCATTCACCCTCGGCGTCCTCAAATTTTTCAAAGTAGTTTTCTCGACTTGTTTTCTTGTTTGGTTTAGTTTTTTCGCGTTGAAGCAGAGTTCCTACACCCTGGGTATTTTTGATTTCCTTAGCGCAAAGCTGAGCAAACAGACAAAGGGAGCTGCGATAGAACCCTGCCAAGTCTTGCCTGGCTTTTTTCTCTTCCCTTCCTCTCCCTCTCCCTCTCAACATGGCAACCTTCCCGAGATGCCTTGGCGGGGTTCCAACATGTCTGTCTGAGTACCCCCCACACACCCACCCTCCCCCCAAAATAAAACCGTTGATTTGGGCAAATTGATCAAAACGAATCTCAGATTAATTTCTGAGCTACGCCACTCGACCACTTCCTTCATCTCTGGCATCTTCCCTCTCCCGCCCCCCACCCAGATGCACACAGACACGTGTGGTACTTGGAATCCTTGCCAGCCAATACCTCCCAATGCCTACACACACACCCCCTTAACCTCTCCATACCCCCACCACAGCCCATTCCCCTCTCCCCTCTCCTTCCCACCCTCACCCAAGCAAGTCACGCAGGGAGTTCCTCCATGTCTCTCTCGATGAGACTCCCCAAAAATATCTCTGGGATGTCTTTACAAGACCTGAAGCAGCTTCGCTTTTTCAATGCCGGGGTAGTCTATTCACCATGTGCCAAGGCACAGCATCTCCCGCCATTCTGAGGGGGCACCTCAGTGCCCACATCGCTGGTGCCAACTCACCACTGCCTGCCTCCATGTTCACACCATCCAGTAGCACATAGCCACAATCCCCATCCCACGCAACAGCCTAGCATGGTGGAATTTGGACTGGCAGATGCAGGAGTGATCCTATAGGGAATAAATAAGACGCACAGCAAAACAGAGGCTGTTGATTGGCTGTCAATTTCTCTTAAAGCCATTTTGCTACTTTATTAATTCCTGGCTTTCCCCGACAGTTTGGGATATTATATTGAAATGGATTTTAAACCATGTAGCTCGTAGACTACAATAAATGTTTACATAAGGTAAAATCCCTTGTAAGATCTCCTTATATCCATTAACTGACTAGAGGTGATGCAGCAGGTTTTTTATTTAGTGAGGTGGAGGGAATATATATGTGCTGACTTACACTTTGCAACAATGCAACTGATTATTCCTGATTATGAAAGAAAACTGAAAACACAATCTACAACAAACAGTCCAAGTCCATCAGTATCCCTATCTATTCTAGAAGAGGACTGTGGATGGATAGTACAGCATACACCTTACACAATCACATCATTTGGAATGACCACATAAATCAGGATTGACCCCTATTCTCTTTCACTGGAAGCTGCTCTACACAGAACTAGAGCCATCTGTGATCTGCAAAATATAAAATAGGCAGTCACATGCCTGTCAGCATCTACTGGGATTTGGATGAATTTCACCATGTCCATAAGTAAATAACCATTTCAATGTCCATAAAATGCATAACAGATACCATGGCTACTCTCTTATCCAGGACATCATAATCCTGCAGGGCAATAAATGAATCCACTTCATTCTGTCTCTGACCCTTCATTCCTCTTTCCTCACTGTTCCAACGCCCCGTCATGTGTGACCTTCAGCGGGCTAGCAGCAACATCAGGATGCCTTAACAGAGCGAGCAGAGCCACGTGCAGTGGTGTGGTGCCTGTCTGTGTAGCTGTGCGTGCGTCTCCTGGCAACCTGCCAGCCCCGTGGTGCAGTGATGTTGCCATAGGGCTGGGGAGGAGGCCAGGGCAGTATGGGGCTGGTAATCAGACCACTGCAGTCCTGCAGGGTGGATCCCTTCCCTGCACGGTCACGCTTCATGCCATTGCACACAGTTCCCATGTGAGCCGCATCTCAAGCAGCCTTCAGCTGCTCCCGCCAGGCCTTTTACTTGCCCTCTCTCTTACACACACACACACACACACACACACACACACACACACACACACACACACACACACACACACACACACACACACACACACACACACACACACACACACACACACACACACACACACACACACACACACACACACACACACACACACACACACACACACACACACATATTTGGGGCAATTCTGAAGAAAAGTGAAATGCAGTTTACGATTTGACAGTATAACTAGGTGTTGTGTTAGACATCCACTCAGATGGGGCCTGTTCTGAGAAAACCGTAGGACCCCAGACAATTACTGTTATGATTTTCCCATCCTATGGTGACAGGAACCAAGCAACACAAGGTACTGCAATTGTTTTTTCTCTCTTGCCTTTTCCTTGCGATCGATGTTTGATGTCATGCAGCGAGCTCCTAGTGCTCTCTCTCTTTGCCTACAGTGCAAAAGCTAGTAGGCTACATGTTTTCATTCTCATCACTGCAGACCGCACCCCTCTACCCTTCAAATGTTATGTAACTCAACTTGTGTCAGCCATTCCCTCTCAAACTGAAAGTTTTTCCTTTTTCCATCCTCTGAGAGTCAGACAGGAAATACAATTAATCTTTAATGTAAATGGAGTGTTGGAGATAGCATCTTTCTTTAGACATAATTTTTTATTTATGTAACCTTTATTTAGCTAAGTCAGTTAAGAACAAATTCTTATTTACAATGACGGCCTAACCTGACCAAACCCGGGCCAAATGTGCACCGCCCTATGGGACTCCCAATCACGGCCGGATGTGATACAACCTGGATTCTAACCAGGAACTGTAGTGACACCTCTTGCACTGAGATACAGTGCCTTAGACCGCTGCGCCATTCGGGAGCCCCTGAAAACATTATGTTTTGCACCACTGACTTTAAACTAGCAAAAATTCCCCCAAGCGAGTCAAGTTCTTGCCAGTAGGATAGAATGCATATTCAATCACTTTAAGCTCAGTGAGATCCAATAGAAATATCCTTGGTATAAGGCCTACATAATTGCAGGATTAACAGTAACATGCATTATAATTTTCCAGCCTTTATTATTATTATTATTATTATTTTTTTATTTTATTTATTTTTTTAAGAAATTATTAGCTTTGGAACAGGTTGCCTTAATCAGAGGTGTGTGTGTGTGTGTGTGTGTGTGTGTGTGTGTGTGTGTGTGTGTGTGTGTGTGTGTGTGTGTGTGTGTGTGTGTGTGTGTGTGTGTGTGTGTGTGTGTGTGTGTGCGTGTGTGTGTGAACTGTGCAGAGAAAGGGAGAAATAGAGAGAGACTAGTCTACATTAGGGTCGTCCCTACCCTAAACCCGAACCTTAACCATTTGAAATGTCAACTTCAATAGGGTAGGAACGTCCCAAGGAACCCGGATTGCACGGACCTTTCTTCATCCGTTTAATAGCAGCGAGAAGTGAATATACGCATGCGCAATATGGAGGTTTCAGTGACAAAACAAAGCTTCTGCAGCGCTTTAAAGTCATAGCAGGGCAGAAGTGTAGTCAATTCGTGCAACACAGACGTATGTCGGCTACACAGTCGTACGACAAGTGCTTGTTGACATAAATATCAACTGTACACGCTTTGTGTTTTCAATGTTTACATAATTAGGCCAACTTCGGGTGTTTTGCTAAGCAACTAGGTATGTAGGCTAGCTACTATAGGCTAGCTACTATAGGCTATAGCTACCGAGCCTAGGACAACATGCGACACAGACGACACACACAGGGAAAGTCATCCTACCTGATACTTTTAAACTTTCACTTCTCCCGGGTAGAGCGGTCTCTGGAGTCGGCATCTGTGTTTTGGAAGAGATATCTCCCATTCTACTGTGGGTAAAATGACGCCAAATCAAACGGAGTCGAGTCGTTACGACCATTGAGCTCAGCGGTAGCAGTCGTGCGGACACAAACTAGCCGAGCCTTCTTACTTCCCTACATAACAACTTGTGTAACGCACCAGTTTTCATGTTTATTGTCTACAATTGGCTGAGCACAGCCTATTATCAAACCTGCACAAAATTATATATTTCATTTAGCTATAGGCCTAAGTAATTAAAGCAAATGTAATAATGAATAAATGTAGTTTGCATTAAAAAAAATATTGGGCTATAGGCTGAAAGACCTATGAATGCCAAAACCTTCACCTATATGAAATGTTGAGGTAAATGATTCCATTATCAGGATATAATTAAGCAATAAGGCACGACGAGGTGTGGTATATGGCCAATATACCACGGCTATCCAGGAGTGCCTGGATACAGCCCTTAGCCGTGGTATATTGGCCATATACCACAAACCACTGAGGTGCCCTATTGCTATTATGAACTGGTTACCAACGTAATTAGAGCAGTAAAAATACATGTTTTCTCATACCAGTGGTATATGGTCTGATATACCACGGCTGTCAGCCAATCAGCATTCAGGGCTCGAACCACCCAGTTTATAATGGAAACAATCATTTGTGTAGCCAATCATGTTTCAGCCTCTTTAGATTGTAACGTTAGTAAAACAACGCATTGTAACCATATTTTGAGACACAAGTCAGGTTCTGGTAGTCTCGTTGAACTAGAATAACGAAATGCATGACCTGACAAAATATAGCCATTCAAAAAATATATATACATTTGCCCTCCTTTTCTTTTAAACATTCTGTTATTTTCTTAATCAGGCTTTGACTATTTTGTCATGGTCCATTTTATGAAATAAGCATGTTGCCAGAGTTGAACCATTGCATTTTTTATAGCTTGTTGCATTATTAAATAGTTTTTAAATAGTTATTGTTAATAAATAAAGAATGGAATACATTGGGGAAAATGTCCTATCTGTTCATTTCTCAGGCTACATTTGCTGATAAAAAATAAGTCTGTCAAGTTATTAACAAAGTTACTCAAATGAATATGAAAGAGGTTTACGCAAGTTTGAATTAAAAAGGATTTGCCTCTTCAAGTGTGGAGAAACGCGAATCTAGTTTTTGGTTCAAGGCCCTTGCACACAGCGCTGTTCCGAGGGGCTTTGGGTACCATGCCTGAGCGGGCAACTAACATTGCCATTTAAAAAGATTTGTGTAAACTCGTTTTCAGCAGATAAATGTGCAATAATCTGGAGTTAAAGCAAACAGCTGTGAATGAGTTTAGATCATGTATAAACTTCAATTGTATTTGGAATTTATTGTTGGCCTTTTTCGAAAATCTGCATTTTTTTGGACACGATTTCTCTGCAACAGACTCGAATGTTATAGGCATAGAGATACACGTCAAATAAATCAAATTGTATTGGTCGCATACACATTCTTATCAGATGTTATTGCGGGTGTAGAGAAATGATTGTGTTCCTAGCTCCAACAGCGCAGTAATATCTAACAATACACACGAATATAAAATGTAAAATAATGGAATTAAGAAATATAGAAATATTAGGTCGAGCAATGTCGGAGTCCGGAGTGTATATATATATACATACATACATACATACATACATACATACATACATACATACATACATACATACATACATACATACATACATACATACAAAACACACACACCACACACACACACACACACACACACACACATATATATATATATATATATATATATATATATATATATATATATATATATATATATATATATATATGTGTGTGTGTGTGTTTATATATATATATATATATATATATATATATGTGTGTGTGTGTGTGTGTGTGTTTTGTGTGTGTGTGTTTATATATATATATATATATATATATATATATATATATATATATATATATAATATATATATATATATATATATATATATATGCGTGTGTGTGTATGTATGTACCGCAATAGTTAAATAGGATAGGCCTTGACTAGAATACAGTATATACATATGAAGTGGATAAAACTGTATGTAAACATTAAAGTGGCCATTGTTTAAAGTGGCCATTGTTCCCTTATGACTATGTAGATAGGGCAGCAACCGCTAAGGTGCAGGTAGAGTAACCCGGTGGTAGCTGTCTACTGACAGTGATTACAGTTCAGGGCAGGGTACTGGGCGGAGGCCGGCTAGTGGTGACTATTTAACAGTCTGATGGCCTTGAGATAGAAGCTGTTTTTCAGTCTCTCGGTCCCAGCTTTGATGCACCTGTACTGACCTCTCCTTCTGGATGGTAGCAGGGTTAGCAAGCCGTGGCTCGGGTGGCTGAGGTCCTTGATGACGTGGCCTAGTTAATGGGAGACTGGTGTGTTGTTAATTCCTTTAGGCCTAAATCTATTGTCCGATACACTCAGGCAAATTATCTAATGTGGAAATCCCCAAATAATACATAATAAAAAATGGTATTAAAACATACATAAGTTTTATCCAACACAATCACGTGAGAACAATTTGTTTACGGAAGTCATATAGTTGGTTATAGATACTTGGGTTTGATAAAAGGATTGGCTGGAGACTGATCGATGTTGATGCACGAGCTGAGACCACTGTCTTTCATTTGTGAAATCAATTAACTTTTATGGCTGCATAGGCCCTATAAAACTGAACAGCAATGCGTCACGTTCACAGTGCGTCGCCTATTGTCCATAACGTTTGAGACTTGATGATAAAATAGATGGGAAAGGCTGTGTTTTGTGGTCATCCATTCAACACCAATATACTACACATTCTAGATGTACACTGTGGTCACCTGCAGCCTGCAAGCCTACATTAACGCCACTGCACCCTTTCACTGCAGGGCTCGCTGGATTCGTTGGCTTCTTTGCCGCATAGAAGGCCTCTAAATCAGATAGGCTTTATTCATTACTGTGTAATATAGGTCAGCATAAAGGGGTGGATTGCAGAGCTTGGCTTACCATACAAGCCATCTGGAGTTCACTGCGCGTCGAATTTGCTCACGGGAGGCACGCGTCCGGCAGCTCCGCAGATGACACTGCGTTTTACTGCGGCACGAGAGGGGGATAAGGGGACCTCAACCAAATCCATGCATACGAACGGGTGTTCACTTTGCACAATAGAAAAGGTATGGGGTTATGGTGCAGCTATAGGTCTGGGGTTATAGTGCAGCTATAGACTACATACAACGTTGCCTTTGTTCTGCAGTACTACCATATTTTACGCAAGATGTAGACTGCGCCACCGATGTAGTCCTATCCAAGGCCTATTACAGAAATTATTGAAAATAGTTGAACATTTAACATTGCAATTTCCATTACTTGTACCATAAGAATTATCCACTCATATAAGCCTAATTATCCAGACATAAATCATATTCCAGGCCTTATATGATGCTATTTTTAGCGTGCACGATTAATTAACTTTTTTCATATTGGATCTCTGTGTAATTTAATTCAGGGTTCGAATGAATAACCAAATAATCACAATAAATCAATGGGCTTCATATGGGACAGGACGGGACGGGGACAGGACAGGTGGGGGTTGGGGGAGAGAACGCACAGATGACAGGCCATATGGAGACGGCCCGTTTGGGGTAAGAATATTTTAATTCCCAATACTTCATGAAGGTTTCTCGCCATGTTTGCAAAATATTTACGATTGGCCGAGTATGAAAATACAGCAGTGTAGGCTATATGGACACAGCTCTTGAGAATTATCAATAATTAATTATGCGCAGGCACGTGCAGTTTGATAATTGTGCATTCCACATGAGCAGGGATATAGTGAAGAGGCATGGTGTCTCCATTTTTCCAGATGCCTATAAAAAGGTGCCTATAGCCTTCTTTCGCCACATCAGCCTATACGGCATAGCTATAATATTAGGCCCCTATATATTTATATTGTGCTAATTGAAAATGTAGCCTAATAAAATGCATCAGACATTCACATATTTGTTTTCACACGTCGATAGTAGGCCTAAGTATTTTTCATTAGAAAAACGATGTCAATGCAAAATGTAGGCTCATGATTATGGCCATCGTGTGTATTTTTCTGTTAAACACGTCTATTGTCATTGCAAGGTTTATAGGTAGGCTAATCTCGGTAAGTCAATTACACGAGAGAAAAGGGGAGTTGGAGCGTCCCATTTCGAAACCCCTCCGATTTGTTTAGTAAACCGGCAGATGCTACCTCTTCCCTTCTGAATAATTCTCAGAAGAGAAGAGAATTGGAGGAACAGCACAAGGGAGAGGAGCAGGGCGACCACGCTTTAAGCTGCGCACGGCGATGATAAACTGGGCTACTCTCCTCTCTGTCAGATGGCTCTTTGCATCAGACCCTTTTACGTGACAGTCTCGGCTGGCTCTGCCTCCAGACTGCACCAAAGCTCTCTCCTCTCAGTGTGCTGCTTAGATGTAGCCTATGCTTTTAGCATTTCCCGCATCCTTTGAAGAGGTCAGTGTCTTTTAATGCACAATCAGTGGAATATGGGTGTTTTCATCACGGCACCAATTTCCATCTTTCGCAGCGCGCAGACAATACGGCAGAATTGATGTCACTGGAAGGACATTTCTGTTCAGCATCATCAGCGGAGGAGACCATCCTTGGTACCCAACCGGATGTACGGACTGTTTCGATGTTGTTTCGAGGAAAATGAGAGTTGATTGTAAAGGTATCGCAACAAGGCATTTCTGTAAGTTGTTCCGCTGAATAACATGTTGCAAAGTTAAGTATAAATATTTTTGCCTCAGCATTTTGACACAATATTCTGTTTTCTAAAGGGGGGGGGGGGGGGGGGACTAATTCAAATACGCATAAACCTTATGTAGATATGCATGTTTTTAGTTAATTGTAAATAAAGTGCTATTTCTAAATATCGGATTGTTAGCCTACCGGTATATATATTCTTTACTTTTGGCACCTTCTCAATACGTTCTATTACAAGGCCTATTATCCGTTATATATTCTTGATTCTGTCAATATGGCTTCTGTTTATCCCCAAAACCAATGTGTTGGTTACAGCTTTGCCAAATTGTACCTCCCACTCTTTTTCTTCAATATTGAGCTAACCCCTGTGTGATGTAGGTGCGTTCAGTGCCTCCACCTCCTAACCCACCCTGCTCAACCCCCACAAAAGGCAGGGACGACTCTATTCAGCCCAACAGCTTTTCCCCCTCTTTCTTACCTCTGCTGCATTTTGCATGAGCTATCTAGGTCATTCGCATTTTAGCGTATGCAAGATTTGACAAAGCTGATGAGAAGCCAGATGGGCCCTCTTCTATTTTTTTTGTTGGTATCATGGGAGTTGAGCAAAAGGACCGACTGCAGCGAGCCCTGTATTTTAGCTGCTGTCACTCGGGCCTGGCGTTCGTTGCACCACCAAGGATCGGCCTATATCTACATCCAAGGAAATGATAATATATACTACATGTCATGCACTCGGAAGACTGCCACTGCCAGGATATAGGTAACGTAGGCCTAACAACATAACGGTTAGCTAGTTTGTGTCTTTAGCTTTTCAGTGGAGTTCATTCTTATTAGTCTATATGTCATGTCGACCTCCAATAATGCAACGGTGAATAACAATGTATACGCATTAGGCGCTACTGTATTGGATAACGGTGCCTAGCCAGCCGGTGGAATACGTAGTCGTACATTTTGGTGCAAGACCGTTGCTTTCAATGAGGTTGCCCTCATTACGCGCACTGCAGCTCGTCAGGCAGTTGCCATTACAGTAGCTGTTACAGTGATACAGAGAAAGACTAAAGGGCCCGGTCTCTCCTCGTGTTCACAGCGGACCTTGATTTAAATGTCCATACAATTAAGGCACGCGGTGAATGCCAAGAGAGAGGGTAAACATCAACATGTACGATATGAGTGTGTTCATGTGTTATATTACACAGTAATAGGTCGTCAGATAAGCATCTACTTCAAAAGGTGAAAGGTCTTTCTTTGGAGGTTCAGTCCCGTGCCTTGTGCTAGCATTTCTGTAAGGAAGCGACTGGAGCGCCATTCCATTCTCTGCTATAGCCTGCACGGTTAATTGCTGTAAGGTCGAGGTGAAATCTCATCCATATAAATGCACACGCTGCGTCTTGTGGAATTTAGATCTTTGTGGATTCTTAACTGGGACACTTAGAACATATACCTAGAAGGGGGGACTCTGGATGATGACAAAATGGAAAGTAATAGACTGTATTAAATCAACGTGTTTGTTGTATGACAATATTAAGTGAGGGCCTGTGAAATGGATTGCATAGCTTCCTATAATGGAACTAAAGGCAAACACACTAATGCGCACTTCGCGTTTTGTTATACAGTGATGTATGGTCAACAAGAGATGCGTAAAATAAAATTCGCAGTACAAATCGGGACATCAGTGACATAATTCGTGTGGCAGGATTAGTTTGTCCGGCCTAGCAGCGCATGTCAAATTACTCAAGGAATACAGTGTCGTTATAGGCCTACATGTTTCGGGTCAGGGTAAAAGGAATGTGATGCGATGGATATTTTCAGCCATGAAAAACGCAGTGATTACATTCTCATATCAGCAGGGATTAACAAAAGGGTTGTGGATTATGTCGATTACGTTTTGCATGCATTTTGTAATATTCTGCAATTATGATTGTTGTATCCAATTCTTTGCAATAAAATCTCACAATGCACAAAATAATGTTAAGAATTTCTTTTTTAAAACAAATTATGCATCGGTTTTGTTTCTTTGGTGCGCTATGTTCAGACAATCCACAAATGTGAAATTAATAACATGGCTTGTCAAACTGCATGGTAAACTTTCATAATGATTGTCTATATTTCAGATAACATTCCTGAAATGTATCTGGTGGTAAAGTGCATTATCACAAACAGAAATCATGTCAAAGCTTGTCATAGTAAATCAGAAGTTTTCGGTCCGACAGGTTCTTAATTAAGAAATGTTGAAGACGTATCTTTTTTTGCAGCCAAATCGAACGAAAGAGCATAACTTCAATTTGCAAATGTACCACTGTTCCTCAAGAATTTTCATATGGTGTGAACGTCAGCCTGAATATGATCGATATCATGCACTCTGAAAAGGACTCGAACAGCGCGAAAACGTTTATTATTATTACATTTTTTAAATAGACTTAGTTTAGCTTATGTTTTCCCTCTAGGACCTTTGCATTTATAAATAGACCCACAGAGTGATTCCAACAATACCTAAAAGGGAAAAAGTTGTGCTTACTGTAGTTTGAGACAGTAACTCCTAAGTATTTCTAAGTAATGAGCACGTTTGGTTTAAAAATGATTCTTTATGCAGGTAATACAAATTAAACATTTATACTGATTTAATTATCAAAATCAAAAGGCGTTCTAGACAAATGAAGGCAGTTTTACAATAATTTTGAGACATAGCATGAAGACTGTTGGGGAGTCCGTTCGGACACTTGCATCTTAACCTTAAATTGGTTTGCATAGGCTAGTTTATTCTGTTTCTTTGCAATGGTAATTCATAGACATAACACAGGATTCCTGATTTTACATTCGTATCGAGAATGCTGTTCTGTTGTATAAAATTCTGTCACATTTCCCGATATCAGTTTGGTAATATAGTACAGGTAGGCTGATGGACAAGCGAAGAGAGGCCTGATCTGCCTATATGGGTTACATAACGCAATTTCAATATCTTGGTAAAAAACGTTATATCAATGCACTGATTTCTAATTAGGCCTATTAAAACGTTTGGATTTGACGGAATACGCTGTGTTGCTTTCAATTTAAAAAATCGGACAAATGGAAAATTAGGCCTGTAAGGAATAGTTGAACATGCCTCGGTTTCTTAAACGCTTTTCTGAATGTTTAAGCCTCGAGCCGCCAATAGATAACTTTGAGCGAGTAGGTCTACTGAATGGTGAAATCCCTGTCTCTCTCTTTGGAAGTATAACTGAAGAAGCACAGTCAGAAAAACGCATACATACATGACAGGTTTTATGGTGCGTAAAAGTCTACTGGGCAATAGGTTCCTGCATTTGAAAAGGCCAAACCTTTAGTCGCGGATGTGTTTGTGGTATAATCTCATTATAAAATCAGATAATTTTGGATAAAAAAAGATAGCATGAAGGATTTTCTGTAGAATTTATATGGATGATAGAATAGTGTACCCTATAGGTGGCCTAAATAAATAACCAACATTTATATGGAAAATGAGTTTAAAAAATATTGTCAGGTATGGAGACAAAATAGAGTGGGTTACCACAAAGATGATATCTCAGTGATACCTTGCTGAGGAGATAACTGATACCTGTGCTGACCTCATTTCTGTATACCCCCTCTTAAAATAAATATTGTCATGAAGATACAGTCCTATAATCTATTATGTTCCATTTCGCTCTACAAGAGACTAGTTATTTTACCTTTATTGTGGGGGAAAAAAATAAAAAAATAAATCAGAATGATATGCATTTGGGTGGGCCTTTCTAATGATGTCCATGAACGGGCATTTTGGTGGCTGATAACCTTTGTCCACAAGGGGTATTCTTCTGCTGGGAATCACTCCACCTGAGTGGGTAAGAGTGCGATGATTCATAACATTTCTATAGACCTAGAACCCAATTTAATAGCAGGTAGTCTACTAATAGCTATAAGATAATACATGCACTGAGCTGTGTGGTCTACCTTTTCTGTTCAGCAACTAAATGTCATTTTGGTTGAACACACAACTAAATGAGTAAAAATAAAGGGGCCTAACAGTTCTCCCATTTTCTAGGTGGCTTAATATGTATTTACCTATATTAAAGCTCTAATAACCAAGACCTGAGTATTATAAGAAATTGATGCAGAATATTTTTTATTTAACTATATTTCCAACATATGAAATACATTCAAAACCACATTTAATCCAAAAATACATGAAGCCAATACATTATTCTAAAGTGCATTATGTCAAATTCTCCTATCACACAGGAACTTTGCTTTTAGAACACAGCACACTTATTACAGATAACAGCACTTCTGATTATGAAGATGCATCACCTGAAGTGTAAAGGCATCTTTGAAGTCCCTCAACTAAATAAAAACACACTTTGGTTGTAGCCTACTCCAGTCCTTCAGCAGTACCAGGAACATGGGTGAAAATGGGAATGAACACACAACTAAAGGTAAAACAGGACAGACACAGAGGAGAAGAGGAATGTTCTGCTGAACTTTACAGACATCCCCATGGTGACACAGAATCCTGACATCAGGGACTAAGTGGCCAATGGGATGCCAGTAAGGACTGTGCTGATGTCAGCGCTGCAGAAATGTATGGCACAGTAACACAGCAGGTCTTCTCAACAGTCTATTGTTATGGAATGTGAACTGTTCAATGCTAAAACCAAACCAGAGATGGAGAGGAGGATAGATGAAATAACTCAGAAGTAGGCAGAGGCTCTAAGCAGAGCACGGTATGGTAAGTTACTGTAGTTATGGGTACGCTGGTGTGTGGTACAGTGGATGAAGATTTCAGCATCTTGGTCCTGTCAGTGGAAGAAGAAGCCGGAGGTGGGGAGTCCGCCACACCGCAGACTCACAAACTTCAGCAAATCCTGGCAGTGAGTGGTCTGAGAGGAGGACACACAGATTAGCCAATCACATATCAGATCACACGTGTGTGTGTGTGTATATACACACGTGTAAAAAGCCAGTCTTTAAATCTCTGTGGACATTAGTCCATTTACTTAAATCACACTGTAATCCAAATCACACACAGGAAGGATGACGAAACACAAAGGAAAATGGGCCCTTCTCCAAGACTCAACCTTACATGTTGTACATTCTAAACCTGCGCGAGTGCCTGTGATCAAAAGTGTGGATAAATTCTAAATCAAACCCAGTGTTTCATGTGGGTGAGGGCTGATGGACTAACAGTTAAATCAGCAGAGGAGGTCATAAGCACAGTGATGTAGTCTACAGGTCTAACATAATAAACCCCCTTCTTACCCTTGAGACCATTACGAATGTATTCCAGTCATCCTTGTTAGCTGCCTTGCCAGGTCCTTCGAACTCAATCTCATTCCACAAGACCAGATAGCCTGGGTTTAGAGAGAGAGAGAGAGAGAGAGAGAGAGAGAGAGAGAGAGAGAGAGAGAGAGAGAGAGAGAGACAGAGAGAGAGAGAGAGAGAGAGAGAGAGAGAGCAGAGAGAGAGAGAGCGAGAGAGCGACAGACAGAGACAGACAGAGACAGAGAGAGAGACAGAGAGAGAGAGAGAGAGAGAGAGACAGAGAGAGAGAGAGAGAGCGAGAGAGAGAGCGAGAGAGAGAGCGAGAGAGAGTTCATTACAGTCGTATGTTTAGTCAACCAATTAACAGGTCTGCTAACTGCCTCCCTGAACACATCACAGCCCTCTGGGTGTTGTGGGAGGCCGGTCAGTCCCTACATCTCTGGATAGCACTGCATCTTTACGTACTATATACCAGGTTATATGCACCTGTGTCTTGTCAGTAATGTTATGACTGGTGCAGGCCTCTGAGCAAGCAGGAGTCAGCACCTCTGCTTTGCTTACCAGTACAGTATACACACACACACAGACACACGTATGCCATCAACTAGTTAGGTAGAAGAACAAAATATGTTGGGGTTCATATGTACTTTTGTGAATCTAAGCAAATTACAAGTATAACATGGCAATTTGTAGCCTAGTGCTTAGAGCGTTGGACTAGTTACCGAAAGGTTGCAAGTTCGAATCCCCGAGCTGACAAGGTACGAATCTGTCATTCTGCCGTCATTGAAAATAAGAATTTGTTCTTAACTAACTTGCCTAGTTAAGGTAAAAAAATATATATAAAATATTTAACTAAGGTCAAAGACTCTCCAACAATAGCCCCCTCACACAGACACAACCAAGACTTTTCACACCCCTGGAGTAGATGGTACAGTCCTAGACACTGGGGTAATGCCATAGAGATGGGAGAGGGTAAGGTGCTCTGTAGGGGGTTTCTCCCACCCACCTGTGATAATGCAAGGCAGGTAGTGGATGCCGGTGTTGGCTGCCAGTAGAGAGGCATCATAGGTGTCCCTCTCGTCATTGGGCAGCAGCTGCGCCACCCGCTGGTCCATGGACACCGTCAACATCCAGTCATGGATCTCCTCACGCTGGGCATCCTGGGATATGACAACATCAACAACAGTCTCATAACATAACACCATCACAGCCTAGTGTCATCATAAGACTATAACAGGACAGTCACACAACAGCAACATTACGCACCTCATTAAATAGTAATATACTGTAGCTAAGCCAACATCATCACAATGTCATGATATAGAGCTATCACTGTCACAGGAGTCATAACACAGCAACATTTCAGACAGGTCATGATGTAAGACATAACGACACAGCAAAGCAAACAATATCGACTTGTGCCTTAGTGACGTGTAGCTTAGCAGGGACAGGAACCTCGTTGGAGATGTCCGTGTCCTGGAAATCAGAGTGTCCAGATTCCCTTCATCTATCCCCTGGAAATACCACAAAAGGTATCAAGACAACATTCACTCATAATCTCATCTTCAATCAAATTAAAACACAATGGATACAGAAAATGTAAAGATAGCTACTCATCACTGTTTATATGATGAAATATACATTGTCATCAATCATATAAGCTACGTGTGAAGTTTTTATGCTGACTGAAAAAGTCAGCAGATTTCTGTCAAGTTGAGGTTGAAACCCCTAGGTAAAGCTGAGTGGGGACTCACAGACAGATCCAGGAAGTGGTTGAGGAAGATAAAGGCCATGTTCTCCTAGCCCACAGCCTGTAGAGAATTAATAGTTCTTCAGCGAGTTGGGAGAGATTGACATTTTCCAAAAGGATTTAATTTTTGTTCATTTTCCCAAAAAGTTTAATTCTGAACATGGATGATGCGATAGGCTACTTCATACTTCTGTTTGAGCACAACATTATTCATAACACCTCCAGCGGCCCTACCAGGAGCACAGACTCAGGGGACTTTGATCAGAGTAGTTCCCAGGGGGCTCCAGCAACACCAACAACCCCCCCCGTGATTGGCCGAGGCTCATACGAGCAGTTCTCATACCCTGGCAGCCATGCCCGCCTTGTAGAAGGCCTTGTCAGCCGGGATAAACTCTGTGTGGCGCAGCAGGGAGACAGACAGCTTGGCAGCCACACTGACCTACAGAAAGATAGGTAGAGGGGTGGAGAGGAGACAGATCAGAAGTGAGTGTGTACCACAGCCAACACTATACAAAAAACAGGCTTCCGACAGTTGTCAAGTTGGCTGGATGTCCTTTGGGTGGTGGAACATTCTTGATACACACAGGAAACTGTTGAGCGTGAAAAACCCAGCAGCGTTACAGTTCTTGACACACTCAACTGTAGCTACTCACAAAAACCGCTTTGCCTTGGTTTCTCAAGTGTTGTTTGTATCGCTGGTCCACATAATCTTCAAACCTACATGAATAGACAGACACACAATGCAGAAGGACCTTCTACCCCAAAATGAATGAAAATAAAGTATACTGCCACCATCTAAAATATAATTTCCACTTCCAGAAATGAACCCATTAACACATTGGTAAAAATGTGTTAAATTATGTTAACATATTGGGCCATGTTTATAGCCTATGCATGGTCCATATTATCAGGTATGCAACTGACGCAGCAAAAAGCAAATAAATAGGCTGAAGCATGGGGTTGCCTATCTGCATTTACCCTATTGGGCTAAACATTAGCCAGATCCCAAATGTGATCTTTTAACTAGTTCATATCCTATTGATGAATTTTATGGCACAGAAAAGTTGCATAAAAACACTATTATAACGTTTTACTCCGAGTTACCCTGACAGGTAGGCCTACATTATATAGTGTAGGCCTACCTGTCAGGGTAACTCGGAGTAAAACGTTCCCGGCCTGTACTTCTCACATAAACCACTTATGTCATCAGCGACATCAGTAAGGGATGATAGACTGACCAGGTGAATCCAGAGCCATGTCAGGGAAAGAGCAGGTGTTCCTAATGATTGTTCAGCCAGTGTATATAACGGTTGGTCAACCCCCCTGCAGCGCGTGGCGTGTCAGTGAGACAACAGCAGCATCTGCTCAAAGACCTGGTCAGCTTCTCACACTGCAAACAGATAGACAACGAGACTTAAAAAAATAAAATCACTACTTTAATACTGTCATTACATAGCAACTACACACAGAGACTATGCATAGGGCCAATATGTGTGGTTGCTATACAGTACGTTGTGACCTGTACTCATCAGCAGCATTACGTCTCTCAGGTCAGCCCACATGAGGAAGGACTCAGCGCTGTCTCTACCTAGCAGGCTCAGCAGGTCCAGGAACCTCTTGTAGTTCTGGGGTACCTTCTCTGCATCTCCCTCCTTAATCAGGTGGGTGGCGTACAAGTCCACACACACACACACACACACACACACACACACACACACACACACACACACACACACACACACACACACACACACACACACACACACACACACACACACACACACACACTTGTGAAGAACCTTGTAATTCTACAAATATTAAAAAGAAAAACAGTAATGGAATAAAACTGTGAAAACACAAAAATAAGGATGAAAGACATTGAAACTAAAGCAGGAGTGTTGATGGTAGAGTCACTATCTGTTTAGAGGCGATCTCTATGCACTTCTCCCATTGGCCTCTCTCAGCATACATGACCAGAGCTGCCATGACATCCACTCCCACCAGCTAGGATTAGAGAATATCACAAATAACTAATATATGGTATAAACTTAGAGAAAAACTTCAAAAGAAACAATGGAAGCCTTTCAGTAGGTTTACAAGGCAATGGAAGCCTTGTAATAGCTAGCATCCAGAAACTTTGAAACATGCTTTTAAAACTAGCCTGATGGTTACAAACACCCACATTATGAAGTCTTTGGTGCATTATGCAGACAATACACACAGAGTGACACGTCCTTCGAAATCTGCCATTCACGTTTCACAGGCAGGACTTTTTCCATCATTCAACTACAGAAGTCAGAGCCACTGAGCCAGTCTAATGTGGCATAACAAAGAGAGCAAGGACTGGGAATATGGATCCATTTTGTTATTTAGCTCTTATTTCTGAGTGGATGGAACCTAGGCCACCATTTCAATGGTCTCCTCTCAATAGTAGGAGAGCAGAGAAAGAGGTGAGGAGGAGGTAGAGAGAGTTGAGGAATTAGAGGTGGGCACACTGACATGAAAGGTATCTTACAACACACCACCACACAATGACACTTCCCTTCCTGACTTTCTACTGAAATCAAAATATATATTTTTTTATATCATTGGAGACACATATCGCAAGTTACTCGGTACTTGCTGAGTAAGTATTACTTAAAAACAGGCTTATTATTTGCAATACGTAGTTGCGTTAAATTGGAGCTACTCACCGAATCCGCTTTGCCTTGGTTTCTCAAACGTTGTTTCTATCGCTGGTCCACATAATCTTCAAAACTACATGAATAGACAGACGCACAATGCAGAAGAATAGTTAAATGTCCTTCATTGTCCTCTATTATGTACTATAATGACTGTGTTCAGGAGCTGGAGTACAAGAAAGCGATGTAACCATGTAATATACTCCCCAGACAGATAAATCACAGCACAAATGTACTGTACTAAAGGACGACAGTAATAAGTGAGAGCCTATGGAGCATCAGCAGCTCTCATTGTCTGAAGGAGTCCGTTCTCCCTACAGACAGGCAGCCGTTGATTATATACGCTTTATAAAGGCTCTGAAACAAACAGGGATGTTGAGACAAAGCTAAGTCAAAACGTGTACATTTGACAAACACAATGTTTAATAAAATCGACTGCCAAAATGATCAACCAGTTAGCTACTGTCGTTCACTCTGG
Organism: Salmo salar; assembly: GCF_965601325.2. NCBI lineage: Eukaryota > Metazoa > Chordata > Actinopteri > Salmoniformes > Salmonidae > Salmo > Salmo salar. The sequence goes on along the minus strand of NC_138305.1, from coordinate 45,611,863 downwards.
ATGAGATCCTAAATGACTATAACGCAACATGCAGAATAGATGAAAGGAATCAAATCCCATTCACTAAATCTCCCTCCGTCTCCCTGGTTTTTAGGAGCAGCAGCAGCTGACTGATGTCTGGGAGGCCTCTGACTGACACACTGATTTCCCCTAGCTGTAGCCTAATGACAGAGGTGGTATTCTAACCGGATAGGCTTGTTGTCAGGGGTGACCAGGCAGCGTTGTAGACAGGCTCACCTTGGATCCAGCTCCTTGGCCACTCTCTTGGCTTTGTTCCATTCTTCTCCCTCCATGAATGCATCTATGGCTTCCTTAATTAGGTCCAGGGTGAGGTACAGCTCAGCCGCCTGAGGAAAATAAAACATTTGGCATCGAAAAAGAATGTTTGAAGGACACCAGAGAATAGGCATAAAACATGGGATGCCTTGTCATTTTCGATCAACACACTCGCATTCCGTTGGCAGAGCGGCCTCCACCCCTTTAGATTGATGAAACCTGTTGCAGAATGTAGTCACGTTCCCTAAATCTTTTTCACTGAATCTTTCTAAAAGACAGATTATTTGACCTCAAACATTTTGAAGGACTGAAAGATGAACATTCATACTGTATTTGTTCAAGACTAGCTATGAACAGGTACATACATAATGGTCCCGTCATGGCAATCATTGACTGGACACCTGTCTTCCACACTCCATGTCAAATCAATATAAATAAACCTTCTAAATAGCATGAAATTGCTGTAATTACTTCAATAGAATTTCCACATACCAGTTGACATACAGTAGCCTGAAACCATGCATGTACAAAATAACACTGAATGATCAATATCAAGAGGCCGTTAGTATTGAGGGATCCACAGCAGGAAGTGTGCGGTGACTCACAGCACTGTACATCCAGAGCTGGGTGAGGCGAGGGCCCGCAGCGTGGATCACCTCCACAGCCCTCTCCTGGGTCAGAAACTTGATGGCCAACTCAGCAGCCTGGTGGAGGTCACACACACAGGAAACATTGAGGCGCTACACTCAGGGCCACAGACAGTGGCACAGAAATACACAGGAAATATGAAATGGCACGACTGTCCATCCAGGGCCACAGATAGAGGCTTGTCTCATAACCAGAAACACAAGTGACACTACACCAGTCGGTTTGTAAGGACAGCATGTGTGGGTTGTGTTATAGTGACATTCATTGTCAGTCCTGGGGCTTCATTGTGTACCTTCATCCAGCACTTCTCCACGGGGGGGGGGGGGGTGTCTTTGGTGGAGTCCTTAACCTTGAAGTAACACTCCACGGCCCGGGCGTACTCCCCAGACTGCTCCCATTCCCCAGCCTGCTCCACCCCTCCGTACACACAGACAGAACACACGTCAGTAAGACATTTACATGTCCTCCTTGGCATTATGAATTAGCTATAACTGAGACGCATTGGTGATTAACAGACCAGATGGAAGTGAAGGGAATAACAGAACTAGAACATAAGACTTGGAAGCCCATTCTAAGAACAGACAGAATACAGTACATGTCTGTCTGCGATTAAGGATTCAGGCTTCGAAGACAAATACAAGAATACACAGCGCACACTTCTCTCATTAAAATCCTATCTCTCCCTCTCCTCCCATGCGTTACAAACTCAACCCTTGTGATGTTATAAGACAGAGACAAGAGTCAAAGTGAATGGCAACATGTGTTAGAGTGTTCTGGCTCTCAATTGAGCATGATTGACAGTATCAGAGGGCTGAATTACTCTCAATTAGGAACTGAACTAAAGAGCGCAAAATAAATGTCTCTTCCTTTCACCCCCTTTCTTTATGACGGAGGCTTTGATCTTTTCCCACAAGTCATTAAAAGCAGGGAGCTGATGGTTGGAGACTGATGGAGGCCCTGCATGTCTGCACTTTAATGAGCTGCTCATTATGGATTTAATTCAGGATAAAAAGCTGCCAATGTTTAATAAAGAATCAACCCAATGCACATCTAGATTAATAACAGACCACGACACAAACTGTGTGTACATGACAGTTTCTCTTCTCCTTCTCTGTTAACATGCAACGTCGAGACACGTTTTCTCTGCCTCTCCAAAGCCACAAACAAACATGTTAAATGGGATAATAACCAGGAAAAAGGATGGTAAAAACAGATGTTGTTGGAGTGAGTCTTGCTCACCGGGAGCCCTTCTTGGCAGCCTCCTTCTCGTACTCCTCTTGGAGGATGCTCAGCTTGTTGGGAAGGTACCCTTTATAGATCCGCATGGCATCACTCCACATCTCCACGTCCTAAGACAACAAAACACCAACAGCAGCAGCACTCAGTACCAGGGGGCATCCAACTCTGTGAAGCATATCCAGCCAAACGAAGTGTGAATAATGTCATGAAAACATTACAGATCATTGCATTCTGTTTAACCTGTACTGTTCTCTGTAAAGCTACCCCCAGACTTCCAGAACACAGAGAATAATGAATTGACTAGAATATGAACCCTCTGATTAAGAATGATGAAGGCTCACTATATAATATATATAATCACTGTGGCTTTTTGCATAAATTATTTTTATTTTTTTTAATGACAGAAATAATTCCTAATTTAAAGTATTCAACCTCACGAAGGACAGTCTGAGTCAAATGGTTTGATTCATTCACATCTCCAAAGTCCTCTTTCAAACCAACCCTGTCAGCTCTTGACTGTCAATGAGGAGTCTGGAGTGTCAGTTCTGCCCAGTTCAAACATAAAAGACAGTCTCTTACTTTGTGTTACTTAAATGGCCAGCTCTGGCCTCTGAGCCCAGAGAAGGAAGGCCTCAGCCTTGTGAAAGTCCTTCTGTTTAAAACAGAACTTGGCCTGGCCCACCAGCTCGTCTGACACACTGTCTGGGTCGTTGGCCTACCCCCCACCCTCCAGGCTCTAACCCAGTCCAAGTTATGGACGTACCTGTAAGGGACACACCCGGCTAGGAGTTAACCTCCCTCTTCATTTTGTTAGAGCTCCAAGTTACAATGTTCTATTGAGCAAATTGAAGACAGAAAACTCTAAAATACTTGATATTAACAGATTAAAGCGCTCCAGCTGATATCAACTAGACAACGTGACTCATGATGTTATCTTCCAGTAGCACTAATACTATAGGTCTCCCAACCTATACTCTCCACAGCATAGAGATCAAACAGGCTCAGGGCTCCAGTTCCTCTACTAGCTGAAGAATGCTCAACTCCGTTCTCTGAATACGCTTACCTGTACCCATGTTTGTCCTGTACAACTGGGGTCCTTCCGCGGGGTGCTGAAATTCATACTTGAATAAAAAAAATTTTTTATTTGCAAATACAATCACCGACATCTTCCGCATTGCTCGTACTACGTAAGCTGAGATTCAGTTGGGTCTATGCAATTCAAGATCCTTGGGACGTCCCTACCCTAAACCCTAACCTTAACCCCTACTCTTACCCTAACCCCAACCCTTAACCCATCAAAGTTGACATTTTGAATGGTTACGGTAAGGATGTCCCAAGGATACCGGATAGCACAGACTTAATAGAATCTCAGCTTACGTAGTACAAGCAACGAGGAAAAAAGTCTGGTTGTATTCACACAAAAAAAACTTTATTAAAAGTATGAATTTCAGCACCCCACGCGCGGAAGGGCAAACAAAGTAGATCACACGACCAGTTATCAAAAGTCAACTCCGCTATAAGAGAACGGGGCTGAGCGTTCCTCAGCTACATGTTAGTGAGAGCTGAGCTCCCCTCCAACCAAACCTGCCTGCACCACATCTCACACACTTATTAGGTGGATTATAACCAATGTACAGAGAAGTGACGGGAAGTTCTGAAAGGGCTGCGCTGGCACCGGTGCTCCGTTTGAAGTCTACTAAGGAAGGCTTGAAGCGCTGACTTCTGTAGGGGACACATGCCAGCACCTCTTGCTATCTGGCGAAGACCTCCTGATATAGTTACATCAGCACCGCCTCTTTCTGGCTTCCCCGCTTTGATGAACTCTGTCTCGGCTTCAGCGAACTTGCCCTTGAAAAATGAAACATTATCACAGCTCAGTGCTCGGCGTTGGAGGGATTAATAATGCATGCGTGACATTTAATGGCTGCGGAAACAGAGCTCAGACACAAATTTGGGCCGGCAATGGAGAATTTTTTGTATTCATCTTTGAGATGATGCAAGCTGCAGAGTAACCTTGAGTGTGTGATTGGGAGGATGAGGAGGAGTTGTGGCGTGAGCGTGTGTGTTGGGATTGCATAAGCTGTGGTATTATACCTGATCCTCCAACATTAAGGCATTTTTCAGGTGGATCTCAGGGATGGTGTTCTTGGTGGAGAGACGAGCCAGTTCACAGGCAAAGTCAAAGGAGCTGAGAGAGGACAAGAGAAGAATCATGACCACAATCTACTGTACAGCACCAACAGACTCCTCACATAGGAATACATGGGGAAGGTCTTAATAGCTTATGTCTTGTTGAACGCTTCAGACTATGAAATAAATGGTTTTAAATTTGAACTTGTTGGGCATTATAAGGCAGGCTTGGTATTGTGTCAATCCCAGAACAGAAACATCAGATAGTTCGTCAAGTACCTCCCAGTGATCAGAATTTAACTGCAGGGAGATTCTTCATCACTTTGTCAACGATATTGAAGAGCTTGAGGTTCCAGGCAGTACAGTAAAGTGCAGTCCAGTGCATTGATCTACTCACCAGTTGTCTGCTGCAAAGCCGACAGAGGTCTTCAGCAGACCAAACTTTGACAGCAGCCTCCCCTGCCAGACTCTTGGCCCACAGGCTGCTCGCCACCTGCCACACACGGAAGAGGAGCAGGAACAACTGATTAATATGCCAGAAGCTCCCACCATCAATCACCTCACGTGCCCCTCACAGCACAGAGAAGAGCAAGAGAGAGAGAAACAGCTACATACAGAGAGTTAGATACTGGAACTCTTAATAAATTACTGTACAATTAAGTGTTAAATAAAGAGGATGTGCCTCTATATTGGTCCAATGGCGGGCCAGAAAGGAGGGAGCAGAAGTAGCATGGTTGCAGCCAGGTGAGGATGTTGTTAGAGAGTGTTAGGAGAGGTCTTGCAGCGTAACACATCCACCCTGTGCTACTTCTGCTCTGTCTGTTAGCACAGACCACCGTCTTTGATACAGGCCAAGCCAGGGATGTTACAGTCACACAGTCTTGCTGTTGACAAACACTCCCCGTATCATGGGCTCTCAGGTCAACTTTGTTAGTGGTGTGGACACATACCCTGTAGGCCTCCTCCCACATGTCGTTGACACTACATGTTGACTGCAGCCTTCCACTCCTGGCCCTCCATATAGTGGTACTCTGCTTCTGAAAACCTGGACTCTGTCTCAAACTCTTGGAATAGATAGGGAAGTCAGACTTAACCTGATTATCCTGGCTGATCTAAATCACCTTGAGCCTCTCTCATAAGAATTTTTTCAGAATGATACCCATAAGATGTTTATATTTTCTCGTTGCTGACCTTGGCCAGGTGAGTCTCAGCCAGTAGATCTGGGTGATGTTTGGACACCAGGCGAATCACGTCGTCAAACATTTTATTCTTCTTATACATAGTGATGGCCAGGTCCGGCTTCTCCACTGTCGCAAACAGCCTGCCGATATTCCAGGCACACACACACACCTGATTGCATTGCTATGCACGGAGATTGAGTAATTCTTAATCTCTGAATACATAAACTGCAAATTAGGCATCAGAAGAAAATATAATTTCACCTCAAAAAAATGAAGTTGCCCTTTACTGATGAATGTTGCTCCACATTTCTCACAGGAGAGATCAAAAAGAGAGGCAAGTATTGAGATGACAGAGTTTGGGGCACGTGGTGACAGACTTTGTGGCAGGCTTGCAGCATGAGAGAGATTACTCTGTCTAATATGGAAAGACACAGGCTCCTTTTGAGGCAGATAGACTGGAGGTCGTCACAACACAGCACAGACCTTATTAAAGTCCAATTTGCTATCAGTGCTCGGCAAATGAACACTTGTTTGTCAATTTGTTGTAGTCGGACCTTGACCTGAACTGCGACCGACAATTTTCTGGATGTGAGTGAAATATAAGCAGGGCCCTATAACCCAATGTCGGAAAACTTTGCCTTTGACGTGATAAAAATCCATCATGAATTTGGCAGCAGGGTTGTGGTTGATACGGGTGTAAAACAGAGGGTAATGAATGATAGGGAGGGAAGAAGAGTGGGGAAGAAGAGAGGGAGTGGAAATTACATAAAATATGTTTCATTGTCACATACACAGGATAGGTACAGTGAAATGTGTTGTTTTACAGGGTCATGAGAGAGAGGTTACCTTTCTGTCTCCTTGTATTTCCCCTCTCTCTCCAGGTCCTGGGCTCAGCTGACGTACAGAGCCGACACGTACTCCAGGTCATACATTTCGCTGCCAGCTAGGACACACAATGTGTGTGTGTGAGTACTGGTACCCCATGTACATAGCCAAGTTAGATATACTCATTGTGCATTTATTCCTTGTGTTATTATATTTATATCTCTGGAGTATTTCTCCCGTCTTATCCTGCTTCCTGTGTGAATTTAAGTATGCTCCCTCTAATTCTCTCTCTCCCTCCCTCCCAGAAGACCTGAGCACAGGGACCATGCCTCAGGACTACCTGGCCTAATGACTCCTTGCTGTCCCCAGTCCACCTGGTCATGCTGCTGCTCCAGTTTCACTGTTCTGCCTGTGGCTATGGAACCTTGAGCTGTTCACCGGATGTGCTACCTTGTCCCGGAACTGCTGTTTTCAAACTCTCTCCTACCCCACCTGCTGTCAAACTCTAAGTGATCTCCTATGAAAAGCCAACTGACATTTACTACTGAGGTGCTGACCTGTTACACCCTCTACAACCACAGTGATTATTATTATTTGACCCTACTGGTCACTTAGGTTAAAAGCGAGCAGTCGAGCAGTCGCACTACGCTTCGCTCCACAGGTAATATTACACTTCACTACATTACAACGGCTTGATTTGTTTGATCTGAGCAATTCTTCTTAGCTAGCTACATAGCCGTCTTTGTATCAAAGATAATTGTGTAGTTTAGAGTAATTAGAGTAAATATCGAGGCTAGCTATCTTCGTCCTCCTAACGTAGTCCTCCTAACGTAGTCAACACTGCTAGCTGCTAGCTAGCTAGCTAGCTAGTCATCACTGCTAGCTAGCCAACTTCTACCGACTAGCAGCACTGTAGAAACGATTACATTACAACGTAATGACTTGATTAGTGTGGTGTTAGTGTTAGTTAGCCAGCTACATAGTTGTCTTTGCTGTCTCTGTATCTAAGATAATTGTGTAGTTTGAGTAATTATCGAGGTGAGCTAGCCAGCCGCGACGCGGCGCCAGACTTGTCAACACACCTAGTCATCATTAACCCACTGCTAGCTAGCCAACCGTTACCAACTAGCAGCGCTGTAGATAGTAATACCTTACAACGGAACGATTTGACTAGTGCAGTGTTAGCTAGCTAGCTACTTACTTGTCTTTGTCATAGCTTGATAATTGTGTAGTTTAGTAATTACCGAGGTCAGCTAGCCAGCCATCGAGGTTAGCTAGCCAGCTATTTCCGTCCCCCGCGACACCATTTTTCCTAACCCAGCCAACTATTACCGACGAGCAGCATTGTAGAAACTAAATACATTACAAGGAACGTCTTGATTAGTGTTATGTTAGCTAGCTAGCTACAAAGTTGCTTTGTTTCATGACAAGGTGTAGTACTGAAACTATCGAGGTTATCTTGCCAGCTACACATTCAAAGTCAACAACGCAGCCACTGCTAGCTAGCCTACTCCACCAGCCAGCAGTACTGTATCATTTTTCGTCATTTTAGTCAATAAGATTTTTGCAACGTAAGCTTAACTTTCTGAACATTCGAGACGTGTAGTCCACTTGTCATTCCAATCTCCTTTGCATTAGCGTAGCCTCTTCTGTAGCTTGTCTACTATGTGTCTGTCTATCCCTGTTCTCTCCCCTCTGCACAGGCCATACAAACGCTCCACACCGCGTGGCCGCTGCCACTCTAACCTGGTGGTCCCAGCGCGCACGACCCACGTGGAGTTCCAGGTCTCCGGCAGCCTCTGGAACTGCCGGTCTGCGGCCAACAAGGCTGAGTTCATCTCAGCCTATGCTACCCTCCAGTCCCTAGACTTCCTGGCGCTGACGGAAACATGGATTACCACAGATAACACTGCTACTCCTACTGCTCTCTCCTCGTCTGCCTACGTGTTCTCGCATACCCCTAGAGCATCGAGCCAGCGGGGTGGTGGCACTGGAATCCTCATCTCTCCCAAGTGGACATTCTCTCTTTCTCCCCTGACCCATCTGTCTATCTCCTCATTTGAATTCCATGCTGTCACAGTTACCAGCCCTTTCAAGCTTAACATCCTTATCATTTATCGCCCTCCAGGTTCCCTTGGAGAGTTCATCAATGAGCTTGACGCCTTGATAAGTTCCTTTCCTGAGGATGGCTCACCTCTCACAGTTCTGGGTGACTTTAACCTCCCCACGTCTACCTTTGACTCATTCCTCTCTGCCTCCTTCTTTCCACTCCTCTCCTCTTTTGACCTCACCCTCTCACCTTCCCCCCCTACTCACAAGGCAGGCAATACGCTTGACCTCATCTTTACTAGATGCTGTTCTTCCACTAATCTCATTGCAACTCCCCTCCAAGTCTCCGACCACTACCTTGTATCCTTTTCCCTCTCGCTCTCATCCAACACTTCTCACTCTGCCCCTACTCGGATGGTATTGCGCCGTCCCAACCTTCGCTCTCTCTCTCCCGCTACTCTCTCCTCTTCCATCCTATCATCTCTTCCCTCTGCTCAAACCTTCTCCAACCTATCTCCTGATTCTGCCTCCTCAACCCTCCTCTCCTCCCTCTCTGCATCCTTTGATTTCCTCTGTCCCCTATCCTCCAGGCCGGCTCGGTCCTCCCCTCCTGCTCCGTGGCTCGACGACTCACTGCGAGCTCACAGAACAGGGCTCCGGGCAGCCGAGCGGAAATGGAGGAAAACTCGCCTCCCTGCGGACCTGGCATCCTTTCACTCCCTCCTCTCTACATTTTCCTCTTCTGTCTCTGCTGCTAAAGCCACTTTCTACCACTCTAAACTCCAAGCATCTGCCTCTAACCCTAGGAAGCTCTTTGCTACCTTCTCCTCCCTCCTGAATCCTCCTCCCCCTCCCCCCCCTCCTCCCTCTCTGCGGATGACTTCGTCAACCATTTTGAAAAGAAGGTTGACGACATCCGATCCTCGTTTGCTAAGTCAAATGACACTGCTGGTCCTGCTCACACCGCCCTACCCTGTGCTTTGACCTCTTTCTCCCCTCTCTCTCCAGATGAAATCTCGCGTCATGTGACGGCCGGCCGCCCAACAACCTGCCCACTTGACCCTATCCCCTCCTCTCTTCTCCAGACCATTTCCGGAGACCTTCTCCCCTACCTCACCTCGCTCATCAACTCATCCTTGACCGCTGGCTACGTCCCTTCCGTCTTCAAGAGAGCGAGAGTTGCACCCCTTCTGAAAAAACCTACACTCGATCCCTCCGATGTCAACAACTACAGACCAGTATCCCTTCTTTCCTTTCTCTCCAAAACTCTTGAACGTGCCGTCCTTGGCCAGCTCTCTTGCAATCTCTCTCAGAATGACCTTCTTGATCCTAATCAGTCAGGTTTCAAGACTGGGCATTCAACTGAGACTGCTCTTCTCTGTGTCACGGAGGCTCTCCGCACTGCTAAAGCTAACTCTCTCTCCTCTGCTCTCATCCTTCTAGACCTATCTGCTGCCTTTGATACTGTGAACCATCAGATCCTCCTCTCCACCCTCTCCGAGCTGGGCATCTCCGGCGCGGCCCACGCTTGGATTGCGTCCTACCTGACAGGTCGCTCCTACCGGGTGGCGTGGCGAGAATCTGTCTCCGCACCACGTGCTCTCACCACTGGTGTCCCCCAGGGTTCTGTTCTAGGCCCTCTCCTATTCTCGCTATACACCAAGTCACTTGGCTCTGTCATATCCTCACATGGTCTCTCATATCATTGCTATGCAGATGACACACAATTAATCTTCTCCTTTCCCCCTTCTGACAACCAGGTGGCGAATCGCATCTCTGCATGTCTGGCAGACATATCAGTGTGGATGACGGATCACCACCTCAAGCTGAACCTCGGCAAGACGGAGCTGCTCTTCCTCCCGGGGAAGGACTGCCCGTTCCATGATCTCGCCATCACGGTTGACAACTCCCTTGTGTCCTCCTCCCAGAGTGCTAAGAGCCTCGGCGTGACCCTGGACAACACCCTGTCGTTCTCCACTAACATCAAGGCGGTGACCCGATCCTGTAGGTTCATGCTCTACAACATTCGCAGAGTACGACCCTGCCTCACACAGGAAGCGGCGCAGGTCCTAATCCAGGCACTTGTCATCTCCCGTCTGGATTACTGCAACTCGTTGTTGGCTGGGCTCCCTGCCTGTGCCATTAAACCCCTACAACTCATCCAGAACGCCGCAGCCCGTCTGGTGTTCAACCTTCCCAAGTTCTCTCACGTCACCCCGCTCCTCCGCTCTCTCCACTGGCTTCCAGCCGAAGCTCGCATCCGCTACAAGACCATGGTGCTTGCCTATGGAGCTGTGAGGGGAACGGCACCTCCGTACCTTCAGGCTCTGATCAGGCCCTACACCCAAACAAGGGCACTGCGTTCATCCACCTCTGGCCTGCTCGCCTCCCTACCTCTGAGGAAGCACAGTTCCCGCTCAGCCCAGTCAAAACTGTTCGCTGCTCTGGCACCCCAATGGTGGAACAAGCTCCCTCACGACGCCAGGACAGCGGAGTCAATCACCACCTTCCGGAGTCACCTGAAACCCCACCTCTTTAAGGAATACCTGGGATAGGATAAAGTAATCCTTCTAACCCACCCTTAAAGATTTAGATGCACTATTGTAAAGTGGTTGTTCCACTGGATATTATAAGGTGAATGCACCAATTTGTAAGTCGCTCTGGATAAGAGCGTCTACTAAATGACTTAAATGTAAAGATCTATGAACATCTTGGCCATGTTCTGTTATAATCTCCACCCAGCACAGCCAGAAGAGGACTGGCCACCCCTCAGAGCCTGGTTCCTCTCTAGGTTTCTTCCTAGGTTCCTGCCTTCCTAGGGAGTTTTTCCTAGCCACCGTGCTTCTACATCGCTTGCTGTTTGGGGTTTTAGGCTGGGTTTCTGTATAGCACTTTGTGACATCGGCTGATGTAAAAAGGGCTTTATAAATACACTTGATATAAGCTTTTATATTTTTAGCTCTGCTTTATTGGGAAGGGCCTGTAAGTAAGCATTTCACTGTTAGTCCACACCCGCTGTTTACAAAGTAGGTGACAATGTGTGTGTGTTTAGCCAGATCACTAACTCACTTTGATTCCCACCACAATTCACTCCTAATCCCACTTTAAAAGAACACACAGGTCTGCTACAACTAAAACATAGAAAGCACAGCAGTGTTTCCCATTTCAATCAACCCCCTGGCAATTGAAACAGGGCGAGCCAGATGACGAGATGGGACATTGAGGATACATACCTTATGAGCCTGCTCCCACCTCCCAGCCACTGTGAACATATCAATGGCATCTTTGATGTGGTCTCTTCACAAACAGGGGCTCTGCAACCTGGGTTCCCACAGAGCGAGAGAGATGCATGAATCTCTGGATTCCAGCTCTCAAAGTACTGCATCGATACTTTAATTAAATTCTGCAAACACGCTGCTCACGCAGCACAGAGGCAGCATGGAGTCTGGTCTGGAAAAAGCAGACATCGCCAGCTGCCAGGCCCCTGACTTATCAGAACAGTTGGAATGAGGCTGCGGTCATCACTCTGTCCTCTTACCTCACACGCCTGGCTGGAGGAGTAGTACTGGGCTATCTTCAGGTAGTACTTCCCTCCTGACCGGTCTTCCTGTAACTCCAGGATATGGACCGCCTTCCACTGGCGAGCGCCTATAGCTGCCTCAATGGCCTTTGAGGAACAACTATGATAGAGAGACAACAAAGGGGTAGGAGAGGAGGGGGAGAGCAAAGGGGTCGATGAAGCGTTTGCACCACTGAAGGACATGGAACTAATCAAAGAACACAATACAAAGCAACCTTATTCATCCCCATGGAGAAACTAATAAGCAATGCCCAGCCCAGCCAGGGAGCAATTAAGACTAGGCTGGCACTACTTAATGTCAGGATCCTGTCAAAGTACTCTACACATCCACTTTTATTGGCTATTTCTTTATTTGATTCCTATGTGTTGATTCCCAGCAGTATGTGATTAGTAGGAGATGGAGCTTTAGCGAGGCCCATTTTGCCAGTCAGTCAGACCACCACAGTATTAACAGAGGGCCAGCCATCCAATGTGCTATCTAAAGCAGCCTACCCTGGGGACTGAAGCCCTGGCGCTGCCTAATGAACACCACCTCCATTTGATTACACAGGAAATGAATCATTCACTTCATAAACAAACCCCTCACACCAGTTCCTCCTGTTTCCCACTCCTTTCATCTCTTTCTTTCCTCTCTCTATATCACTCCCTCCCTCCTTGGATTAACTTATGGGCAGACAGCAGAGCTGACTCACCCAACCTCGATGTAATGGTTGATGGCAGCGTCCATTTGTCTCTGCTGGACCAGGTAGTCTCCCCATTCCTCCTCCAGCTTCACCACGTCAGTTGGGAAGGCAACACGAGCCAGCTCCACAACTACCCTCAGGGAAAGACGTCCCCGTTACATTCACATCAATATAGTTTGCAATTAATTCTCTAAACCAGTATAAAACCCACCATCTACATTGGGCCATTAACTACAGAAGTAATACATAACACTACCGAATAGGTGATGTTAATGAATACGTTCGGCCTGACACAGCAGGTGGAGGTTATCTTTCCTGAAGGCGTGGCCCTTGTGGTAGCAGTCCAGGGCCCTCTGGTGGCTCCTGATCTTCTCAAACAGATCTTCCTGATGATAGGGGAGAGAAAAGTTACTTATTTTCAGTTCAACTTCCTCCCTCTCATTTAGACTTTTAGAGCATCTCAGGACCTCTGGTCCATAACCAGATGGTTCAAGAGCAGAGAGAGAGACAGAAACACAGAGAGAAACTCAGAGAAAAAATGGACAGAGTGAGAAGAGTGAAAGACAGAGAGAGAGAAAACAGAGGGCTGACTAACATCCTTCCCAGCACATCCTTTATTAAGACGCACAGACACCTTCCCTGACATCTGTTCTGAGGAGTCATCCATGGCCCAGAGTAAAATCTTAATCAGCACTGAGAATCAGGGTGTACACAGAGCTAGAACACTGCACATCTGTCTCTCTCTGCACCAACTTCTGCTGCCTCACAAAAGACAAGCCAACTTCTCTATCACACACAAATCACATTGCCAGACAATCAAGTCGAGTCTCTCAGAACTTCTCCATCAGGAGCACCGGAGAGGGGATCTAAACAACCACTAATCTCATTAACTTCTCCTCTGTCGCTGGAAGACAAGCGACGTTGTCTTGAAGAGGCCTAGTAATGTAATGTTAACGGCAGCCGTTGAGTTCGCTGTGTGACTTCGCAGCGGTCATGACACCCACCCTCTCCTAGAACTCTCCCCTGATGAGGGCAGCAGCGATTCTACTGAGGATGTCACTGTTGGAGACCAGCTCCTCACGGCTCATAGCCAAATCGGGCAGCCTTGGCTGGTAGGCCCACCTTGAGGTAGACGACGCCCATGAAGTCCTCCTCCCCCTCTTTGACCTCGCCAGCCTTCTCATGCTGGTTGGTCTCCATCAGCCACTGGTAGTAGCTGTGACGCAGGTTGTTCAGCTCTGGGTGGCCCTGGGAAGACAGAGACTGTGAGTCTAGTTCAAAGTCCATGAGTACTGGGTACTATAGGGTCTCTCAGTACTGGTTTACCTTGGCCTCAGCCATGCAGTCGTCCCACATGTGAAGCTCCCGATACATCTCCATCACCTCATCAATGGCATTGTACAGAGCACACAACACTTAATAATTATACATGAGGCTGGGAGTCTCTGCAAGTCTCAGACCAAACTCTCCAGATTCATGGTCTCTTACCTGCTCCATATAGTACAACTCTGCTGGCTTGTAGTTCTTGTCCAGCATGGCAAGGCGTACTTTGACTTGGTAGAACTCTGTACCATTCCTTTGAGACTTGGTCAGCGATATTGTTAGTCCCGTTCAGAAAGCGAACTTTGGAGACATCCCCCAAGGCAGCAAAGCACCTAAAAGAAACACACAAAAATGGCTTAAGGGACACTGAGGGTGCAGCAATATCAAATGTTTACAGATAAACTCTTAAACCTCTAAAACAACAGCCATGCTCCAACACCAGGGTTAACACAAGAATGTTTCAATGGCTTCTAACCTGGGCCGGCTGCATTACCAGCTTTTTCAGAGAAGTTGCATCACGCTAATAAACTGTGCTCGCCATTTTATTAGCAAACCACCCTCCTTCATTTACATTCTACTCTCCGGACAAAACTTTTTCCTGCATTTATGCAAATCAAACTACATACATAACGAAATCTCGCTGCATTATAGATGCTACAGTCAAATCTAACTTTCACCCCCCAAAAATAGAAGGAAAATGCCTATAAAAAGGGAAAAATTACGAAAACTTGCTCTGGTGGTGCTAAATGTCCTATTAAGAGAGAGAGACTTCTCTACATGAGTATTACAGAGTAAACTCAGCTCTGGATGAGCTGCTTGGCTTTGTACTATTTCTGCCCCCCAGTCACACACACAGCTCAGAAAACCACTGAAGGGAGGGGCTGCTCTAGGCTAAACATCTTCACAGGAGACGAGTCACTTTTCACAAGTTAAAACGAAGGGAGGGGTATAGAAAAGACTGCATTAGAAGATAAGCCTAGTGTTGCTGAGCACCCTTGGGGGACACACAATGGCATGTATGGAGAGTGCGTGTGTGTGGGGCCCCCAATTGTGCTGACCTCTCTGATGTGGAGCTGGCGGGTCTCCAGGGACAGTTTGCTCAGAGTTTTCCACATGTCCTCCGTCTCTGAGGACATCTCCAGAGTCTCCAGGAATGCTGTGGCTCTGAGGAAGACACACACACGTGAGTCACACAGCAGGACGATCCCCAGTGACAAACACAGAGCAGGAGAGACCCACAAAGAATACAAGTAAAAACATAACAGAATCACATTATTTTTGAAGCTATACGGTAACAGTTCGACCATGCAAAAAAAAAAAATGTTTTAAAAGTGCTGGTTGTCGAAATAGACTACATACACTTCAAATAGGGGACACAGCATTTCTTTCAAAATGAGTGTGGAATGCATACCGAAATAGTTGCATTTTAAACCCACAAATTCCGCCCTTGCATGGATGTTGCACAATGAGGGATCTAATCAAAACCAATTCAGCAACAAGTATAGTAATAATCTCAACACTAGCTGCCACTTTCATGCATTGCAAAAAACCTACTGCATTCTTCAGGGATGCAAACTGGTGAGGGCCCAAAAAGGCGACTTTTTCTTCTTCACTGAAACGTGCAAAAAAAATCCCTGATAGAGGGAAATGCAGGTTTTAAACTAAATAAACAAAGAACATAATCTACATGATCAGTCTCTGTGCGTAAAAGAGGTTAATGTGAACCTAACTCACAACTAAAAAATGAAAAGAAAGCAATCCAATGTTATTTGTTGCCTAGACTTTACTGCAAATGGCACTCAAGTCTTGAGAATAAACAATACACTAAGATTGCAGTTAGCCATGACAGCCTTAATAATAGAATGCTTGTGACCACACAAATATTGCACTGGAAGAAAAAAAACATCTTAAAGTAGAAATATAATGAAAAACAGGCATTGTATTTTTGCTCTATTATAGTGGCCAGAAAAGACATTGATCAAGTGCACACGGCTACGTGTGCAAAAATAACTACACCGAGTATAAAAAAAGTATAATTCCCCCACCCACCAGTCTTACTGTCAAGTTCAACACAACAAAAACTATACATTTGGGCTACACTGCACATTACTACATTGTACACTTTCTGCCTGTGGATATCTGTTCTATAATGTGCCAGAAAAAGTGAGAAAAAGGGAAAGTGTGTGGTGTTCCATTCACCTATATAGTGGCATCCAGATTAAACCAGGCCCAGCTCCAGGTGATCCCTGAATCCACTTGTTTAACAAGCATTTTCACCTAATTCTCTCATTCTGAAAACCACA
Organism: Salmo salar; assembly: GCF_965601325.2. NCBI lineage: Eukaryota > Metazoa > Chordata > Actinopteri > Salmoniformes > Salmonidae > Salmo > Salmo salar. Next base: position 45,595,626 of record NC_138305.1, on the reverse strand, counting down.
TACTGTAGAGGGAAAACATGTGTTAACAGATAGTGGTTAGTTCGTTAACATTTCACAGATTGCCAGGGTCCTGTAAGCAACTAACGTGTTATAACTTGAGGAACGGCAAGGAGTCGTATACCAGTTACTAGTGTAACGACCCTGGGTTTATAGGGGTCCGGATTAGGGGAGGGTTTGGCTGGCAGGGATGTCCTTGTCACATCGCAAACTAGTGACTCCTGTGGCGGGCCGGGCGCAGTGCACGCTGACACGGTTGTCAGGTGTACAATGTTTTCGCCGACACATTGGTGCGGCTGGCTTCCGGGTTAAGTGGGCATTGTGTCAAGAAGCAGTGTGGGCCTTGGTTGGGTTGTGTTTCGGAGGACACACGGGTCTCGACCTTCGCCCGTACAGGAGTTGCAGCGATGAGACAAGACTAACTACCAATTGGATACCACGAAATTGGGGAGAAAAAGGGGTAACATTTCTTTTTTAAGAGGAATGAATGTTTCTGAATGGCTGGGGGGGTAAAAAAGAAGAGCAGCTCACAGTCGGTCACATTGGGTTGAAGTGGGTACTAAACTTCACGGTCTGGTCTATAAATAGAAAGTAGTGGAGTCAGCCCAACCCACAAGGTGACGCTAGGCCTTGCCAGCTGGCCTACTGTGAGGGAACAGTAGCACATGAGTTGGCCAGGACCTCCCTCTCTCACCCTGAGGGGGGACATGGTGGCTTTCTCTGGGCTGTCGATGTTGTACCACACACATAGGTCACCTCTGTTCTGGCCCACCACTACGTCACTGCCGGGAACCCACTGCACGTAGGAGCAGAAACTCAACACCGTGGTTTTAATGCTGCTCTCTACGTCATACAGGTGGAGCTCAGGGAGGGAGAGAGGACCAGGAAGTGATGCAAGGAATCAAAGAAACTCAAATCAGAGCAGGGTCAAAACTAGAAATCAAGGTCTACTGGGTCCTTTACAACAAATTCTAAACCATAGCAAAACATGCCCTGAGTGCACTGAACACCTTCCCAAGACAGCTTTCTCCTGGATTCACCTGGTCAGTCTATGATCCAGAATTGATGTCACTTGTTAAATCCACTTCAGGTCAAAGAAGGATTTTAAGCCTTGAGACAATTGAGACATGGATTGTGTGTCATTCAGAGGGTGAATGGGCAAGACAAAAGATTTGCCTTTGAACAGGGTATGGTAGTAGGTGCCAGGTGCACATGTTTGCGTCAAGAACTGCAATGCTGCTGGGTTTTTTACACTCAACAGTTTCCCGTGTGTATCAAGACTAGTTCACCATCCAAAGGACATCCAGCCAACTTGACAACTGTGGGAAGCATTGGAGTCAACATGGGCCAGCATCCCTGTGGAACACTTTCGACACCTTGTAGAGTCCATACCCTGACGAATTGAGGCTGTTCTGAGGGCAAAAGGGGGTGAAAATCAATATTAGGAAGGTGTTCTTAATATTCTTTTACACCATGTATGAGTAAAATTTGTCACTTCTCAGTTAGAAGCTCCCAAAGGGATTCCCAATTAAAATGGTTGGCTTCCTTTGCCCCAGAGCGAGCACATCAAACAGGCATAGCTCTAGGCAGCCCGTTACTTTGAGCTGCTGCCTCACCCGCAGTTTCTTGTACCTGAAAAGCAGCTTGCACCCCATCTAGTTGAGCTCCAACCAGTCAGTCTTGGAGTCGTGGCTGATGGTTCCCAGGTTGTAACCGCCAGCCAAATCCACTGAGTGGGAGGGAGAAGATTACCTGAGCTGTGCCTGTAGGCCATAGTATCAATCACTGACAGGCGGCTGAGGGAGACAGAGAAAACATTCCACTCCAGAGTGATTGTACTAAGGTGAGAGGTGGTGTATCACGTTTAAAGCCACATTATATATCTATCCATCTGCTAGAGACAGAGATAAAATAAAAATATGTTGTGACTGATGGGCTAACAGAACAAAGACATAATGAAACATGAATATGGCAATGTTCACAGTCAGCATCCATTCACTAACAAACACATCTATGATTCTCTCATAAATCATTTGACAGAGGCCTGGCACTGCCTCTCCTTTTATTCTGTAATTAAGCTTCCGAGAAACATGGCTAAAAAAACATTTTCCAATTTACACTTTCAGAGCAGGTTACGTACACAACTGACAATGCGAGGGAGGGAAAAATAAATAACTGCGCTTGTCATTCAAGGGGGAGAAATAAATTGGATGGAGGTTGCTTCTCATTTTCACCACCTAAAAATAAAAAACAGCTCGGCAGCCGACAGAAGTACATCCCTGGACTTAATTAGCACAGGAAGTGGACAGGGCAGATGGTGCTCAGCTCAGCGCTGCTTGGGCGGTGATTCAGACTTAACACAGCCGCTCGCCACCTCACACGCTCGGCCTGCCGTGGGGTCAACACCTAATTGAAAGGCATCGTTCTCAGAAAGCGGCATATGCCCGTTTGTTTCAGTATCTCTCTGTACCGGCCCTCACAGGGCCCGGCGTCTCAGGCTGCTCCAGGGGAGAGAAGGAAGAGGGGGAGGGCCCGCTACAATCAAACAGTCGTTTACTTAATCAATACCTAAGCAACGTGGGGGCCAGGTTGAGCGAAGCAGCACCCCTGCCTCCACATGAATGGGGATCCTCCATCACAAAAAGGGGCAAGTCAGCATCTTTGTGTGTTAGACACTCTTTATCTACAATAAGAGTGGAGTGGTGGGCTGGGCTGGAACTGGGGCTGAGGGTAAAGGTTGCAAACACTTAATTCAAAGATTTAGCAGTTACTTCACATGGGCAAGTTGGCTGCAAATCCCTTCAATAGATAGTAATAGCAGAGATAAAAAAAATATTTTACACTTCTGGAAATACAAAAGTCCATGTATTTTTGGTCTGAGAATTAAAGTTACTAGTCAACAAGCACCACAGTCATAACCTTGGCTTAACCTGAAAATATATTTCTGCAGCACAGAAATCATGTTTTTATGTCCTCGGTCTCAGGGAGCATACTCTCTGCATCATACATATTCATAGCATCACCTTCCACAAACACACTTACCAATGGTCTTGATGTCAATCAGGTAGGCTAACTTTTTGCTGTCTTCAACTCCCTTCTGTTTGTGCTCATTGAGACAAACACTAAAGATGCAGACAGAGTGAGGCAGAAAGATCGAGGAGCTCAGGAGGAATGTTAATACCAGCAAGAACCTCCAACCATTAGCACAGAAATAACTCCAATCTGACAATCTTGACAGCCTAAATACAGTAGGATGGATTTGTAATGACTAACTTTGTCCACTGAAAACTGTCTTGACAGCTCTATGCAAAACGCGTATCATTCTTATGCATGCAAACTAAGTATGCCTTACTGTCATGTACAACCAAAGCTCAACACTACCACCTAGTGACCATTTTTAACATTACTGGAGTAGACTGGAAAAAAGGTCTATGATGGCGCTAGTAAGTGATCAGAAAATTCATAAACTGCTTTCTATTATATAATATGCATTAGGAGGAGAATGGGTGAACACCAACCGGATGAGATGTGGGTTCATGAACTCAGTTCTCACTGATCCCAGGATGTTGTTGCTGTCGTACTCCACCAGCATCAGCACCCCCAGTGTTGCAAATCATACACACCTGTCACAACACAGTCAGCCAGCAGCTGACTCCCTACTAAGAGACAATTCAGAATTCCTATGTTGAAGAAGCAACAGGTGCATGACGGGTATTTCTAATTCATAAGTTGGGGTAGCAGCAGCTGAAAACTCTTCACAACAGCACTTTAAAACTGCAGACAAAGCTAAAACTGGGAAAGAAGAAGGGAATTGTACCATTTCCTTTTCAAAGAAGAATTTATCATTCCCCCTGGAGCCCTGCCATCTGAAAAAAGAACAGCAGAGGGGTCTTTGTTCACCTGGGGTGAGGCGCGGTGGGCGACGCTCCCTGCTTTACACTACATTACACATATACCTGTAGCCAGGGCGTATTATTATTACTACGTCTGCCATTTTCAATATCAGCACTCCAGCATAGGAAGGCTCCTTAAACTCACAATTAACCAGATATTAGCAAACTGAATCCTGACAGCCCTCAAACTTCTAATTATAACATTTGAAATCAGGTCCTTGGAACTTCATCCATAACTGTTGGTTACACGGTTGTTGTTCCAGCTGTAATGTTGAGACTTCGCACAGAGGGGATAGTGGCCTACAATAGACACCAGTCAGCGAAGGCAATTAAATGTATTTTCTAGTACTTAGTGTTTTAAATCTTCCAACTGCTCACTTCAAATTCTAGTCTGCAATACCACACGAGTGGAGGCAAGTAAAGAAATAACCATAGTGAAAGATTTGCATCAATTCCTATATAAAATAACCCCTATCCATCTGCCAGTGAATGGCCAGACTGTCATACCTCACTCAGGTTGTTGGAGGACAAGTCTCCCAGCAGCAGGGTATCAGAGGTGTGGGCCACCAGGTAGCGGTCCTTCCTCATAATCTTCACCTCGTCTATCTCATGGCCGTAGTGGGATTTCAGCACAACCCGCATCCCTGTGGACAGGTTCTTTACAAATCACCTGGAGTCACATTGTTCAGACCTCACTGTGGCTCAGTTGGTAGAGCATGGTGTTTGCAACGCCAGCGTGGTGTGTGCAACGCCAGGGTTGTGGGTTCGATTCCCACGGGGGGCCAGTACAAAAAATAAATAAAAAATGTTTTAAAAAAAGGCATGAAATGTATGCATTCACTACTGTAAGTTGCTCTGGATAAGAGTGTCTGCTAAATGACTCAAATGTAGATAGACTGAGCCACAAACCCACTGTCACAAGCGTAGAGAGGAGTAGGCAGTTGCAGGTTTAGAACTACTGAGTTTATTAAAGCACTCTCATTCATAGAGATATATATACACACAAATAAATAAAAGCGGGACAAGACCCAAAGTGCAAAATAAAGTACTCAGGAAATAGGAGATTCCTCTGAGGAAAACAAGCAACATTTACAATGACAGAGGGAGTGTATATATGGACATATATACACACACACAGTGCTAGCGTGGGGATTGGAACCAGGTGTGTGTAATGATGACGAGACAAGTCCGGGCTGATGAGTGAAGGGCGTTTGCCAGCAGCTAGAAGGCCGGGAATGCCGAACGCCAAAGCGAAGGCTGGTGTGACACCTGCAAGGAATTAAGTGACATGGCCAAGAAGAACTGTTGAGTCCACAGAGGGTGATGTGATAAGCGCAGCTCAACAACAATCTCTGTGAGCCACAACTCAAGGACTCATGTTAAACTTTCCCTGTCAGCTGAACTGAAGACACCCCCCTTTCGTTCTGAACTTAAGGCGGTGAATACCACAATGTACCTGACTCAGTCCCTCATAAGTCATCTCAAATGTTGTTCTTGTAGATGCTCCTCCATAGGCAGCAGGAAAACTGTTCCACTCCGCCACACAGGGATTGACAAAAACATGTTCATGAAGTTTAAATTACAAAAAGCTGTGAAAGGCAATGTGTAGCCTACTTTCTACAGTACTTTCGGGCCTAAATCAATTATGGCATGACTGCTGCGAACAGGTGTGCTCGTTCGTGTATGGTTACTAACTGCACAGAGGCGTGAGTCGTCCTTCTTCCAGGCCAAGGCAGTGATGGTGTACAGGTTTGGAATCTCTTTGGGGATGCTTGGTCCCATGCTCCTTTCAGAGGACTCCAGTTGAAGACTTTGAACAAAACAATTTATCACCCAGAAGAACTTCCCAGCAATGTAAGATACTGTATGAGGTTGTAATATCATGCTTATTACCTGAACACTGATGTATCAAAATGAAGACTGACTGGTAATAGCTGCTGCTGACCACAGACTGTCCACTGGGACTGGTGGCCACAGTGAACTCTTTCTCAGCTGTAGTCAAAAGTCTGCTGGATGTGACCCTCCCTGTCATAGGCCACTATCTTCTTGTCACATCCAGCCACTATGCCGCTGTTGGCTCTCCATGCCAGGGCATATGGTTTGGCAAGGGTGGGTCAACAATTTACCCTGCAAAAAGATTGGAGAGACATGCACATCAATACACAACATGCATCAATGAACATCTACCTGATACGATTTCAACTGTGAACCAGAGACACTATACAGAGAGGAGTTCACTATTATTGTGATCACCACCACAGAGTACAACTTTGAGTGAGAAGGTTGAAATAAAGAACAAGAGCACACACTGTTGTCAATGAGACAATGTAGGAATATTTTCCGTAGACAGTAGATGACTTGTTTGTTTTTGTGTTAGCAAGGTGAACCTGAGAGGAAGCAAACAAAACATGTCAAGATCCACCACAATGTTCATAAAAATCATTTCACTTTTTGTTAATAAAAAAATACTGTCAATAAATTAAAAAAAAAACATTGATTGTGTAAATGACTAACCTTTCCCTCAGTTAAACCAAAAACGATTGCGTGTTCTGCAGGCCATAGGAAACATGTCAAAGCACTCTGAAACAGGATGAAATGTGTTTAAATTGAATGTTGCTGATTAAATTAAGATAACTTAGTTCTACTGCATCACAGAAATGTGTGATTACTTACCGTCTGTACAAATTTGTTGCAGATTACCTTCTTCTCACCCCTGTGTGAGGAATAAGAAGGATGCATCACAATTGATACAAGGAGAACCTACAGGTCGGTCAACTGTGAATTAAAACCCTGCCAAAATACAACTATGAGAAGTATGAAGTTATGCTTACCATTCCTCTCAGATTTTGTAGACATAACATAATTTATCAGTTTGGGCAATGGCAATTTATGTTGTGCCGGGAGAAAATGCCATGGCCTTGACAAATCTAATTTTATTAGTCACATGTGCCGAATACAACAGGTGTAGAGCTTACAGTGAAATTCTTACTTACAAGCCCCTAACCAACAACGCGTTTCAAAAAAATATGGATAAGAATAAGAGTTAAAAGTCACAAGTAATTAAGGAGCAGCAGTAAAATAACAATAGCGAGACTACATACAGGGGGGTACCGATACAGAGTCAATGTGCGGGGGCACCGGTTAGTTGACGTAGAATGTACATGTAGGTAGAGTTATTAGAGTGACTATGCACAGATGACAACAGAGAGTAGCAGTGGTGTAAGGGGGGCAATACAAATAGTCTGGGTAGCCATTTGATTAGATGTTCAGGAGTCTTATGGCTTGGGGGTAAAAGCTGTTTAGAAGCCTTTTTGTTCTAGACTTGGCACTCCGGTACCACTTGCCGTGCAGTGGCAAAGAGAACATTCTATGACGAGGGTGGCTGGAGTCTTTTTTAGGGCCTTCCTCTGACACCACCTGGCATGGAGGTCCTGGATGGCAGGAAGCTTGGCCCCAGTGATGCACTGGGCCGTTCGCCCTACCCTCTGTAGTGCTTCGCGGTCAGAGGCTGAGCAGTTGCCATACCAGGCAGTGATGCAACCAGTCAGGATGCTCTCGATGTTGCAGCTGTAGAACCTTTTGAGGATCTGAGGACCCATGCCAAATCTTTCCTGTCTCCTGAGGGGGAATAGGCTTTTTTCGTGCCCTCTTTACGACTGTCTTGGTGTGTCTGGACCATTCTAGTTTGTTGTTGATGTGGACACCAAAGAACTTGAAGCTCTCAACCTGCTCCACTACAGCCCTGTCGATGAGAATGGGGGCGTGCTCGGTCCTCCTTTTCCTGTAGTCCACAATCATCTCCTTAGTCTTGGTTACGTTGAGGGATAGGTTGTTATTCTGGCACCACCCGGCCAGGTCTCTGACCTCCTCCCTATAGGCTGTCTCATCGTTGTCGGTGATCAGCACTGTTGTGTCATCGGCAAACTTAATGATGGCGTTGGAGTCGTGCCTGGCCATGCAGTCGTGGGTGAACAGGGAGTACAGGAGTGGACTGAGCACGCACCCCTGTGGAGCTCCAGTGTTGAGGATCAGTGTGGCAGATGTGTTGCTACCTACCCTCACCACCTGGGGGCAGCCCATCAGGAAGTCCAGGATCCAGTTGCAGAGGGAGGTGTTTAGTCCCAGGATCCTTAGCTTAGTGATGAACTTTGAGGGTACTATGGTGTTGAACACTGAGCTGTTTAAAGGTCTTACTCACGTCAGCTACGGAGAGAGTGATCACAGTCGTCCGGAACAGCTGATGCTCTCATGCATGCCTCAGTGTTGCTTGCCTCGAAGCGAGAATAGAGGGGATTTAGCTCATCTGGTAGGCTCGTGTCACTGGGCAGCTCGCGGCTGTGCTTCCATTTGTAGTCTGTAATAGTTTGCAAGCTCTGCCACATAAGACGAGCGTTGGAGCTGGTGTAGTATGATTCAATCTTAGCCCTGTATTGACACTTTACCTGTTTGATGGTTCGTCACAGGGCATAGCAGGATTTCTTGCAAGCTTCCGGGTTAGAGTCCCGCACCTTGAATGCGGCAGCTCTACCCTTTAGCTCAGTGCGAATGTTGCCTGTAATCCATGGCTTCTGGTTGGGGTATGTACATACAGTCACTGTGGGGCGACGTCCTCGATGCACTTATTGATAAAGCCAGTGACTGATGTGGTGTACTCCTCAATGCCATCGGAAGAATCCCGGAACATGTTCCAGCCTGTGATAGCAAAACAGTCCTGTAGTTTAGCATCTGCTTCATTTGACCACTTTTTTTTATAGACCGAGTTACTGGTGCTTCCTGCTTTAATTTTAGCTTGTAAGCAGGAATCAGGAGGATAGATTTGTGGTCGGATTTACCAAATGGAGGGCGAGGGAGAGCTTTATATGCATTTGTGTGTGGAGTACAGGTGATCTAGAATTTTTTGTAAAAACAAGCGCGAGAGGCTATAGGCAAGAACACGTCGGCCATCACCAGCAAGTGAACTACTCATCATTGGGTGAGTCAGTGAAACTGAAAAATGTTTAGGACTAATTTTCCTCCTGCTATTGTAGCCTACAATATGTGCATCTCCACAAACCTAGACCTAGGCCCTCCATACTCAACTGGTGGATCGGATCCGGACCCAGAGCAGGGTAAATTCTGCTCGGGCTTCGACCCCTGGTATCATATAAACTCACATAAGATATGGAAGAATGCATAGAACTCAAGGAAATTAGCTTTAAAACAGGGGAAACAAATCTCTGCCCCGTGCAAAATGTGGAGAATCTGCTTTAAAACTGCAACATTTTCCCTCTGTCAACAAGAGATGTGTGTACAGGTTGGGATTTGTTACTACGCTGATAAATTACATTATACATCTGGACCTTTGCCACCTATGAAATTTGTGACTGGACCTCAAATAGTAGTTGAGCACCCCTGGCCTAGGCTATTGCTGGATTCACGTAGTTTTGATTGATCTCAGATTCTTAGTTTGTGCGGTATTAAAAAATATGGTCTCCAGTCATGGAAAATGTCTTAGAATTGCATTTAAATTCCTTTATAAAATGCCAACCTTTTCTGGGATCCCAGAGTACTAAAACTGTTTCCCCATTTCTGTCACATTACAGCAGTTACACAGATTATTCTATATCTTAACCATGCAACTAAAACATCTGAATACCCTTTTAACGGCCGCAACCTTACCGTTACTAGCTGACATTAGCCACCAGGTGTAGCTAAAGTTAACGTTAGCTACTGTACTATACATAATGCTTTGATGACTAACGTTAGCTTGCTGCTAGCTAGCTCTGTCTAGTATCTAGCTAGCCTCAGTATGTGTCCTTAACTAGCTAGCTAACTACCTTTTTTTAGTTGCTAACTTATGTCAATTTTATTCAACGGATGACCCAGGGACGGTGTCTGTGAAACGGCGTCGGGCTTTTTGGTGTGGCTCCAGAGACCGTATTGAAGAACACTGTCAAATCAAAGTTTATTTGTCACGTACACAGATTGGAAGATGTTAAAGCAGGTGCAGCGAAATGCTTAACAGTATGTTTCTAGCTTCAGCAGTGCGGTATGTGCCCGGTTCACTGAGGCTACAGCTAGCGTCGTATGAAGTATACTGACATGTTATCCAATTTGTGGTCCATTTACCACAGGAGGGAGCTGCCAAAGGGACTTGTATGATATGGGCACCGAAAAATATAAGATTTGCTGTATGCACTGTGGACAGAGTGGTCTTACTGTACGATGAGCAAGGAGTGGAAAGGGATAAGTTCTCTACTAAGCCTGCAGACTCTAAGGTGAGTTCTCTCCACAATTGTAGTTTGACTATCACATGTTATACTCAGATCAATTACATACACACCACTTTGTGTCAGGTCAGTTTGATACCGGAAGCTTTTCCCTGAAATACTCAACCGAAGCTGCATCTGATCGAGTGATAATGTTTTTGTGACATTTATTTTATTTAACTAGGCAAGTCAGTTAAGAACACATTCTTATTTAAAATGACTGCCTACACTGGCCAAACCCGGAGGATGCTGGGCCAATTGTGCGCCGCCCTACGGGACTCCCAATCACGTCCGGTTGTGATACAGCCTGGATTCAAACCAGGGTTTCTGTAGTGACGCCTCAAGCACTGAGACGCAGTGCCTTAGACCACTGCGCCACTCAGGAGCCCAATCTTCTTGCAGTATGGAAAGAAGAGCTATGTTGTCTCAAGACAAAGGAGATGATCGTGGACTACAGGAAAATGGGACTGAGCACGCCCCCATTCTCATAGACGGGGCTGCAGTGGAGCAGGTTGAGAGCTTCAAGTTCCTTGGTGTCCACATCAACAACAAACTAATATGGTCCAAACACACCAAGACAGTCGTGAAGAGGGCACGACAAAGCCTATTCCCCCTCAGGAAACTAAAAAGATTGGCATGGGTCCTCAGATCCTCAAAAGGTTCTACAGCTGCAACATCGAGAGCATCCTGACTGGTTGCATCACTGCCTGGTATGGCAATTTGACCGCAAGGCACTTCAGAGGGTAGTGCGTACGGCCCAACATCACTGGGGCTAAGCTGCCTGCCATCCAGGACATCTACACCAGGCAGTGTCAGAGGAAGGCCCTAAAAATTGTCAAAGTCCCCAGCCACCCTAGTCATAGACTGTTCTCTCTACTACCACATGGCAAGCGGTACCAGAGTGCCAAGTCTAGAACAAAAAGGCTTCTCAACAGTTTTTACACCCAAGCCATAAGACTCCTGAACAGGTATTTGCATTGTGTTCCCCCCAACCCTCTTTTTACGCTGCTGCTACTCTCCATTTATCATATGCATAGTCACTTTAACTACACATTCATACTACCTCAATTGGGCTGACCAACCAGTGCTCCCACACATTGGCTAACCGGGCTATCTGCATTGTGTCCTGCCACCCACCAACCCCTGCTAATCTCTGTTCATCATATATGCATAGTCACTTTAACCATATCTACATATTACCTCAATGAGCCTGACTAACCAGTGTCTGTATGTAACCTCGCTACTGTATATAGCCTGTCTTTTTACTTCTTTACTTAACTATTGTTCACCTAACACCTTTTTTGCACTATTGGTTAGAGCCTGCAAGTAAGCGTTTCACTGTAAGGCGTTGTATTCGGCGCATTTTACATTTACATTTTAGTCATTTAGCAGACGCACTTATCCAGAGCGACTTACAGTAGTGAATGCATACATTTCATTTCATGCAATTTTTTTTGTACTGGCCCCCCGTGGGAATCGAACCCACAACCCTGGCGTTGCACACACACTATGCTGGCGTTGCAAACACCGGGAAGGCGCACGTGACAAATAAACTTTGATTTGACTTTATTTGAAAGTTGATTAATATTCTGGTAGTCTACAGCATACAGATTAGAGTCTTCTCTTTTCAGCAGCCATTTGCTGTTTTCCCGGGATTGTATTTTAAATATTTCTCAACGCCCGTTTTGTCTGCATGCTGTTCACTGAGATTTGCTGACAGGGGTGCTGCAGCTCTTCCAGAACACTTCACGCGGATATGACTCTACGGAAAGAAATTATGAAGTACAGCGCTGGAGAGATGAGGTGCAGGCTCATATCTACAGAATTGGAGCTGAGAGCGATCATATAAAAAGTTAAATCTTGTTCTAGTTTTGTGCAGTGGCGATTTTAGCATGTACATCTTGGTGGGGCAAACAAACAAAAATTGGAGGGATGCATGCTAGCAAAGCAACAACACAGCACTAAACAATACATTACTTGCACTGTAAACGGTGCCCACAAACTGTTAGTGCCTACATAAAGCTGTCCAACAGCAGTGTCCCAACCCAACAGCGGTCCCAACACCTTACTGCTACAGTTCATTCTGCCTCACTTACTGCCTTTAAAAAAAACATATTTGATATGGCTGACTTGCATAAACAAATGTGGTTTCTACGGACAATTGAGATGTACAAACTATGGTATAAGGGGACGACAAGCGGATAAGAGGCAATCCGTAATTTCGATTAAGACATTTAATGAGCGACAGAGCACTTTTGAAATGTATAGCGACAGAATTCAGAACATGGGCCGTTCTTACATAAACTCACAATGAAAGCTCTTACAATATTCGATGATTACGTTTCTCTACAACAGGTTATAGGCAAACAAGCACACACTGGCCACGAACAATGTGTTTACAATACCGCGTTGGTGAAAATAGACCAATGTAATAGGATGAGGCACATGGGCTACTAACAGCTTACTACACAACATACACTTAGTATTACTTTAGCTACAAATTTTGTCATCAAATAGAAAGATGCCGAATTTACAATTCCGAGTTGAATGACGGTTCAAAACGTATTTTCCCAGCTGAAGCTGTGACGACCCTCCCACTCTGTCTGCCGTATTCTCTCTCTTTGCTCTTGTTTCCTTATTAGGATGCCGGTGGGCGGAGCTGGGAGAGTTGTCAGCTACATGGGAAACACCTGGGCCCGGGTGTATCCCAGGATAAATAGACCTCTTCCACATTCATTGGGGAGACTCTCTCTATGCAGACACACTATGTTTATTTGTATATAAATTACCTTAGTTAATAAATACATCTTTTGTTATTCCTTGTCTCCATGTTGTCTCCCTTTTGTTACGAACGTTGAGACGGTTCGTGAGTTGTCTTTAACTCACAGCTAGCCACTAATTCCTTCCCAAACCACTCATTGTTGAATTTGCGATGTCCAACTTGTTGTGTAATGTTTATGTCCAATAGCCGATGAGCACCGAGACGTTTATCTCTTTCTCTTCATATGACAAGGATTTGATTGTTGACTTGAGTCATGGTGACGACTGCTAGCTTGCCAGCTAAGATTTGAAAGTACGACGTTGACATGATCAGTGCAATCAAAGTGTCACGTATACTCCCTCTCCGGCCTCTCGATCATAAGGCTGCTGATTATCCCGCACACAGGTCACATCACCTCATCGGACTCCATCACCTCCTTATCTTACCTATATCTGTTACTCCCCTTGGTTCTTTCCTCAGGTGTTATTGAATCTGTTTTCGTGTCGATACGTTGTTTGTGGTTCTTGTTTTATTTATTAACACTCACTCCCTGAACTTGCTTCCCAGCTCTCAGCACACTCTTTACACAAAGCTACCGTAGATATAACGTAATTTGATGTCATTCTATCTGTGGCCAATGACCTTGAGGCTTCTTGGATGGGCACTTCTAATAACTCTATGGCAGAACCCAAGGGGCAAAAACGTTCTAGCGCTAACCTTAGAATTGGGGATGACCTACTGTCCCATGAGTGACAGAAAACTGAGCCCATCAGGTGCAACGCTCTGTATTTTCCGCTGGCTGCCCCACCACCACAGAAAGCACTGAGCTAGGCTGAAACACCTGCATTTCGGAGGTGCCTTACTCAAGAAAGCAACAAAGAGACCATGTTTGTATGCTGCTTACTCAATTACACTTTTTTTTAACATTGTTTGCAAACTGATGTTACACGTATTAATGCCAAAATAACAAGAAAAACAGGCAAGCCCCCACAATAAAAATAAATACATATATAGAGTAAATATTTTTTTACCTAAAAGTGTGGGGCTCAAAGCCCCGCCACTGGTTCTGTGAGAGATACAGGCGCGCGGCCATGCTTTGGTCTCAAACAGATTATACTGATCACGTTAACATACACACCGATATCCCGTTATTATTGTTTTTGTTGTTGACATATGTTGTAACATATGTAAACATATCCCGCAATAAACCGAAAAGGCGTGGATCCCAGTTATGAGAAACCCGGATGAGATGCCTGGGATATGCTGATTTTAGATGGGATAGGCTACTGTGGCATGTAACATTTTATCCCGTTTATTCTTGTTTTTCGTGGTCTGCACGGGCTCGTTTTCGCATATCATTGGTGTATAAATATTATATAATTTTACTGCAATAAATGCATAATTCTGCAGGAGTTAATAGTATAGGTTATTACGCAGCGTTACACGTGAGCGGTTATATGCCAACAGTCAGTGTCCTGATTTCAGTTACTATTCCATTTAACCCATAGGAATTTAAATGAGTAATATTCTGTTTATTCATGCCTACGGGGATAATCTAGAGCGGGATATCAAAGGTGCATGTAAACAGCTTCTCCCGAATGAGAATTTAACAGGATATTAGCAATATCCGGAATACTGGGCACATGTACACGTGGTCAACGTTGAGCAAACCATAAACCCGGGCCCAACCCGAATCGACTCTTAGAATATCAGGCCCTGCTGAAAATCTACTTTCTCACGTTATGATTTTTTTTCTTCAAGAAGACGTATGAATGAACTTTGATCGCTTTTATTAACATTTTTACATTGCAAAATGTAAAACGTATTTTTCATGCCATGAGCGGTACCGGATCCGGACAAGTAGGATCCGGAACGAAACAGTTCAAAACGGTGGGGTGCTGGTGTTGTGCCGAAAATCTCCCCCCTGCCAAAATTCTCCCTCCCTCCCTTCGTGTTGTTTATTGCTGCGACTTGCTTGCTACTGCAGTTGAGAGTCTGCTCTTCACTTCGTTGTCAGTTTAGCCTACATTTCACTAATCTTAGAAGCAGAAAGCATTTTTGTCTGCAGTTTTCGGTTTGGCTATTTGTTTCAATTGTATGTGGCGGGTCTAGCTTGTATGGCGCCCCGGGCGGCTGCCCATGTCGCCCGTACCTAAATCCGCTACTGATTTGTATTAGTCTATAAATATCTCCCATGTCTTATTCGACTAGTATTTTTGAAAGTGCAAGGATAAAAATTCAGCCATAGTTGTTCTGATATGTTTATTGCTTGCCAGCATTTTACTCCCTCCTCAATGTTTAATATAATACACATACATTAATTATTAATTTCGGTTGCCTATCCTGACGTGGAGTTTGATCTATAGAAAGTATTTTACTCTGATGTGTGCCACAGAAAGTATTTGACTCTAGCCACAAAATTAAAGAAATTAGAGGGGGATTCTGGCAAGGGGGAGATGATCCGGCTAAAATTCAACTAAGCACTGACTATAACCCACTACAGCAGAGTTTGCTCGGTCCTCGGGACTGCAAGGGGTGCACATTTTTTTCCCCCAACACTTCACAGTTGATTCAAATTATCAAAGCTTGCTGATTTGAATCAGCTCAGTAATGCTAGGGCAAAAGCCAAAACGTGCTCCACTTGGGGTCTCGAGGACCGAGTTTGGGAAACCCTTCACTAACTAACACACGAAAATATCCGGAGCTCGGATTTGTGTTATTTTCAACATTTGGTTATAAAATAGTTGTCAAACATAGCAAAGCTAATGTAATAAATATCAAAATGCATAAAATGAAAAAACATATAACAGTGTTATCGAATTGCAAAAAATATTTCCCTGGAGATGCCGGGGATTGAACCCGGGGCCTCATACATGCAAAGCATGCGCTCTACCACTGAGCTACATCCCCTTGCATGCTTTGTAATGCAGATAAACCTGTACACTACAGTTATGCTACAATACGAAATGAGTTGCAAAAGGTGAGTTAAGTGCATATTTATTTGCCCGTCGACGGATTTATGGTCGTTAAATAAGTTTTATTGAGGGTAAAAAACATTTTTGCTCTGTAGGCCAAGTATTTAGTTGCTACTAGGTCTACAAGGCTATACTATAATAGTTCCCGGTAATGGTAGTGACTGCAGTAGCTACAACTATTACTAATGGTAGTGGTAGTAACGTTAATGAACAGTAATAGGGCTGTCATAGGCCTGCTAACATTAACGCCATCTAAAATGATCTCCATAACAAATGTCCACTGACTACTAGGTGACAGGTCAAACACCAACGTGACACAGCAGATATGAGAGAACAAAAATAAAACACTCAAATGACAGCGTATGACATTAGGACAGGGGAGGGACATCTGAGTCTAATCAGAGAGAGGGACATGAAGTTGCGAGACATTGAATAAAAGGATCAATAAATTCATAGAGCGATTTGAAGATATCACCTAGAGACTTTTTAAAAGAGAAGAAAATATTGTAGTAAGAGGGTTAGCCCAGCAAATATGCACAACCAACTGATCCAGTGTTTCGAGGGCTTTCTATTAAATTTGTGTTACATAAAGGAATTTTTTGAGCTCATTATTGGAGCAATCTTTTACTTGTTTGAGGCCCTTGTGCGTCTGTTCATCCAGCCACCCAGGAAGGACGTGGAAGGGGAAATAGTGTTGGTAACAGGGGCAGCCAATGGTATTGGCAAACTGATAGCCAAGGAGCTGGGTCGTCGTGGGGCTGCCTTGGTCCTTTGGGACGTCGACTGGGAAGCTCTTGATGAGACAGCCAAGGAACTTCGCCAGATACTGGACATACGTGTCTATGCCTATGCTTGTGACTGCAGTCGACGGACTGAGGTGTATAAAGTTGCAGACATGGTAAGGTGGTTTGTTCTATGTTTGAATGAAAGCTGAGATAACTTTTAGGACAGTCAACTTTTTAAATGTGCACAATAATGTGAATAATAATGTAAACACTGTGCGTAATTGGTAATATCATGTTTAACAGGTAATATCATGTTTATCCACCAAGCACTGTGTGTGATTTGATGTACACTTTGACTCACCTGCTGATTCAATAGGTAAAGAGGGAGGTGGGGGATGTTTCCATCTTGGTGAATAATGCAGGAGTAGTGACAGGAAAGTACACCTTCACAGAGGCCCCAGACAACCTGGTGGACAGAACACTGAGGGTCAATGTCGCTGCTCACTTCTGGGTAATTGAGCTTGTAATTTCTAGGGAGGCAAATAAAACTATTCAAACATTATTTAAGAGTTGATCTGTATCCTGTATGATGATCCATACATTTCTCTCTGACATGAATCTGTACAGACATACAAGGCTTTCCTTCCTGCTATGATGTCCAGGAACCATGGGCATCTTGTGTGTGTGGCCTGTCATGGAGGACTGTTTGCTATGAACGGATTAGCAGGTGGGTGAATTTTCATGTGGGTCATTTACACTATTTGGAGTGAGCCCCGCTACACAACAATATTAGCTTCTATCCGTAGTGTTACCCCACAGAATTTAATAATAATTTACTGACATTGATATAACAGAAACATTTTTTGTTGACAGACTACTGTGCAAGCAAGTTTGCAGCTGTTGGATTTGCTGAATCCATTGCCTTAGAGATGCTTGTCCTCAAGAAGGAGGGGGTCAAAACTACTATAGTATGTCCTTACTTGATCAACACAACCATGTTTGGAGGATGTCAGACAAAGTAAGTTATCCCTATATGATTGCCCCCCCCCAGGTAACTAAAACTGGCAATAATGATACTAGTGCAATTTCTATCTTTTCCCTTGTTGTTTAGGTGGCCGTCTTTTCTGCCCATCATGGACAAGAGGGATGCAGCAAAGATGATTGTGGATGCAATCCTGAGGGAGAAGATGTATTTACTGCTACCCTCCAGTCTGTACTTCCTCATGGCATTAAAAAGGTAGACATTAGTTCCATACCTGAGAAGTCTCTTTTCATTTTCCCAAGGCCTTTTCTCTTGTATCAGAAGCTCAATGGTCAGTCCAGGGTTTGATACGCCACACCTAATGACACCTGTCGCAGAGGGAGAATGTAAAGTTTTGAAGTCTCTACCACTGAGTTACTTTATAATAGTCACCTTATTGATCTCAAGTGCATTATCTTTTGTTTCAGCTTCATGCCAGCCAAGTTGGGCATCATCTTGGTGAATTTCTTTGGAGGATTGGATTTGATGGATCGATTCAGGGGAGTCCCAGTGCCCATTCTGCCCTACAAAAAGCCTCTGCGCCAAAGATACGACAGCATTGGTGAACCACAGAATGCAATAGTCTATCACAACTAGCTAATAGAAGAAGAAAACTATTGCAGTATTGCATCTTTTAAGAGGACTTTGTAAAAGAGGTGTTGAATAGGGATCAGGTAACTTGTCAAACAATCCATCATACATACAGATATTCATAAGTAAGTAAAGTGTACATTAGACTAGCCTACACACATTTCTTGAAATCATCATAGGCAGGCAGGCAATGGCACTGTATGCAAATAGCCTATTTTGAGAATGTTTATCACAGCTAAATAAAAACATACCTTCACATTATTTCATGCTTTGATCTATTGTGTGAAGTGAATCAACTGAGCCAACTGAACAAACAGCACATCTTAATTGCCATGATTCTGGGTGCCAGTCTTCAAAGGCGCCAGCCCTTTGAGATTGTCCCCTCCTTAAACGTGCTTACGCTCGTTTTTACGCTCTATGTAACCACGGCGAGGTCGCTGAAAAAGTTCCACACTGCTAAGGCGGCGTGCTGAGCAGTGTGGACGCAACGTTCAGCCTTCGAAATACAACATTTCGACGCATTTAACGCTTTCTTTTGTTTGAAAATAACATAATTTGTATTAGTTTTAACATAGTCATTTTTCAAGGATTTTTTTTTTGCTCGTGCATCCTCATTTGCATTTGGCCAGCGTGTTTCTCGCGGGCAAGCATTGCGGAACGGAAGCATCCATCTGACCAAAAAGCTGATTATTTCTTTCCATAATTTAATCAAAAATTGCGTTCATTTTGCACAATTAAAGTATTGACATTTTTTATTTAAAAAAAATGGCAACCCTGATTTTAGAAGATGGGACCACCTTCAAGGGACGCCTTTTCGGGGCAAATGCGTCGGTATCTGGTGAAGTTGGTAAGTCGTATTTTATGAGAAGGTATATTAGCCCATTGATTTGCAACATCTCTCTAACTAGCTCATTTTAATATAATGACACCCTTGTTTATATTCAGACTGATCGCTATATGTTACCCACAAAGTCTAATTTGATAGGTAAAAGCAGCTCTTCACCCAACCGTCTTCGGTGTTTCGCGCGAAATGTTCAAGTTTGCCCTGTGGTGCATTCTTTACTGCAGAACATACTATTTGACGAGTTGGCACGTGGTCCCTGTTTTTTTGCGCAATGATGTGACATTAAGATTGTATCCTGTATTTTAAACCTCTTATTCAGAAATTTGAATTACACCCAACAGTTAAGCTATTGTCTGTGAATGGTGCTGGACCATCTGACGTAAAAGAATATGGGACAGTTTGATGAAGAAGCTTTAAATAAGGGTTAGAATCCATGTATGCCACATGATTGCGCAAATCACAGGGCCCTACGATGACCTATTGACTCCTTCCTTCATCCCTATTTCGGTCCGTGGCGCAACTCGGTTTGACCTATTTATGAACATGTTTCGCCATTGCCCTATAAAGTATTTGTTGCTGTACCATGTCCCATACATTGTAATGGATATGTATCTAGCATCCATTTACATTGTAAGATCCATTTCCTTCTTTAGAATTACTGAAAGATTGGCTAATTAGATGTTATACTCCCCTACAAATTAAGTTTAGTTTAGCCAATAAGGGTTTTGATTAATTAAATGGAGCGCAGTGCAAATGTCGAAAGTTCCAGTATCATTACCTTTCTCAATGTGCCAATCCTGAAATGTAGCACTTTTCACTGATTTACACTTTGCTATGAAAACTGGAACTTGACATGATGATTGTTTATTTTCCAGTGTTCCAGACAGGCATGGTGGGCTACCCAGAGGCCCTGACTGACCCGTCCTACAGGTGTCAGATCCTCACCCTCACCTACCCTCTGCAGGGCAACTATGGCATACCCCAGGATGAGGAGGGGGACTTTGGACTCAGCAAGGTGGGTGGAGTTGGTTGTTTGGACACTAACAGAAATAATGGGTGGAGAAAATAAATATATTGATCCCAAGTGCCTGTTTGACCAATGTTCTATTCTGTTTTCCCCTCAGTGGTTTGAGTCTTCTAAGATCCACGCTGCAGCCCTCATCGTCGGAGAGGTCTCCCAGAACCCCAGCCACTGGAGCTCAGCCATGTCTCTGGACCAGTGGCTCAAAGAGCAGGGCATCCCCGGCCTAGAGGGTCAGTAGCGTTATCATTCTAAACATCCTAGTACTGTATCAAATGTCTGAATCTGTTTTGATGTGGTGCTGTTTACTGTAGTGTCTACAATCGAGGTTGTAGTTGATGCGCTTGCTGTGATACTGTAGGAGTTGACACCCGCAGTCTGACCAAGAAGATCCGTGAGAAGGGAACCATGCTGGGGAAGCTCGTTGTAGACGGAACCCTGGAAGCCAACGTTCCATTTGACAACCCTGACCAGAGGAACCTGGTCAAGGAGGTGTCCATGAAGGTAAGGCAGTGCTGTGTTTTAAGTTTGGTCCGGTCACACCTTTTTGTGTTTAGATCCTAAAACTTCCTCAATCGAATGCCAGTGGTTTTGTGTGGATTACATAACGCTGATCACGTTCCAAGTCTGTGAAAAGTCCAATGTTTTGTCTCTCACCACAGTAGATAAGCAGAGTCTTATCAGAACGAATACGTGCCTTGTCTGTCTGTGTTGAGCAGGTGCCCCTGGTGTTCAACCCCAGTGGTACTGTCAGGATCACAGCTGTAGACTGTGGCATTAAGTACAACCAGATCCGCTGCCTGTGTCAGAGAGGGGCCTGTGTCACCGTGGTGCCCTGGGATCACCCACTGGACAGCACAGGTTAGTCACAGCACTGGGTTTCATATACGATTCACAGAGACACTGTACCATCACTCCCTGTTCCCTTGTTTTCCCTCTTCTCTCACCTGCCTTGATCTTTACCTTGGAGCTTCTGACCTGCAAAGTTGCGTTTCAGCCATTCGATTATGAAGTTCTATTGCATGTGCAATAGTTAGTATTGTAATATTTGTTGTGGCTATGCTGACAAAGATGTGGTCCTTTCCAGATTTTGATGGGCTATTCATAAGCAACGGCCCTGGGGACCCCCAGTTCTGTAAGGAGACCATAAACAACGTGAGGAAGGTGGTGTGTGTGGATAACCCCAAGCCTGTGTTTGGTATCTGCCTGGGCCACCAGCTTCTCTCCCTCGTCATCGGCGCAAAAACCTACAAAATGAAGTTAGTACAGGGTAGTAAATCTTAGTTGTGATTGGTGTCACTCTCTCTCTCTGCCTCCTCGGCTCTTAAGTTCTGCTTATTTTGTTTGTTTTGCTTCAAAGAGGACAGCCAGTGGTGGTGCTGGCTGTTGGTGCTGTTATTTGGCCTCCTCCCTCAATGTCAGTGCTTCCCAGGGCCCCTCTTTATTTATCTGGGAGCATTCTGGTGTGAAATAAGCTTTTCTGCTTAGCGCAGCAGTCTGGATGCAGCCTAGTGCATTGCTGAGGTGCTGGAAAGGCCTGGTTTGTTTTGGTAAGACTCCTGGGATTGTTACTTTGTTAGCGTTCTGTTTGTCCAAGGCCAGATGAGATGCCAGCTTCCTTTTGTCCCTCTGGAATGTTTGGCCATGCAGCTGTACAGTCAGTGGGTGGAAACAGAACAGTTCACAGGGTTAATAGCAAGACCTTTGCAGTGTTCAGGTGTCAAGTAAGGATTCTGTGAAAATATAGGCCATTAAAGAAGAGAATTAGACTAAAACAACTGTCTGTTTTTAGGTATGGAAATCGTGGCCATAACCAGCCCTGCATCCACAAGGGCACGGATCGCTGTTTCATCACTTCTCAGAACCATGGCTTTGCTGTGGACCCCCTCACCTTGCCTCAGGGCTGGGATGTGCTCTTCACCAACGCCAATGACCAGACCAGTGAGGGCATTGTGCACAACACCAAACACCTATTCAGGTACAACTACGAACTCTTGTGCTGCTTCCAGCCTTTCAACTTGTTTCATTGGAAAAAATGGTAGTCAACAAAATTACCCTCCAAGATACAGGAAATTGATAACCAGATATTCTTTTACCTGTGTCATTTCAGTGTCCAGTTCCACCCAGAGCACATGGCAGGCCCCACTGACCTGGTCAGTCTATTTGATGTGTTTCTGGACACGGTTAGAGACCACAAGGAGGGCAAGAGTGGCAAACCAGGTTAGATGTGCGTTCATCTCCTCAACCCTTCTTACCTCTGTATTCCAGTTGTAGGCTATAGTAACGGCCCCCTCTCCCTCCCTGCAGTGAAGCAGAGACTGACGGAGCACCTGACCTACCCTGGGTCTCCCAAGCCGGAAGAGTTTGTTCGGCCACGCAAGGTCCTGATCCTGGGCTCTGGGGGCCTCTCCATCGGACAGGCTGGGGAGTTTGATTACTCTGGCTCTCAGGTGAGACAAACTGCCAACGCCAGTGAAGACAAACAGCAAATGCCATGAGCCGTATATTTCTATGTTGGTTCTCTCTAATTTAACAGTACTTGAACTAATCAGACAGTCGTCTATGTCCACCCCTCCAAGGCCATAAAAGCATTGAAGGAGGAGAACATTCAGACTGTGCTCATCAACCCCAACATCGCCACGGTTCAGACCTCCAAGGGACTGGCTGACAAGGTTTACTTCCTACCTCTCACCCCGGAGTACGTCACTGAGGTAAGGAAGGACATTGCTCCCTGAGCCACCCTCCAGTCATTTCAGATGAGTCCTCCACAAGCAGAGCGTGTGCATTAAAACTCTCATACTCAGAACTGATAGTAGAGAAGGAGCCTGTTTGTCCCACAAGTTGTCATTGATATTTGGTCATTCAGTCAAGGCGTGAGAACTGACCATCTGCCAAATTTCCTCTGTCCAGGTGATAAAGAATGAGCGTCCAGACGGGGTCCTCCTGACCTTCGGGGGGCAGACTGCTCTGAACTGCGGGGTGGAGCTGACCAAAAGGGGTGTCCTGGAGAAGTATGCGGTGCGTGTGCTGGGGACGCCAGTGGCCTCCATCGAGATGACTGAGGACAGGAAGATCTTTGTGGAGAAGATGGAGGAGATCAATGAACACGTGGCGCCCAGCGAGGCTGCTCTGTCTGTGGAGCAGGTAAGGAGAGGGGCTTGGGACAATGTCTCACTCCCTCACACACACATTGACCCATACTGAAGCTATACTATTATTTTCTTGATTGTCACTTTATTCGTGGATTAGAACCATCTTAATGTTTGACTACTGTGGGCTTTTGCTGTGTATTTTATTCTGTGTTGTAGGCGGTGGCTGCTGCAGAGCGTCTAGGCTACCCTGTCCTGGTGCGCGCTGCCTTTGCCCTGGGCGGACTGGGCTCTGGCTTCGCCAATAACAGTGAGGAGTTGACTTCTCTGGTGACCTCTGCCTTCGCCCACACCTCCCAGGTCCTAGTGGACAAGTCCCTGAAGGGCTGGAAGGAGATCGAGTATGAAGTGGTCAGAGACGCCTACGACAACTGTATCACCGTGAGTAGAGGGACGACACTATGCATGTGACTGTATTAAGGATCATTTTGAGAAAGTAATATATTTTCGAATGTATACTATGTAAGTACCATGTTATTATGCATTTGACTGTATTACAGCTATAGATTATACATCGTAGTTCAAGTGTGAAGCTTCCTTATCAATGGAGACGTGAGATCGAATGTGATTAAAGTGTGTGTGTGTGTGTGTGCGCGCATCTGTGCTGTAGGTATGTAACATGGAGAACATTGACCCTCTGGGTATCCACACTGGGGAGTCCATCGTGGTGGCGCCCAGTCAGACGCTCAACGACTATGAGTACAACATGTTGAGGGACACTGCCATCAAGGTCATCAGACACCTGGGCATCGTGGGAGAGTGTAACATCCAGTACGCCCTCAACCCGGAGTCTGAGCAGGTAATGGGCCATACTGACGTTGTGAATCATTTTCTGAGAGTTTCTACTAGTGTTAAACCTCTGAAACATGTTCTGATATTTTTACAATAATGTTTATACTGTGTAGCAATCTAAATGGGTGTTTCTGTGCTGCAGTACTACATCATTGAGGTGAATGCCCGTCTGTCTCGGAGCTCAGCTCTGGCCAGTAAAGCTACAGGATATCCCCTGGCCTATGTGGCTGCCAAGCTGGGACTGGGCATCCCTCTACCTGTCCTCAAGTGAGTTTGGATTAAAGAGGTTAAGAATTTAATTTGGGTATTTATCTACTAATACCAAGGTTCTAACTGGTCATGGTAATGATTCTGGTCTTGTCCAGGAACTCTGTGACCAACCAGACCACGGCTAACTTTGAGCCCAGTCTGGACTACTGTGTGGTGAAGGTCCCTCGCTGGGATCTCAGCAAGTTCCTCCGTGTCAGCACCAAGATAGGCAGCTCCATGAAGAGCGTGGGTAAGAGGACGAGCACGGATGTGTTTTATTAATCTGATTTGGGAGCAGCACAGTGCCTTATATCTATAGAGGCAGATGATTCTACCACTTAGCGGCATTGCAGGTTTACACACTAAGGTTTTCGTTGATTAATCTACTTTGTCTGTGACCTTGTAGGAGAGGTGATGGCCATTGGCCGCAGCTTTGAGGAGGCCTTCCAGAAGGCTCTGCGGATGGTGGATGAGAACTGTGTGGGCTTTGACCACACCATCAAACCAGTGTCTGACGAGGTAAGCTCAGTCAGCACATTTTTCCCTGGCTTTTCCCCTCCTGGCTTCCTTTTTATGTGAACCGTTCTGACATGACTCTGTCCTTTGGTCTTACAGGAGCTGCAGACCCCAACAGACAAGCGTATCTTTGTGCTGGCAGCTGCTCTGAGGGCGGGCTACACAGTGGACCGCCTGTACGACCTGACCAAGATCGACCGCTGGTTCCTCCACAAGATGAAGAACATCGCGGACCATGAGAAGGTGCTGGAGTCGTACAACCAGGACGAGAGTGCCATGCCTCTGGAGGTGATGAGGAAAGCCAAGCAGCTGGGCTTCTCAGACAAACAGATCGCCCTGGCTGTGCAGAGGTACGGTACTGTGTTGTCAGAACGGTAGCCTGCTATTCGCACGCGTTTCAAAACATTAATAGTTGAGTCTGTTACATGAAGAAAATCTCATAGAACCTCTACAAAGTGAGATGATCAAGGTTGCTGTTGACTAAACTTGACTTGATTCTTCAGTGATGATACGATGGCGAGTCGGAACGGGACGCAGCGGGTCTCTGGGGATCACTGGGTCAGGGTCATGTTCTAGGTTCAGTTCCCTTAAGCATCGTGTTATTCAGTTGACAACATCGAGGCATTTGTCTGAGAAGGGTTTGATTGATTTGAAATGTCTGGTTTTTTAAATGAACTTGTCTGACCTTTGACCCTGCATCTCTCTCCAGCACGGAGCTGGCGATGAGGAAGCTGCGACATGATTGGAGCATCTTGCCGGTGGTGAAGCAGATCGACACTGTGGCAGCAGAGTGGCCAGCCCAGACCAACTACCTGTACCTGACCTATAATGGTACAGAGAGCGACCTGGGCTTCAGCGAGCCCCATGTAATGGTGATCGGCTCCGGCGTTTACCGCATTGGCAGCAGTGTGGAGTTTGACTGGTGTGCTGTGGGCTGCATTATGGAACTCAGGAAGGTATGACTATTTATACTTTTTACGGAAGAGCTCTTTTTGTTATTATTATTATTGTTATTATGTTGATATTGTCATGATTTGCTGTGTGTCCCCCCCCCCCCAGATGGGCTATAAAACCATCATGGTGAACTATAACCCAGAGACTGTCAGCACAGACTACGACATGTGCGACCGCCTCTACTTCGATGAGATCTCTTTTGAGGTAAGAGTGCTCGGCTGATGGCATGGTCCTAACTCACTCCAAACATTTTATTTTGTAGTTTTTCTTCATACAATATATAGCAATCACCAACATTCAAAGGTCCTAACTTACTTGATCTAATGCTTTTATCTCATAAACAAAGGACCTCAACACCTTCATCAACCCCTATTTAATGCATGGTATTATGCATGAACATGTCTCCTCCCTTCCTCCAGGTTGTTATGGACATCTATGAGATGGAGAACCCAGAGGGAGTGATCCTGTCCATGGGGGGCCAGCTGCCCAACAACATCGCCATGTCCCTCCACAGGCAGCAGTGTCGCATCCTGGGCACCTCCCCGGAGTTCATCGACTCTGCTGAGAACAGGTTCAAGTTCTCCCGCATGCTGGACACCATCGGCATCAGCCAGCCCCTGTGGAAGGAACTCACAGCGATTGAGGTAAGCACAGAACACTGCTTCCAATCTGTTTGGATTTCAAACCAGTAATGAAGAGGTTAAATGTCTTGGTTGTTGATGAGCAGTGCTATTTTGATCAAGTTAGATGGAAATTGTGAATTTGATGTAATATTGTATCCACCCAGTCAGCCATGAAGTTCTGTGAGACCGTGGGCTACCCGTGTCTGGTGCGTCCCTCCTACGTTTTGAGCGGAGCAGCCATGAATGTGGCGTACACAGACAGCGACCTGGAGAAGTACCTGAGCAGCGCTGTGGCCGTGTCCAAGGAATACCCTGTGGTAATCTCCAAATTCATCCAGGAGGCCAAGGTATGACTCGGTAAATGCTTGACTTCACAGATTGCAATGCCCTACTGCTTTGTCATTAAAGGGATAATTCAATGAAATATAAATTACATTTAATTTTCGATTTGTAAAAAAGCAGAGTACCTTTTTAAATATCCAGTGAGCCTCTAGTTTGGACCTGACCGGTGTCTGTTTCAGGAGATAGACGTGGACGCGGTGGCGTGTGACGGTGTGGTGATGGCCATCGCCGTGTCAGAGCATGTGGAGAACGCTGGGGTGCACTCTGGGGACGCCACCCTGGTTACGCCCGCCCAGGATATCAACCAGAAGACCATGGAGCGCATCAAGGTGATCGTCCACGCCATCGGTCAGGAGCTGCAGGTCACCGGGCCCTTCAACCTGCAACTCATCGCTAAGGTAGTCTTTCTAAAGGACGTTTTGGAGTTTCAAATCAGAGGTTGACGATCAATAACAAGTCAAACCGATAATCAACCACAACGAGTCAATCAAGATTTCTGATACCTGCGGGATTTCCAATGGCTGGCCACCTGTTGCTTTTAATTGCAACGAGTGTGTTTTCTGGACAGGATGACCAGCTGAAGGTGATCGAGTGCAACGTCCGAGTCTCCCGCTCCTTCCCGTTCGTCTCGAAGACACTGGGAGTGGATCTGGTCGCCCTGGCAACGCGTGTCATCATGGGAGAAGAGGTGGAGCCTGTGGGCCTGATGAAAGGAGTGGGCATCGTGGGCGTCAAGGTAACAGAGCAGACAAGTCTAAAACAACCATTAAATACCCAACTTTTAATTACCTCCACTGGTGATATTCAACTATAGTCTGACGGGGTTCAGATTTGAATAAAGGGGCTAGACATATTTTCTCTTAAAACCAGTATAAAAAAACAAACAATGCACAAACACTTATCTTAAAGCACTTTTATTAAAATTAAATGTTGCAAAAAGTTCATTTTAAGTGCTTTAAGATTAGCCTAGTTCAGTGCAAACAATTGTTTAAATAATAAACACATTTGTACTTATAACACAGTTGACCTGCATCACATTCATTCATTTCTACTTTCCTGTCTGTTTTACTTGCATAGCTTAATCTTTAGTTTTTATTTACACATAGGAAACCTCTTATGGATGGCTTATCTCAGTTGACCAGAATCACATTATTTTCAATTTCATTATTGTTTTTACACACAAACGTTTTATGCATGGCATATGTCAGTCTCTCTCCGCCGCATCAGTAGAGAACTGGTCCTATAACCAACTGCACCACCTCTGTGGGGACAAACTAAATAAAATCTTGTTGCAAAGTTAGCTTTCCGTTTATCTAAAAACTCGGACATCATGGGAGTCATTTGTAGGCTACTGACGACGGAATGTAGTTGTGTAGGGCAATGGCCTGTTTTGGTTTGGGCTCAAATCAGAGGAGACAATTACTTTTCTTAACATGATTGGCTTTTTAAATTATTTTTATCCTCCTCCTGTAGTCCCAAATTAAGTCCCTTCAATTGATTTGAAGACGCCACTAAAAAACAAACCTATGACACGAACTCCTCATAATGCCTGTGTTGGCTTTCTTGTTGCGGAGAAAAGCCACCATCTGCCTAAGCTTACATAGGCTGCTCTCTTGAGAGCACTATTATCCTTGCTTAGCCACCGAACATCATTATGTAAAAGTAGATCATGATGCTCAGTAGACTACGA
This sequence comes from Salmo salar, assembly GCF_965601325.2. NCBI lineage: Eukaryota > Metazoa > Chordata > Actinopteri > Salmoniformes > Salmonidae > Salmo > Salmo salar. Next base: position 45,567,235 of record NC_138305.1, on the reverse strand, counting down.
AACAAGCAATGTTGCAGGCTAGATGTTAATCAGATTAAGTTTATGATAGCCATAACTGAGTCAATGTTTTTCTCTTCTTTTTTTTTTTGCTCGCTGCTGAGTTAAGCACAAAGCATGTTCTAGTATATCTTCTTTGGGATTGGTGTCCCTTCCACGGGATGGTTGAGCGAACGTAGTCTAATGCGATTAGCATGAGGTTGTAAGTAACAAGAGTTTCCCTGGACATGGACATATCTGATATTGGCAGAAAGCTTAAATTCTTGATAATCTAACTGCACTGTCCAATTTACAGTGAAAGAATACCATGATATTGTTTGAGAGTGCACAGTTTTGAACAAAGTTATTAATAAACAAATTAGGCATATTTGGGCAGTCTTGATACAAAATGTTGAACAGAAATGCAATGGTTCATTGGATCAGTCTAAAACTGCACATACGCTGCCGTCTAGTGGCCAAAATCTAAATTGCACCTAGGCTGGAATAATACATTATGGCCTTTCTCTTGCTTTTCAAAGATGATGGATAAAAAAAAAATTGTTTCTTTATATTATCTTTTACCAGATCTAATGTGTTATTCTCCTACATTCCTTTCACATTTCCACAAACTTCAGAGTTTCCTTTAAAATGGTACCAAGAATATGCATATCCTTACTTCAGGGCCTGAGCTACATGCAGTTAGATTTGGGTATGTCATTTTAGGCAAATGGATAAAGGGGGCGGATCCTTAGAGGATATCATACAGTGAAGGAGCCGATAGGCGGGCAGACAGACCCTGTGCTTGTTAGCAGCTCAGTTCGGCTGTTTCTGGGATGTTTGGTGATTGACAGCACTTTATGGGCGGGACAACCGGCTCGCAGGCCGCCAGTTGAATAGTCTTTACTTACACGAACAACCTCCATATGTTTAAAGTGTCTCTCTCTCAGGTCCCCCAGTTCTCGTTCTCTCGTCTGGCCGGGGCTGATGTGGTTCTGGGGGTAGAAATGACCAGCACTGGGGAGGTGGCCTGCTTTGGAGAGAACAGATACGAGGCCTATCTGAAGGCCATGCTCAGCACAGGCTTCAAGATCCCCAAGAAGAACATTTTGCTCTCCATCGGCAGTTATAAGGTGACTACAATGAGATATGTATGCATCTATAGCTAATTTTCATGGAAATTCATTTTGAGGCTAGCGCTACATAAATGTTCCTTGTTTGTTTCTAGAACAAGAGTGAGCTACTGCCTACTGTACAGGCTCTGGAGAGTCTAGGCTATGATTTGTATGCCAGTCTGGGGACCGCTGACTTCTACACTGAGCATGGAGTCAAGGTACATCAAATCTAGCCTAAGTGGGCGTGTATCCACTTCTCAACAAAGTATATTTAAAAAAAAAAAATCCCCTTCACATGATTTCCAGGAAAGATTTGACAATTTTCAGTTCACATTTTCTATTTACTTCCTGAATTAAACTGAAGCCCCTCACCCTTCAGGTGATGGCAGTGGACTGGCCGTTTGAGGAAGAGGAGAGCGACTGCCCCAACAAGGACAAGCAGAGGAACATCTTGGAATACCTGGAGGACCACCACTTTGACATGGTCATCAACCTCTCCATGAGGAACTCTGGAGGCCGACGCCTCTCCTCCTTTGTAACCAAAGGTTACCGCACCCGCCGCATGGCCATCGACTACTCAGTCCCCCTCATCATTGACATCAAGTGCACCAAGCTATTTTTCCAGGTAGATTTGTTTTTTTATTTAACCAGGTAGGCCAGTTGAGAACAAGTTCTCATTTACAACTGCGACCTGGCCAAGATAAAGCAAAGCAGTGCGACAAAAACAACAACACAAAGTTACACATAAACAAACGCCGTCAATAACACAATAGAAAAATATATGTACGGTGTGTGCAAATGTAGAGGGGTAAGGCAATAAATAGGCCAGAGGCAAAATAATTACAATTTAGCATCAACATGTGCAGATGATGATGATGTACAAGTAGAGATACTGGGGTGAAAAAGAGCAAAAAGATAAATGACAACATCGGGATGAGGTAGTTTGGTGTGATGTTAGTCACAGATTATTATTTTTTTTGCGCTAGCGATGATTGATTGCGACTATCCTGATTGAATTGTGTGCTGCTGGGATTTGTAGGCGCTGCGTCTGGTTGGAGGCTTTCCGCCCGTCAAGACTCACGTGGACTGTATGACGTCACAGAAGTTGATTCGCCTGCCTGGTAAGCAGTAAAGCACCTTAAGATTGGGCTGTGACTAAAAAAGGCTGTTAACTTAAAATACAATGCCCCTGCTTTCTTCCTGTATTCAGGCAATACATGATGGCTACTTCAGTCAAGCTGTGGAACTGCAGGGTTTCTGAACCGTTGTAATTCTGTCCCCTGTGCCAGGTCTGATAGATGTGCACGTCCACCTGCGGGAGCCGGGTGCCACTCACAAGGAGGACTTCTCCTCGGGCACAGCGGCTGCCCTAGCAGGGGGCGTCACCATGGTGTGTGCTATGCCCAACACGGCACCCGCCATCATCGACCTCAGCTCTCTCACCATGGTCCAGAAGGTAATGAGAGCATACATGGTCATTTAAGACATTCGCCACTGAATATTACAAATAACTATGTTTCAGACATGAAATGATGCCTATTATAAAAAAATTGACCAATGCAGTACTTAAAGGTTTACTCACTCACTGTTGATCCAATGTTTTGTCCGCTCAGCTTGCCAAGGCAGGGTGTCGCTGTGACTATGCCCTCTATGTCGGGGCGGCTTTAGACAATGCTTCCGTCTTACCCTCCATCGCCAACTCCGTCGCTGGGCTGAAGATGTATCTGAACGATACCTACTCCACTCTGAAGATGGACAATGTCTCAGTTTGGATGGAGGTAGGAGACTAATCAGCTGACTGAATGACGTCCTTCATTGATGTCATTCGCCAGTGTTTCTGTTGATCTGAGCAGTGCTTTCTCTTTCTGTGAACTAGCACTTTGAGAAATGGCCCAAGCACCTACCAATCGTGGCTCACGCAGAGAAGCAGACGGTGGCAGCCATCTTGATGGTGGCACAGCTCTACCAGAGAGCTGTTCATATCTGCCACGTGGCCAAGAAGGAGGAGGTAAGATCATGGAACGCCTGGAACATCATGCATACAGATGGAGCACTGTTTTGGCTTTGTGTGGCCCATTCATAGTCTCCAGAGGGAATGAGGTGTCAACCAAGGCGTACAGTAACCTTTTAGTTGTATTTTTTTGGAAGGAGTCATTTCCGATTCCTTTCATTTAAGATCAACTGCGAGAACACAGCAGTAGCTACAAGACAAAGGATATAGCGCTGCTCATATGTTCTAAGATAAGACTTTGCCTACAGAAATGTGATCTATGCCATTGAAATGATTCATTATGAGCCAGAAACAGACCAGACCAGGATAGTATGTAATGAATTTGCTGCGTAATGGTTGACATCTATTCCATCCTTCCCTTCCCCAGATTCTGATCATCCGGGTGGCCAAGCAGAAAGGCATCCAGGTAACGTGTGAGGTGGCGCCCCATCACCTCTTCCTGTGTGAGGAGAACGTGGCGGACATCGGGGACGGCCGGGCGCAGGTACGCCCCATGCTGGGAACCCGGGAGGACATGGAGGCCCTCTGGGAAAACATGGACATCATTGACTGCTTCGCAACCGACCACGGTGAGGAGGGCTACATTAACCCCTACCTTCAACATACTGCTTCAGTTTTTTTTTATACTCAACTTGTAACTATGTTGACATACAGAAATATTATCAAGGCTGTTGTATGTTTTGGCTAACAGCCCCCCATTCAGTGGAGGAGAAGAACTCTGAGAAGCCCCCTCCAGGCTACCCTGGCCTGGAGACCATGATGCCCCTCCTCCTCACCGCCGTCAGCGACGGGCGCCTCACCGTCGACGATATCATCAAGCGCTTGTACGACAACCCCCGCAAGATCTTCTCCCTGCCCGCACAGGACAACACTTATGTAGAGGTAGCTACAGACACACGGCAGTACATGTTTTTCCATGTATATTGGGCAACATGGCAAGAATTTATTCTCCTTGGGTTACCACATTGAAATACAAAGAGGGGTTGAAGGGACTGGCTTTTCAAGACAATTCTTGATGTCTAAAGACCTGCTGTCTCCCACCAGGTGGACCTGGAGCAGGAGTGGGTTATCCCCAAACACATGCAGTTCACCAAGTCCAAGTGGACGCCTTTCGAAGGCATGAAGGTGAAGGGCAAGGTCCGCAGAGTGGTTCTCAGAGGAGAGGTGGCCTACATCGACGGACAGGTGCTGGTCCCTCCTGGTTATGGAGAGGATGTGAAGACTTGGCCTGCACCCATCCCCACTCAGCCCCCTGAGCCGGTGAAAGAAGTCCAACAGGTACAGTCCCACCCATTTCCGTTCCGCCCTTTCACATAAGTGTGATGCTATTCAACCTACAGTTATATGTGATGTAGCATGCTAGCAGGCATTGGCTGTGACAGGCATTGGCTATTGTGTGTCTGTGGCAGACCCCAGAGCACCCCCGGCTGACCTCGCCGTGTGAGGGCATCCGTACCCGCGCCCCGAGCCCTCGCCGCTCCGCTGGGGATGGCCGCTACATGCTCCCACCCCGTATCCACAGGTCATCTGACCCAGGCGTTACACCAGGTACTACAACTCCCACAACCCCTTCTCTCCCCCCAGAGCCTGGTTGTCACTTAACTGAAGTTGCCTCAATAGTTTCTTACACAGCTGAGCGCCTGCTTGTTGTGGCAAAGTGCTTTGTGAATGTCTGTTTCAATAAATTGGATATTCACTGTGTCCATCTACAGGTTTTAGGACAATACACACAAAATGGCGCTTGGATTTTGTTGGTAAACCTTTTAGTCTGCATCTATGAACCTACTGATCATGTGATTTAAGCGCACTGTATATAAAGTGTTTTCTGATAAAGCAAATCGTTTGAGTCTCTACTGTAGGCAGCATGGTCAATTAGTACTAAGAGGAGTACATTTTATTATTTTTAAATGAGGTCTAAATAAACTCAGCAAAAAAAAGAAACGTCCCATTTTCAGGACCCTGTTTTTCAAAGAATTCGTTAAAATTCAAATAACTTCACAGATCTTCATTGTAAAGGGTTTAAACACTGTTCCCCATGCTTGTTCAATGAACCATAAACAATTAATGAACATGCACCTGTGGAACGGTTGTTAAGACACTAATAGCTTACAGACGGTAGGCAATTAAGGTCACAGTTATGAAAACTTAGGACACTAAAGAGGCCTTTCTACTGACTCTGAAAAACACCAAAAGAAAGATGCCCAGGGTCCCTGCTCATCAGCGTGAACATGCCTTAGGCATGCTGCAACAAGGTGAGGACTGCAGATGTGGCCAGGGCAATAAATTGCAATGTCTGTACTGTGAGATGCCTGAGACAGGACGGACAGCTGATCGTCCTTGCCGTGGCAGACAACGTGTAACACCTGCACAGGATCAGTACGTCTCAACATCACACCTGCAGGACAGGTACAGGATGGCAACAACTGCCTGAGTTACACCAGGAACGCACAATCCCTCCATCAGTGCTCAGACTGTCCGCAATAGGCTGAGAGGCTAGACTGAGGGCTTGTAGGCCTGTTATAAGGCAGGTCCTCACCAGACATCACCGGCAACAACGTTGCCTATGGGCACAAACCAACTGTCGCTGGACCAGACAGGACTGGTAAAAAGTGCTCTTCACTGATGAGTCGCGGTTTTGCCTCACCAGGGGTGATGGTCGGATTCGCGTTTATCGTCAAAGGAATGAGCGTTACACCGAGGCCTGTACTCTGGAGCGGGATCGATTTGGAGGTGGAGGGTCCGTCATGGTCTAGGGCAGTGTGTCACAGCATCATCGGGCTGAGCTTGTCATTGCAGGCAATCTCAATGCTGTCCGTTACAGGGAAGACATCCTCCTCCCTCATGTGGTGCCTTTCCTCCAGGCTCATCCTGACATGACCCTCCAGTATGACAATGCCACCAGCCATACTGCTCGTTCTGTTCGTGAATTCCTGCAAGACAGGAATGTCGGTGTTCTGCCATGACCAGCGAAGAGCCCGGATCTCAATCCCATTAAGCACATCTGGGAACTGTTGGATCGGAGGATGAAGGCTAGGGCCATCCCCCCCCCCAGAAATGTCCGGGAACTTGCAGGTGCCTTGGTGGAAGAGTGGGTTAACATCTCACAGCAAGAACTGGCAAATCTGGTGTAGTCCATGAGATGCACTGTAGTACTTCATGCAGCTGGTGGCCACACCAGATACTGACTGTTACTTTTTATTTTGACCCCCCCCCCCTTTGTTCAGGGACACATTATTCAATTTCTGTTAGTCATGTGTCTGTGGAACTTGTTCAGTTTGTCTCAGTTGTTGAATCTTGTCATGTTCATTCAAATATTTACACATGTTAAGTTTGCAGAAAATAAATGCAGTTGACAGTGAGAGGACGTTTCTTTTTTTGCTGTGTTTATATTGGTCAACCTACAGCTCTCTGATGCTGAAGATCTTTTAGTCGGCCATTTGCTATGCTCTTTCTTCACCCGTTACCAAGACTGTTCAATCACAGCCACTATCGGATGATTTTAGTTTGAAATTAATGATGAGTTGTTGATTAACGTTTGATTCACGTCACTGTCTTTGTAAGAAATAATGGCTGGATGAAATTATGCTCAATGCCACAATCGCAAACGTATTAATAACCCAAATGATATTAGTGTTTCATGTCAGTATACTGGCTAACCGCTATAGTATTGTCTAAATGACCGTAGTTTTGTATCGTCTCTAACACTTTTGTGTTCTAACTCTGTCATGATATTCTAAACAGCTGAAGATTCAAGGGAAAGAGCATTAAGAAGAGCATTTGAAGAAGATTTAAAAGAAGGTTTGACGCTTGTTTTAGCGCAGCTCTGCTGTTACGCCTAACACTAACCTCTTGCCTAGATGTGCCATCTTTGGGGCTGTTTGGTGTAATTCTGGCAATGCATTCCAGAATTACACCACATGGAGTTGCTTTGGTGAACACTTGCATTGCATTGCATGATTGGTTGTAGAGATGCTAGAGAGGTTGTAATTTACATTCCTTCCCATTAGTTGCTGCACTATCCATGTCGCTTTGCTTGGAGTGGACTGCTTTCCTAACGCTTGGACCATTTCGAAAGGGACAAACTTGCTTTGAAATATGGCGTAATCAGTGCTTTTGTTGGTCGCGCGTCAGGAAATAGAAACGACTGCAGTCCTTTTAAAAGATGCTGCTGAACTAATGAATATTAACACACGTTAGATTTCTCCTGTGGTATTTGAAGTGTTTGCTGTTTCTCTGTCCCCAGAGATGGCCCCCGTAGCTGGGGATGGCTCCAGCCATCCCCCTCCCCTGGCCAGGGTCCTGTCCCCCCGGACTGAGGCAGGGTTGGGAGTAGCGGCAGGGCAGCCTCAGACCCTGACCCACCTTCAGACCTCCCCCCTACTCCACCCCCTAGTGGGACAACACATCCTCTCTGTCAGGCAGTTCAGCAAGGAACAGGTACTCCACATAAATGGCCAGGGAAAGATTTACTGAAGAACATGTGCTTTTACATTTATGAAAACTGATATTAAAATGAATGTCAATTGTAAAATATTTTGTCTAATATATTTTTCGTTATGGTGGACCCCAGTAAGACTAGCTGTTGCTAATGGGGATCCTAATACAGCGAATGGAGAAAACAAATCTAAAATTTGTATCTATTTCAGATTTCTCACTTGTTTAACGTGGCCCATACGCTTCGCCTGATGATTCAGAAAGAGAGAACCCTGGACATCCTGAAGGTAAAGAGTCCTTTCAAACTCTAATGTAAAGAACAACAGTGCGGTAATACTTAAGGATGTACCGATTTTACTGATACACATCGGTCCCTGGTTCAAATTTGGGGGGGAAATGACTGCATTGGTCTGCGGACCCCAAACCGATCCAAATGTAGCATGCATCGGTCAGGAAATCGACACAAACATTCAGAATCGCTGATTCACACATTAGCTTTACTCATATTTAGTGCTGTGGCAATTTTGTCAGCCGGTTATTGTCATGCAAAAGTCTGCCATTAATTTACATAAACATGTTTAGCATCTCCAGGCTTCCACGCATGCAAGCCATTAATGCGTGCCTTTGGAATTACATACATTATTTTGTTGATTAATTACATTTTAATATACACATCACAATAAACCCATTATTTATGTTAGTCCGGTCTAAAGAAACATTATGTAATGAAGAAAATGCATTACTGTAGAACAGTATAAGAGTTGGCCTACTGTAGGTCTATGTTATCTGGCTATGCTCCATGCTATAGGCGCTAGACTTGTTCATTTAGCTGACAAGATGTGCTGAAGTTCTGTGCCATTGTTTTATGATTTTATAGTAAGAAGAATTTAATTTGGCTGAATAAAATAAAGGATATTTTTTTCCCCATTTAGAGAACCACTTCATATGTGCAGTTGCTATCTTGAGCATGAAAGTGATCATTTGAAACAGGTCCTATTAGATTTAGAGTTATTTGGCGACTTCAGTTGTGAAAGATAGTCTTAGAAATCTAAGGTTTGTGTATTTATATATATTTATATATATATTTTTTATTTATTTATATTAGGCTGCATGGTGCGACTAGGCTATTGATCTCAGAAGGTAGCAAAAAAGCTTGTTCTCTGTTCCTTGCCTCAGGCTGCACAGCTGTTCTCAAGGGATTGTATTTTCACTCATCAGACTATATTCTCAATTTAATCTTGTCTGTACTATGTAAAATTTGATTTAGACTGTCCCGTTTTCAAATAGGAGCATGTGCTTAATACGAGCAGCTGAGAAATAAATATTAGAGCTCTTATTTCATTCCAAGCATCAACCACTTTTAAGGAACATGCTCTCACTGCCCCAACGGGTGATATTCCACCCAAACTCTGTATTACGAGGATATTTCAAATCAAATACAAAGCCTACAATTAGTGACTAACTGTAAGCCGCCCTGCACAATCAATGAACCAACCGCATCGCCTAGGGCTTTACGTTCTCTCCCAGACTCATTGATAGACATTTTGGAGCGTAGCATAAAGTAACCGGTACGTCCAGTATGGGTAATACAGTCCACACTCAATGGTGATTCCTTACACTTGTTTAATTTTGGAGTATGGGCTAGACCAATTATGTAGCAAAGACCTCTTAAATCAGTTTTGTTTATCTGCCATACCTATGTGGTAGGTTATGTGTTTAACATTTTCATTCAGTTTTTTGGTTGGGGTTTGGGCTCATAAGCCTATGCAGAAGCTCTAATAAGCATATGGGTGTTTTTGAATTAATCATCACCTTTAGAAATTGCTGTCCATTTCGTTGTTAGGCTTTGAAACAACATCCACCATGTTTTACACCGTTTCAACCTGCAACCTGATCTGTGAGGTGAGGGTTTTAATTTTTTTTTTTTTTTTTTTAAACTACGATAGGGCGACTGTTTGATTTTCGTTGCCAGAGGTTAGAGGGACAATAGAGCCCTGAGTACCAGCATTAGGACCTGATGACCGTTAGCATGTTGGGGACCACCAAAGCATGTCCAGAGTGCATAAAAGGAAATTACCATGAATTTTACTGTGGTTATAATACGGTCACTGCAACAGCCGTACTCATCTCTTTTTACCTTCATCAACATACCTCATCTTTTGTGTGTCCTCTCCTTCAGTGTTGAACTAAGCATGTACGTTGCCTTCAGAAAGTATTCACACCAGTTTTTCCACATTTTGTTGTTACAGCCTGAATTTAAAATGGATTAATTTTAGGGTTTTTTTTGTCACTGGCCTACACACAATGCCCCATGTCATCAAAGTGGAATGTCATTTTTGAAATGTTTACAAATTAATGAAATGAAACTGAACTGTCTTGAGTCCATAAGTATTCAACTCCTTCAGGGGTAAAAATGTGCTTAACTAGTCATAAGTTGCATGGACTCACTCTGTGAAATAAGTGATTTTTGAATGACTTCATCCATCTCTGTACCCTACACATACAGTTATCTGTAAGGTCAAGCAGCGAATTTCAAACACAGATTCAGCCATAAAGACAAGGGAGATTTTCCAATGCCTCGCAAAGAATGGTACCTATTGGTAGACGGGTACACTTTTTTTTAAATTTAATTTTATTTAAAAAAAAAAATTTAAGCAGGCATTGAATATCCCTTTGAGCATGGTAAAGTCATTAATTACACTTTGGATGGTGTAACCCAGTCACTACAAAGATACAGGCGTCCTTCGTAACGCAGTTGTTGGAGAGGAAGGAAACTGCTCAGGGATTTCACCATGAGGCCAAGGGTGACTTTAAAACGGTTTGAGTTTATTGGTTGTGATAGAACTGAGGATGAATCCACAACACTGTAGTTACTCCACAACACTAACCTAATTGACAGAATGAAAAGGAAGCCTGTACAGAATTAAAAAAAAAATCAGAAACATGCATCCAGTTTGCAACAAGGCACTAAAGGTAATACTGCAAAAAATTAGGCAAAACGATTCACATTTTAACCTGAATACAAAGTGTTATTTTGGGGCAAATATTACACATTGAGTACCATTCCATATTTTCAAGCATAAGAGGAAAACCTGGTTAACTGCTTTCAACCCGACACTGGGAGATTTAATTCACCTTTCAGCAGGACAATAACCTACAACACAAGGCCAAATATACACTGGAGTTGCTTACCAAGAAGACAGTGAATGTTCTTGAGTGGCAGAGTTACAGTTTGGACTTGAATCTACTTGAAAATCTATGGCAAGGCATGAAAATGGTTGTCTAGCAATGATCAACAACCAATTTGACAGAGCTTGAAGAATTTTGAAAAGACTAATGGGCAAATGCTTACCAATCCAGGTGTGGAAAAAGCTCTTTCAGACTTACCCAGAAAGACTCGAAGCTGTAATTGCTGCCAAAGGTGCTTCTACAAAGTATTGTCAGGGGTATGTGAACTTCTGTAAATGAGAGATTTCTGTATTTCACTTTCAATAAATTAGCAAACATGTATAAAAAATTATCATAATTTACTATCAACGTATACGGGACGCGCTTTAGCACAGCTTGAAACGAAAAAGGGGAAATCGGGTGCTCGGCTGAGGGACTTGAAAATCGGAGCCTTGAAGGCAATTCATCCCGAAAACGTAAGCCTATTGTTTGCTAGTCCCGTCAATAAATACATTGGATTTATGCAGCAACGGTGCTCCTTTTTCTTTATTCTTTCAGATAGTCACCGGGTGAAGTATTCTGGGGTAAGGAATGTTTTTTTTTTAGGTTTTCACTGTCATTATGGGGTATTGTGTGTAGATGGGTGAAAGAGAGATTGGTTTAATCAATTTTGAATTCAGGCTGTAATGTGGAATAAGTCAAGGGCTATGAATACTTTCTGAAGGCACTGTGACAGTCATTGATCTTCAAGTCATTTTGAATGCCAAACAACCCCAGGGAATATCAGTAGCTTAGTCAAACTGCCCTGCTTTGCACGCTGACCACCGTGAGGTAGGTGGCCTGTTCCTGATCTTTCACATCTGCGCGGCACCGTCCGCATTCAAATGCTAAATTAGCTTGTGATATTAGGCTTTATTTTAAGTGACAACTTATGTAATTTGCTAGGTTATCTATGTGCTGTTGGTATTGGTGTTTTACCTGAATAGAAGTAGGCTACCAGAGACGACTAGCTGTAAGCTTCCTGCTGAATGGGGCTTTCAATAGATTTTCAGGTTCACCATATTTTTAGATAATTTCATAATGACAGCAATCACTTTGCGAGGTGCACTGCATGGCCAAAGCGGGAGAAAGGAAGCTCATCAAAGTGGTCAAAATCATTCGATTTTCAGATGGGGATGAATGCCAAAGTTGTGGTGTGTGTGTGTAGTGTACAAAATATGATGAACAAGTGATGTCAAAGGATCATAGCTTTCATCTGGTCAGTCTACATTAGCGGTTCATACACTTAATCTGCAAAAATGATGAGTTAACTACTGCTTGGTGTTTTCAGAACCAAAGTGGGGGGGGACAAAAACAGGCTGCACCCCACCCACCCCCTTAACTGGTAGATGCCTAGTATCTCTTATGGCTCAGATCAGGTGTCTACGTAGTACATACACTATAGACATACGTTATTTACACACACGAGCTCCATCAGCAGCTGATTTTAGAATGGAAAATGTGTGTTTATGCAACAAATGTTAGTGCATCGACTTGTTCTCTAATCAACTCGTTTCAAACTAAAACGTATCGGAGCCCATGTATCTAGATGGGTATCGAATCGTCTTGAAAGGGAAATGTGTACATCCCTAGTAATACTCAGACAAGCTGTGATTTGTCACAGTAGAAATTGCAGGAGAGAAACTAATTTCAGAGAAGCCAGTTGGGCCGTTCCATAAAGCCCACTGTTGTCACCCAGGGTTTGAGTCATCAGCAGGACCTCAGCAGGAAGCATGACTAAGTTCTGATTTCGCTCTTCGTTCTCTCGTCCTTGGAGTGAGATGAGCCATCGCCCTTCAGATGAAACACACAGGAGCAGGTGTGCTGTTTTAAAAATAACAAAACTACCAGTCCTATTCGAAATGACATCACATGGTACTTGACATTAAATCCAGACAACGATACAAGCAACACCTGCCACCTGTTTGTCTATGCCTAAAGATCACATAGAACTAGTTTTGCCACTCGGGTCAGTAAATCTCTGTTGTAAGAATATGGAAATGCTGTGTGCCCTGAAATGCCTGAATGCTGAGCTCAGAGAAATGTTGTACACTAGTCTGTTATTTGTCTTAGACCCCTCTGTGTGTTACTCTCTCAGGGTAAGGTGATGGCGTCCATGTTCTACGAGGTCAGCACGCGCACCAGCAGCTCGTTTGCGGCGGCCATGCAGCGTCTGGGCGGCTCTGTGGTCCATTTCTGCGAGGCCACCTCCTCGTCGCAGAAGGGTGAATCTCTGGCCGACTCGGTCCAGACCATGAGCTGCTATGCTGACGTCCTGGTGCTCCGACACCCCATGCCAGGGGCTGTAGAGGTGAGCAGCGGTGTCGATTTGCCATGTTACAACTTCACTTAAACTTGCCCCGTCATGTTCATTAGGCAAGATGTTCTGAGAACACTTTGGAGCAACAGAGGTGGTACCACCTAAACACGTCTCTTGTATCAGTTATTGAGTGAGAAGCTGCACTTGCTGTATCTGACATGTTTATCGCCACCTGTAGTCTGCAGCGAGGCATTGCCGGAAGCCAGTGATCAACGCTGGGGATGGGGTCGGGGAGCACCCCACTCAGGCCCTGCTGGATGTGTTCACCATCAGAGAGGAGCTGGGCACGGTCAACGGCATGACGGTGAGACGAGCCCTCAAACCTCTGCTTTTTATGTTCTGACAGTGTTTTTATATGAAACGGAACTGTAAGATCTGGAACCTGACTGGGTTTTTTCATTTCTAATCAGCCGCTCCTTGGTGACAGCACCCCTGCCTGGTAAGTTAACATAGCCAATGTCCTGACTGGTCTGTCTCTGTAGATCACCATGGTAGGAGACCTGAAGCACGGACGCACTGTGCATTCACTGGCCAGGCTGCTCACCCAGTACAGGATCACACTGCGCTACGTTGCCCCAAAGAACCTGCACATGCCCTCCGAGATCATCGACTTTGTGGCCTCCAAAGGCATCAAGCAGGTGGGTGGATCACAAGGGCCATTTTGTGGGAGAACAGATGTCTCTGAATCAAAAATGTCAATGGCACAGACTTCTAGTATGTAGGTGTCCTTTTCGCATGGTATGCACTACATAAAGCACTAAACTATGTCCTTGTGGCTGTGCAGGAAGAGTTTGAGAGCATCGAGGAGGCACTGCCTGACACTGACGTGCTCTACATTACCAGGATCCAGAAGGAGAGGTTTTCCTCAGAGGAAGAGTACAAAGCGGTAAGGATGGGATGGGGTTTCACTAACCTGTGAGGCTGGCCTTAGTGTTTGATCAGTGCTAAAGGGTCTTTTGTTTTCATCCAGTGCTTCGGTCAGTTCATCCTTACCCCACACATCATGACTGGAGCCAAGAGGAAGATGGTGGTGATGCATCCTCTACCGAGAGTCAATGAGATCAGGTATGGCTGTTCCCCTAGATTACAATGCATCGCTCTTCATTATATCTCATTTGATTCACTAATGTTTGCAAATTCTGGTTAATGAATTAAGTGGGGTGATTTAGCGTCATGTTTACTTTCTCTCTTGCAGTGCGGAAGTGGACACAGATCCTCGTGCTGCCTATTTCCGGCAGGCTGAGAACGGCATGTATATCCGCATGGCCCTCCTGGCCACAGTGATGGGTAGATGAGGTGTGTGTGTGTGTATATAGTGGACACGACACTGTTAGGACCGCAAAACCAACCGGGACCAATTGAGAAATCAATAATAATCAAATTGCTCCAACAGTCAATACAGTCATGTTTGGTGTGTACTCTTGAACCCTGTTTTTTTTTCTCCACCTCCCAGATTGAATTAGTATTGTCAGTTAACAACAATTACGGTTTTGACTGTTACATGTATTGTTTCATCATTCTGAGTACAATTTGAGAAACATGTTTCATAGAACCAATATCAATATGTAGTTTATAGAAGTTTATTTCTGTGTCGCTGTTGACTGGAGTCATCTGTGGTTTTATTGTATGGGGAAATGGAATACATACTGCTCATCAGAAGGTGGACCCATTGCAGAACATCCTTTTTATGCAGGAGAATTGTTATGCTGATTGTGCTTTATAAATAATATAATAAAATGTCAACACTTTCAAGGGTTTTGTACATGATTTTATTACATTAACCTCTGAAAATGAAGCTATTCTCATGTGAATGTGATTCTACCTAGGGCTTCTACCCAGTTGTCTTCGAACACTAGATGGCAGCACAATAGTGGTGGTCCAACATGAGACCGAACAACAAACTTGGCTCAATCATCGTTGGTTACAATTTTAGTTTTCATAGAACACAGAATTACAGTAGTTAGAAAAAAAACTATACTTAAAAAAAAAAACTTGAATTTCACAAGCGCCACATTTGTAAGGATATGACGCTGTTCATTGCTTCTGAGACGAGGGCTTCAACCAATCAGACGTCCCTTGTCTACTGTGGCTAATGGTACTGAAACGATAGTAGCTAGCATTTTTAGGAGGGACGGATACATTGACACATTGTCTGGCAATCTTGACATACAAAGTGGATGCCTCTATGCCACAGCGAAATATACCTCTTCCAATTTGCACAAGGTAAGACGTCGTAAAGTCGCCCTGACCTGAGCCACGGGAGTAGATTTTTTTTCAAGCTACACTAGTCGGTTTTGGCTAGCTACTGAGCCAGCGAACAAGTGTGGGGTCTGGTGGCGAGGACAGTCCAGAAACCCATGGACATTGTGTAACGTTACAGCCTAACGCAACGACCTACTCTGGCATGCGGTTGCAGATTGATATTGTATTGGGTTGGTTAAATACATTGTTTGGACGCACGCTTGTTTCAGGGAACATTATTAGAGTGAATATTCATGGGAACTAATTCTGACATCAGCGTAGCTAGTTGGCTAAATTAGCGTTCGTGACAGTCAGCTGAGCAGCACGTCGACTTTTGCAGTTGAAACACATTTTGAAATATCAGTTGATAAACACCAGCTTCTCATTACTAACCAATAACCTTCCAATAAGCGTTCATATTTTTAGATAGTTGGCTAATAGCCAGCTAACGGTACAATTGCCGCTCCCAAAAATGTTATTGACAACATTGACAGCTAGTTTAGTTAGTAAAACATTTTGGCCAGTGCCTGGGTTAATTTAGCTAACTAGCGAGCTAATTCACATCTGCATATCTCGAGCAAACGCCACATAGCTATGTGCAAAAATAATTGCAATGTCGTTACTAGTTAACGTTACTGTAGCTTGCTACCTAGCACTGCAGATGTAGCTAGATAGCCAATGTTAGATTATTCTTGTATGGGGAAAAGACGATGTAAAAATGGAAAGTAATTATCCATGTGGAGATTAGCAAGGGATTATGGAATGGACAATATAACGTTATAAAGACAAGGACACAGCAGTGGTTACAAGACACCCAGCAGACTATTAAAAACCCTACGTTCCTTACAATATCAGAAAGAAACAATTATGATTGCATGGATTATTCTATGGCAATCGCAAATCTATAGCTACAGCTATCGGTTTCATCTCGTGTGAGTTAGCTATTGCATAATGTTTTGTCTCTTATTTTGATCACACCCTTGCCAGCCCTCACTGCCATGTGTGTCATAGCAACACGTAGATGCTGTGTGTTTCTTCAATCTCCTGTCACAGAATAGATGGCTCAAACGGTTCTTGTTTTGCGTTTTGTCAACATAACTAGTATAGGTTTGTGATGATTAATGTAGATATTTTACCGCCATGATGTCAGTCTTCCAAATCCCTTTTGGCCCAGCTGTTGTGAGGTCAAATGTGAGGTGTCATAGCAAAATCCTGGTGTGGTATTTTACAGATTAGTCATGGATTATGTCAATAGTTTTGCATCAAGTATTTGTAGCAGCCAGCAATTACACAAATCCCCACAGGGATCGACATTAAAGCTGGTCCTCTTGTCCATCCGACAAGAATATAGATTAACATTGTTCAAATGGACAAGTAAAAAAAATCACATTACAATATCAAACAATTACACCGATCAGAGGGTAACATTGGAATAATATTAATCTATTTTTCATGTACATAAATAAATAAAAGGGGGGGGGGGGGGGGGCAGAACCGAGTTTGGGAAATTCTGATGAAGGTGATAGCCTATGCATATTGGCTACAGCCTCATGTCCAAACCAATGCTGACATGAAGCGCCAGAAAATGTAGCCGACTTTTAATGACATATAGAGGCGAAATGCCAGTAAACGCACCGCACATCACCCACTTTGAATTTGAGCAGAGGCGGTCAGCATTTTAAAACTATTTAACCATAAACCTAATTGTTTAAAACCTATACTTTGTTTATTTTCTAAAGCATGTCTTACCTTGTTTCAAATTAGCCTAGCCAAATACGTCCATAGAAATGTTAAGGGAATTATTTTGTAAACACTTAATATGCCATTGAAACCAGCATATTTCTCATGTTCTGTTGGTTTTTAAATCAACGTTATTTTATTGTCCAGCAGCCAAATACATAATCCTAGTCTATCAGTAACTCATGCTAGTTGATGCATCTTTAGATTTGCCCAAAGGTCGTCAGATGGCGATATTGAGAGTTAATTTGACCGTCCAAACGCATTGTACTGTGTGCAACCGTCAATACACTTGTATCCCCCGTGGACTGGTTTGTACCTAAAACATTCTCATTTCAGGCTGCAAAGGTTTCGATTTCCTCAACTTCATTTAATGGCGAGAACGCGGGGGAAAAAACAGGAAAAATATGCATATTTTCTTTTGAAACACCATTTTTTACCACCATGCAAGTGTCTAATGCCTAGGAATGCTACTTCCTGATATTGCGCCCCGCATTCAGCGAGGAGTAAACAACCGACTGCTGCAACCTGATTGTTTCATAAGGAAAGTATGCATATTTTCCCAGTTTTTTTCACGCCTTCACGCATTGAATACATTTGAGGAAATCGAAGCATTGGTGCCGGAATGGAGAATGTTTTAGGTATGAACCGTTCCACCGGGGATATGAGTGTATTG
The DNA here is from genome assembly GCF_965601325.2 of Salmo salar. Classification (NCBI taxonomy): domain Eukaryota; kingdom Metazoa; phylum Chordata; class Actinopteri; order Salmoniformes; family Salmonidae; genus Salmo; species Salmo salar. Next base: position 45,549,521 of record NC_138305.1, on the reverse strand, counting down.
TCATTGCCAGCTGCATACAATGCGTTTGGACGGTAAGATTAACTCAACATCGCCATCTGCCGGCCTTTGGGCAACTCTATCACGTTAAACCGCTCGCGATTGCTGTGCGCTTTTGAGTGATGTTTCCCCTAATAGAATTTGGGACGTTCGATAATAGCCTAGAACCGTGTGCGCATTGTTAAACATATAATATGAAGAAATACAACTAAATTAACATTTTATGATATACTTCTGATCTGTTGCATCAGCCTCATTGCTTTTTTGATTGTGTTTATGTGCGGTTGGTTGTATGAATTTTGGATCTGTCGTCACAGAGTCTGTTTTGAATGGTAGACATACAAACATCAAAGTATTTAGTTGTAATGTTTTTAGGGTGGCCAACCATCCTCCAGGAGAGCCTTAAAGAGGCAGTGTTGTATTTTAATACCGGTTTGAATATGCAAAAAAGCCAATAGGAAGAGTGTAGCCTGCATTTTTGTATTTTTTGCTATAGTAAAATAAGTGGTTCATTGCATCATACAATGATATAACATTTTTTGGACAAGTGAAAAATATATATGTTTTACAAGTCCAAAGGACAGGTGGCAAAAAAAGTTAGTCAAGCCCTGTTTTTGGGTCGGTTAGGCCTAGTTTATACTCTGGTTATGAGCAAGAGGTGCAGGTTAGATGTTGAATTGCCAGTCTGTCCTACTACTTGTCTTGGTCATTGAGTTGTCCTTACCCCCCACTGAAGCATGTTTAACATTGTAGCAATGTTTTAGGCCTAGAGACTTGTATTTTATTTTATATATCTCAGGTTTCAACCTTAAATCAGAGGTTGCTGCTGTTAAAGTTTATGGTGGCAAATAAAATCAGATATGATCATTTTCCATTGACAAGGTACGGAAGTAGTTGTCTTTAAATGTCCTGAAGCAGCCCTCATCCCTGGGATGTTTATGAAAGTTCTGTAAGAACAACATCCGGCTCTTGAATCACTTGAAAAGGCAACAAAAAAATTGCCTTCTGTGAGAAACAAGAGGATGGCAAAAGAATGCAAAATACCCTTGATTAAGCCTAGCACTGACAGTAGGCTGCTTGAGTGCTGCTGCCTCTCTGTGTTCTCTCTTTCACATTAAGGTAATTTGGCTGTCACATGATCACAGTGGCTGTTCTTCAAATTTGTTTGATCTTTCCATCTCTGACTTGTTGATATATTTAGCAAGTAGGGCCAATTAAATAGTTACTTAGGCCTAGATAAAGAACTCTTCTTCCATTAATCCAGTCTTTGTCCTTATTTAGGCATATCAGTTATGCCTATGGGATTTTTGCATATTAGTGTGAGAAAGTTCCACATCAGGAGTGACCTGTCAGGGGTCATGAACCCTGATGACATGTTGAGTATGAAGACCAACTCATGCACCCGGCCTTGCCTGTGTATCATCTTAGCCAGGGGTTCCCTTGGCTCAGTCTCAGCTAGGTAAGAGAAGAGATGGTGTAGCCAAGCCAGGGACTAGCCGACTAGGTAAAGCTTGTCAGAGCCTGTGTACAGACCGTTTCACACCCAAGCTAGAAGTGCTCCCGGGCTGCCGTCTTTTCCGGAGTGTCAAGTGGTGGCTTTGACAGGCACTGGGCCATGTCTACTCTCGCTAACCCACAGGAGCCTCTCGACGTATACCGTTGTATTTGAAAAAGCCACAGGATGGTTTTTCAATACTGTCAAGAACTTCAAAGAAATAGTTTTCACTTAATTTAAATATTTGTAGCTACTTTTAAGTTATTACCTGCAGTCAACTTGTGCAATACCTTAGCAGATTGCGTTCTTTATTTCACCTGTCACATTATTTTAAATTATGAAGCTTACCATAGTTCTCCAGAACAGTTGAGCCAGTCACGTGTTTGTAAACAGCACAACAGGAGAAAGCGAGCTGGTGAGTCCATAGCATTCTAGATCTATTGACGAGTCTCTGTTTTGCGGCGCACAAGGTGATGAAGTTACACTCGTATGCAATTCACTAGTAAATGTTTGCCATCATATAATGGCTTTCTGCCCGAAGTCAAAGAGCTCTTGATGAGTTATCTGTACAGCTGCTATTTTTCCCTGTGCTTCCTACTAGTGGTTTTTTTCTTTCTCCTCCTATCTGCTCCGTGTACACATGCTGCTCTTCCTTCTATTCCAGTTACTAGCGCTGCTTGTATAACTTTGAGCTTGATTTGCTTGTATTTGCAATTCGTTTTTTCTCTTTTTTTGCTCGTTAGCATTTAGCTAACAGTGTCTGATTTCACTATTCGTTTTTGCAAATTCTGTTAGCATTCTGGTAATAGAGGCCCAATGGGCTTTTTATGCGTCTTTAGTGCCCCCTTGTGTGCTATGCCGGTAATACCGTAAATCCCGGTACGAAAGAAGACCATATGGATATCTCGATACCGCCCAAACCTACCTGGATGCACACATTTTACTCTGTGTCACAACGTTTGACGTGTGCCAGTGTGGAGCACACAGGGAAAAACCACTTGGCCTTACTTGCTGGCCTACATTTTATAACCCAGAAACAGTGTAATGACCATAACTGAAGCATAATCATAGCAAACACACATCATGTCACATCTCTTCCAGGAATCAAGGGATCTGTGTGTTATTGAAAAGGTGCCTTCAATTTTTCTCCCCTAGGACAGTGGTTACCAAACTGTGGGGCCCTTATTATTATTTTTATTTTTTAAAGGATCTCAGTCTGGCTTTAAACTTACTCTTGAAAGTCGCAGTAGTAGAAGGCACAAGGTGCAATTTCTAAATTGGGTAGTGCATCATCAGTTCCTCTTGTCATGTCAGTCATTGTATACCTTAGAGAGCTATTTATAACTTGTCAGAAATGTCCACATCAACTTGCCCATTTTTTTTTAGTTTTTTTAGCCCATAGATATTGTTGTATATTTTGTCACTCTAATATCACATGTATACACATTAGACATGGCAAAATGTATAGAATTGCAAGAAAATTTGCTTTAAACTGCAACATTTTCATTGCACCCCATGACAAAATATGTGGAATTGCAGGAAATGAGCTTTAAACCTGTGAAACTCTCTCCACCAACAAGAGTGGTGTGAACATTTTGTGTCATGAATAGTGTTTGTACCAATAGAAATAGACATGGCGCGCTCGCGGGAGGGGGGGGTGTTCCCCAATGCTGGAAGTGTGGCCCGAGTGGAAAAAGTTTGGGAACCCCTGCCCTAAGAGATACTAATGTATTTTTTCCCCCTCTCTCTCACCCCACTGTGCTTACTCAGTGTCCCTGGGCTGGGCCCCTCACAGGTTTCTGGGCCCATGGGAGAGGCTTGGCACAGCTCTAAGACACTGTGCATTGATGAGAAAACACTGTCGGCAAGAAGGTGAAGTGATCAGAGTACAAGCTTGGTCAACAAATCAATCGTCACTGACAAGGCAGAGATAATGGGTCTGATAATGAATGCCCCATGCTCTGGCATTGTGTAATGAAACAAAGGAAATAACAGTATGCCACTTCAGAAAGTTATTTATCTTACTGCAATGCACAGGAAACAATCAGCTTAGGCCTAGGTAGGTCCTATCTAAAATGCTGGATGCCTTGTTGTGCTGTCTCTCTTTACCCCATTTAGCCCTGTAATTGTGAAGTCCCTTTTCTCTACAGACTATTCACAAGTTATTTTCTTTTAACTGATTAGAATTGAGGCTGGGCCTGAGCCAGTGGAACATTGGAACTGGGGCTTTAGTGAATGGCTGACAGACAGGCCGGATAGCAGAGGTAATTCATGGTGGAAAACAAGCTTTGGAAGTGTGTGAGTAAAGTTTGGTGGTTGTTGAGCAGATAGAAATCCTTGACTTGGAGACTGACCAGTTCCAATGTAAGACAAAGGTAATTACAGAGACCACCTTTTCAGTGTTGGGACAACACCAGCCTGAAGGGAATCAACAGGAAATGGGCAGGTATTGTAGTTTACTGCTAGTCTGCTACTGCTTGTAGCCTTTTGCCACCATTTACTGTTCCCCCTTGCAACAACTTGTAGACTACAGGTTCCTCCCCAGCCAAGCCTCCTAAGCCTGTCTCTGTGCGGTGCTGGCTGTTCAGGGCCGTCTCGCCGGGCCAGGGCCAGTCTAGGATTGCCCCATGTTGACTTGTGTGAGTAATCGGTGCGTGATCAGCAAAATGTAATCGCCTTTAGCTCAAGCCTGCCCAGGGCATTACTAGTCACCAGTAGTCACAGTGTGCGTGTGTGCGTGTGTGCGTGTGTGTGTGTGTGTGTGTGTGTGTGTGTGGGTGTGTGTGTGTGTGTGCCACAGCAGGGCTATTGTCCTGTTCAGCAGAATGTGTGGCTGTGTGGAGCGTTGGAGTCTCACTGCTGGCCTTCTGCTTTGTTTTAATCACAGGGATTTCAGATGGAGGCTCCACAGTTGTGATGCATTATTCATGTTTAACACATTTAACGCACTTCACTACACTCCGTCTTGGAGTTTAATCCCAAATTCATCTGCGCTACGCTAAGTTTATTGTGGTTTAAAATGATCTGTAAGGGTTGTGTATAGGCCCAGTTCTTACATATGTGTGCAGACATTGTTAAAACATAAACCCAGCCAGTGCTGAATGCTATATCCTTGTGTTTTGCTGGTTCATACAGTATCCTTGTATTGACATTGGGTTTATGAGATGGGATATTCTAGGCAGAGCTGTTCCAGTTCCCTAGGGTGTCTTCCCTGTGGCTCAGTTTCAGTTGGTAGAGCATGGTGTTTGCAACGCCAGCATGGTGTGTGCAACGCTAGGGTTGTGGGTTTGATTCCCACGGGGGGCCAGTACAATTTTTTTTTTTAAATAACTAATAAATGCATGAAGTGTATGCATTCACTACTGTAAGTCGCTCTGGATAAGAGCGTCTGCTAAATGACTAAAATGTAAAAATGTGTACTAGGTGTTCCAGTTCCCTAGGGTGTGTGTGTGTGTGGTGTGTGTCTTAGTGCTAACCTCCTGTGTGACTGTGTATCTTGGCAGACTTCAGCCATGGCCACGACAGGCGCAACTGAGCCAAACCGGCCTGGCCCCCAGAGGAAGATGTCCACCACAGGGGAGAGCTTGTACAAGGTGCTAGGCCTGGAGAAAGGAGCTTCCGCTGAGGACGTCAAGAGAGCCTACAGGTAACACTCAGCCTGTCTCTGGTCGTTATAGCTACATAGCCTGTTTCTCAACCTGTAAGCCTGTTTCTCTATTTCCCCGGAGCAAGTTAATGATCAGCTTTATTCAGGAGTTGGTCCATTTTGGATCTGTCGTCAGACACAGAACAATTACTTTTAATGAGGTAAAAGCTCTTTATAGGATTTAGAGTTTCTTCAAATGTGTATGTGGTGGTGTGGACTGAGATTAATTTATTCATCCATCCATCCATTTGTTAATTCATCCATCTATTTACAGGAAACTAGCGTTGAAGTACCACCCAGACAAGAACCCAGACAACCCGGAGGCTGCAGATAAGTTTAAAGAGATCAACAACGCCAACTCCATCCTGAACGATGACGGCAAGAGGAGGATCTACGACGAGTACGGCTCCATGGGCCTCTATGTGTCCGAGCAGTTTGGAGAGGAGAGCGTCAAATACTACTTCCTCATGTCCAAGTGGTGGTTTAAGGTGAGAGAGTCTAACAGGGTAATATATTAGGTTATCCGGGGTGTAGTCAGTAGTGCTGTAGCCTCCGACAGTGGGGGTGAGTAGCCCCACTCTCCCAGCTGACTGTCTCAGTGATGACATACTGACTGGACTTCTTTCACAGCCACTCAAACACTCATCACACTAAGAGCTGCTGGGATTTTATTAGACAATGTTATGGATAGAATTCACTGTTTAGTACTGTCTTCTCCATGCATTAGACACCCTACTGTAATCCCTGTTGGGAGTACATTGACAGTATATAAGTATTTGTGTATAATTGCTTTGACAAGTTTCATAGTTACCTCCCTCTCAACCTGTCAGTGTACTGTGTTTTTCTGTTTCCATCAGACAGATGGCTCCAGGTGCAAAGCAGTCTTTATTTAGAATTGTGTTCTGTGTAGTTGTGCTCAGTCACTCTGAGATGTGTGGCCTTTGATGCTGAGTAGAGTAAGTACAGAGGTCTAGATGCAGTGATGAAGATCCACTGACTGTCTCACAAACCTCACTCTGCTTTCATCTACAAAGAAAACTACAAAAGAAAGGAACATTTCAGGGAGAAACAAAACCGCTCCACTTATTTATACCCTAGAAATGCTTGGTACAATAGGATTATTGAGAGCATCCACATGTATTACACTGTCTCTGCTGCTAATATCCCCTAGCTTCTCTCACTTGATCACCCTGTAGATCTGAGGCTAGACATAAGTTCTCCTGCAAGCAGGAAGACAGCGGGTGACTGTCCCGACTGGGTATATGTGATCGGGAGAAGCTCCGTACTGATAATGCTGTGTGTTTGTGTTATGCCCTTGTGCTGCAGACCATGGCCGTGTGCTGCACTGTCTTCTCCTGCTGCTGCTGCTGTTGCTGCTGCTGTTTCTGCTGCGGGAAGTGCAAGCCGCCGGAGGAGGATGATCACTACCAGTACGTGGACCCAGAGGACCTGGAGGCCCAGATCAAAGCTGAGACGGACAGAGGTGAGACCACGCTGGGAGGGGACGGGGGAGTTTTTAAATGGGGGGGTATTTTGGGTTGGTGGCAGGTAGTATGTGTTAGGATGTTTGGGGCGCTAGTAAGTAGGCTGGGGACAGTTTGGCATTGGGTAATAAACTAAGTATGCTAGTGCACATATCCATTTTTCTATTGTATAGTATAGACTACTATAGGTGGGATAGAGCTCATGAGGAGGGTAACAGGATAAATACAGTGTGCCCCCCAATCCTTCTGTGTTGGCCCTTCTCCTGGGTCCTGGCGCCACTACACACTACCTCAGCGACAGGCCGCCTCGCAGATGTGGGTTTTTCAGCCTGACTTAACGCTGTCACTTCCTTTCAGAGGAGGAAAGAAGAGGGAGGAGGGGCAGGGAAACAGCAGAGCACAGATGGGGCCAGAGCAGCCAAACAGGGATGGGAGGAAGGGATTAGGGAATAGAGGAGGGGGGGCACCGGTGTTTAGTCCAGCTAGGCAGGACTCTGGGTCTACAGCACCTGGTCCTGCCCAGGAGGTAGAGGCTGCAGGCTAGCCCTTAGATTACCTTGATGTGCAGGTATTTATAGCTTACTCATACTCTGAATGAGAGACAGCTAGTTCATATCATAGAGGAGGAGATTATCCAAGTGAGAGCCCTCTGACGTTTATTTAAATATTTTTTCTACCATGTTGAAATTATAATCATCACTCTCCTCAGTCTGAGTAAATTAGATGATGATAATTTGTCTGCTAGTGCAGAAATGTGCCTTGTATCACAATGCTCCTTTACCAGAATGGGTAATATAATGTTGTTGTTTGGTATTTTTGGATGTGTAAAAGCGATGGATGTAGTGTCAGAACAGTGAGCAATAACATGTCAACATTAACAGGTAGAGATGTCAAGTGTTTCTTTTCTTCCAACATTTCAAGCCCAACAAGAAGCTCTTTGTTTTACCCTCTCCCATCAGTGGTCCCCAGAACAGGGACTGGGACCGGGGCTGGGACCGGGACAGGGGCCGGGACAGGGGCCGGGACAGGGACCGGGGCTGGGACCGGGACAGGGACCGGGGCTGGGACCGGGACAGGGACCGGGGCTGGGACCGGGACAGAGACCGGGACAGGGACCGGGGCTGGGACCGGGGCTGGGACAGGGCGAGATGAGAAAGATGCATGTAATCCTGTCAGATCTCAGAGGATGCTCTCTGCCTCAGCGTCATGTGTCGTGTCTTAACTGGTTGGTCTGAGGACAGGACTCTCAGCTCCTTCACTCATGTTGCCTCTTTACACAGCAGATCACCCAATAGAAAACAGTTCCAAGGACTACACTCCTAATTGCCTTGTTTTTTTGTTCTGAGGAGTGATCCGTGACCATGGTGACCCCATAGCCACGACCCTTAGCCCAAATGACTGTCACACCATTTGGACTTTCAGTATAAGGCGTTATAAGCAAAATGACAATGCAATTTGTTTTGCTATTGGTTTCAGAGATATTCACAACATGTTCAGGCGAATACCTAGATGATATGAATAATCTCCTCACCGTATCACACAAAAACAGGAACTGCGCTTCATTTACAGTAACTGAAAAGGAAACCAAACATGACACGCTAACAGCCCCAGGGCAGTATCGATGTGGGGATAACATATCAGTATACTCTGGCCCAATGAGCAGGCCTGGTTTATATCATTCTGACAGAGGTGTTTCTGTACGTTTGTGTTTTGATCCACCAGGTGACACGGTAATCATTGTGCAGCCCATACCTGTAGCCGTACCTATAGCTGTATCGAGTCCTGTGGCTGAGAGCACCAGCCTAGGCCCTGCCAGCTGCCTAGACCCTGCCAACTGCCTAGACCCTGCCATCAGCCTAGGCCCTGCAGTGGTTGACAACCCGACCAGGCCGATGGCTGCTGAGAACCCAGGCGAAACGTTGCCGGAGTCTAAATGACTCGTAAGCCCCCCGTCTCCCTGATGTACTTGCTGTACTCAACCCAACTGCATCGTGTCCATCCGTCCCGCTTCCTGTGCACGTTGCCACGCCTCAAAGCAACCCGTTTCACCAGACTGTGTTTGCTCATAGTGACACATGGTGCCTTTGTACTATGTTCAGCTGTTTGTTCAACTGACTCACTAACCATCCAATCTGTTTGCCTGTCAGTGTTGAGTTGCATGATGTCATGGCTGTTGCTTCAGAATGTTTTGAGCATGGCTGCATGTATGAGCTTGCCTTGTGTGTATATAATGTAGTGGACCTAATTTTGCCACGGATGGAGCAACTCAATAACAATCATTTCAGTTAACTTGATCGCTAAGTATTTTGTCAGTGTTTGGTCCATCGTGAATGTATCTGTAGTAACTCTTTGCTGCCTTGGTGATAAAGTGGATGTAATCTCTTTGTTAATTAGGCATGGTTTATGGTCATTAAGCTATAGCCTAATCTATGCCCAGTATCCCATTACTTTACCAGTAAGACCACAGAGACGCTTATGCTGGGTGTACACTACGACATTCAAAATCCAAACATCGCTGAGCCTCTCATGTTAAACGAATGTCTTTCCTGTAGTTTCTTGTCTTGCCAACATGGTGGTGCGCACAATAAACCACCTGGTACAGAAAAGGGGGTCACACGCTACAAGAGTCTTCACTTGGTCGTGAGGATTCTCCATACCACCACGTAGTCTCGCAAAAACAATGATGTGATTAGATTGTTAACGTAGCTAGAACGAGCTGTGGCTCAAAGCAGTCTCATAAACGTTTTCTGTCAGACATTGACGCATGACAAACAGAGTTGAAATTTCTATTGCTTGTGAACTTCAGAGCTGGAACGAGTTGACGCTTTGGTTTAAGGCAAGTACAAACTCATCCTAGTAGTCATGGCTCCTGCTCGAAAGAGTTCACAACTTCTGGGTGACGCGAAAAAAATGTCATCATCTCACTGTTTTCTTTGGCGAGCACTCATTGGCTTTTGTTGATCACCGGTCTCAAAACTTGTCGTTGCACATTTCACACTACAAAAGTATTGCAGATTTTGTGCCAATAAAATCCAACATGTTTGAAAATATTGAGATGTCTGGGGCTGCTCCAAGACGAGATCGGTAGCCCTCAGATGGCGTCTCTGACCCGCTCACATTAAACGAGCGTCGGTGACAGCCGCGTGCGCTGAGTAGGCAACAATGAGGATTTTGTCTCCAATCTCAAAAACGTATCTGGAACAGCTAAATCGGTGCCCGAATTGTGTAGTGTACTACCGGCTTTAGGCATTTTAATAGGATGTAACAAGTGAACTTCACAAGACAAAACAGGGCCCCACAGCAGCCAAGTACTCACTCAACCCACAAGACATTAGATGCCTTCAATAAACAGTAGTCGTCTATTCATATTAAAAACATCAATATAATGTCAGGCTGGTTAGTTGAAAACCTAGCCTGTGGATATGTGTTAAAAGCACAGTCTGTTTTTCGTAATTTGTAAGTCGCTCTGGATAAGAGCGTCTGCTAAATGACTTAAATGTAAATGTAAATATGCTAACACAACGCTTTGATCCCCCTGGGGCCTTTTGTAGAGGTACATTACCTTTAGAAAGTATTTATACCCCTTGACTTTTTCCACATTTCTTGTGTTTACAGCCTGAATTTAAAATCAATTAATTTGAGACTGATCTAGACACAATACCCCATAATGTCAGTGGAATTGAGTTTTTTACAAAATAATGAAAAACTGAAATGTGTTGAGTAAATCAGTATTCAACCCCTTTTAATGCAAGCCTAAATAAGTACAGGAGTTAAAATGTGCTTAACAAGTCACATAATAAGTTGCATGGACTCACTCTGTGTGCAATGGTAGTGGTTAACATAATTTTATGACTACCCCATCTCTGTACCACACACATATAATTATCTGTAAGGTCCCCATTCGAGAAGTACATTTCAAGCACAGTTTCAAACACAAAGATCAGGGAGGGTTTCCAATGCCTCGCAAAGAAGGGCACCTATTGGGAGATGGGGGAAAAAATAAAAAAGCAGACACTGAATATCCCTTTGAGCATAGTGAAGTTATCAGTTATGCTTTGGATGGTGTATCAATACACCCAGTCACTACAAAGATACAGGTGTATTTCCGAACTCAGTTGCCAGAGAGGAAGGAAACTGCTCAGGGATTTCACCATGCGGCCAATGGTGATTTTAAAATAGTTAATGGCTGTGATAGGAGAACTGAGGGTGGATCAACAACATTGTAGTTACTCCACAATACTAACCTAAATGACAGAGTGAAAGGAATGAAGCCTGTGCAAAATCAAACATGTTCCAAAACATGCATCCTGTCTGGAATATACTAATTCTTCAATACTCTGGAATATTCCATGATATCCACAGTATTAGGATGTCTTTTGAAAGTTTGTTCGTGGGGACATGATCTAATGTCACCTGTAGTAGGGACAGGTGTGTGTGTGTGTGTGTGTGGTGCAGTGGGAGACCAATACCCCTAAGACGAGCCACTGCTGTCCTGTCTCATCCGGCCATATGTTTTTGTCATTTCACCTCATACCTACTTCCTCAGCACCATCCTCTCTGTTGGTGCTCTGTTTGTTCAACACCATGATGCCTGTTGACATGTTAGTCTGATTCTCTCTTTAGCATTACCAAAGTGATAGCTGGAATCTTCAAGAGACTTTGGCTATGTAATAATATAGGACTATCATTATATTGTAATCTGATATAGTAGCGGTAGTAGCCTAACTAATAGTACAAGTGCTTTCTAAGCAGTGCTCTGTGCTCTCCCTCTATGCTGCATATGGATGATGTCCTCTATAAGGAAAGTGACAGTGTGGATGAGCATCGCCAGGGGAGGGCAGGTAGGTTCATGGTACACACTTGGTCATGTTCAGTAGGGCACACCGTAGTAAAACGTTTTGCGACGGAAAACAAAAATCTGTATCCTTACTGGACACGCTCAGGTAGCACGTCCTTGTTTCAAAACGTTTTCCACCTACTGAACATGGAGCTTTCAATATTTCAGGACAGGTTACACCTGAGAACAGTTAAACAAGGGCCCAACTTTAGGTCATGCCTCCTGCTAATAATACATTCCCATATGAATTGCTTCTAGTTAAGACAACAGGCTGTATTTTTTTGATAACAGGATTTATTGCAACAAAGCTAGATGCGAGTTGGAAGCTTCCTGTCAACAGGATTTACAGAGTGTGTACCTGGTAGCCAGACTTTGCCCTTGTAGCCTCAGCCTGGCTGCTTTATTTTTTGAGAGTGTTTTTTACTATTGTTACAGGCTTTTGGCTTGTATTGTGTTCATGAACCTCAACCTGGACAGATGTTCCTATTGGGATGTTTCCGCATTGTCTTCCTCATTGGCATCAGGTCATCATTAGTCTATATCTACAGAACCCTGATATGTTATCTGATGTTTACAAAGTCATTGCCATTGACGTGTGAAATGCATTGGGATCATTGTTACCTGTCTGTACATGCCTGTTAGTTCTTCATTTAACTTCAGAATTTGACCTTTTAGTATCATACAAAACATAGAGAATGCAGAAGCTAAATTCATTCATAGAGCACATAGCCTATATGTAGCCTAGTCCTTTACCTACTTGTTATGGAATGGGACACTTGGCTAACTTTTCTCTATTGAGGGTTATTATTTTCCCCAGTGAGTCTATAACAGTTTTTATGTCTTCCTGCAGGTCCACGTGCCCCTATTGTGATCCAGCCACATTCCATCGCCATCGAGGTTCCAGAGACCTCCCAGCCTGCAGCCAGCCAGCCCACCTCCAAGCCCCAGCAGTGACCCCTCCCAGCCCCATCTACCCGCTGGAGCCCTACCCTACGGCGGGCACGGCCAGGCCCCTGAGGTCCCCACACTGGAGCCCCCAGCAGCCAGCCAGGCCAACCGTCACTAGTGCCAGTCAACCAGCCAGCCAGTCAACCCCCCCATACTGTGGTACAGATGTAACTTAATGGACACAAGCGGCAGGCTGCCAAGAGACCAGGACTCCTTATGACGTGATATATGTGTCTATCTATCCACCAAACTGAGGATTGGAACACTATCCCTACTTCATTTCATCCCTCCGTTTCTATCCTCCCTCATCTATCCCCCCCTTTCTCTCTCTTGTCTCTGTTAGAACGCTGTGGGATTGGAGACTGTCTCTTTTTAAGTTCAGTCTGAGTTTTAAATGGCCTGAGCCAAACATTCCACCTCCCCGGAGACTAAAGCATGGATCAGAGGAAGTAAAGGCTCCCAAACAGATTGCATGTGCTTCGTTTTAATTGCATGCCCCTATTGTACAGCACTGGCAAATACATACCCCATGTATCCACACCCCTTTACTACAGCCACCACCCCACCACTACCAGCGATACCGCCAGCTGCAGGTGCACCTACAGTATGCCACACAACCAGGGGTCTCCCCGCCACCTGAAAGAGACCCAAGAGTGGGGCTGGATACAGTAGACATTCAAAAACAGTGAAAATGTCAGGTGGATAAAACAAGAAAAATGTGTTGATTGCTTAATTTAATTGCTAACTGTCACAATTATGTTAGTTAGACCAAAGCCAAACTAGATGCCACTCACTCCATGTGTTCAACAGTCAGCTCCCAAAGAGACGTTTCTCCTCATGCCACTAGAGCCAACCTGAGAGGATTGTTTAATTAAGGTGTATGTATGCATTTGGGTCTACTATGCACTTTTGAAACCTGTGAAGTGGGTAAATGATCATTTCTAATGGACTGTTGGCTAACATGGGTCCAGCCAAGTGCTTACTGAAACCCACAGTCAGCACAATGCACTCTCTATTGGGTGGAACTGACTACTGACTACAGCTAGCTAACTGCAACCAAACGACTTATCAAACGTTTCCCATCTCCAATGGTGGTTTTGCTTTGCATTCTCCTCATAGTCTGATGTAACATGGAGACATAGGGGAGTGGGTATGTACTATAGGGGGCTGTTTGACCCAGCCACTAACACCATGCTATGCCACATCCTAGATGACTACTTTGTTCGCTGTACTGCCTACAGAGATATCCCATCACTGAATATTTTAGACTTTTCATATGTTGATTTGACTTCCTTTTAAGAAGTAACACACCAGGCTGTTTTCCATGGGGTTTTGGTGGACTGATTGCCATGTTTTATGGGCTGAAGAGGCACGACTTCTAGTCTCAGTGATGAGATGATACAATGTCCCACAGCAGGGTTAGGATCTGTCCAGATCACCCAACCAGCAGTTTATCTGTACTTAAGTACAGTTCTCTTTATAACCCTGGGGGTGCAGAGTCAGGGCTTTCTCAATGTTGTGTAATCAGAATAGTGAAAACAGTGAAGTGAATGAATGCCATATTGTCATTGAGAGTCAGTCAGTCCCAGGTGTGTGTGTAGCATTGTACAACATCGTTGATGGTTTGTTCATGTAGTGCTGAGGTCAGTCAGTCATTCATCCCCTCCCAGTTGTTTTGTTGTGGTTTGTCATTTGAAAAGGGCATTCTGTGTTTCCTGAAGAGGGGCTAGTACATGGCGTTAACCACCTTGTGTTTTGGCTGAAGAGCAACCCTGAAGATAAGCTAAACTAAAATGATGTCATCAAATGATGTCAAGCAGCCATTTTATCTTTTGTAGCTCTCTCCTGAGTGTTTACATAGAAATGATCTATCAGCAGCATCATTTTGTTACTGGAATTATTGCACCTTTTCTCACCTCTTCATATCGATAAGTTAACAGCTAAAACCCACCTGAAATTTCAGACTGTTGGTTGTGTTTTCACAAACCATAACATAACAGTACAGTATCTGGCCCCAGGGCTCAGAGAGGAGGAATACATTTATTCTGGTGATCCTTATCTGCTGTAAATAATAATAATCACAACCACATGTGTCACATGCAAATAACATTATTTGAGAATCCCTATGAATGGGAAATGTTTTAAGAATCATCCCCATTTTAAATGGTGTACATTGTCCTTTATTTATTTTTTTATGTCAAGAGCTGTTTTAATAAAACACGTTGACAGACAGTTGGGAAGAGCAAACCCTAGACTAGCCAACATGGTCCTTACCAAGGGGCAGCTGGTTGACAGAGGAGCTAGGCTATGTCTTAACTGGTTGACAGAGGAGCTAGGCTATGTCTTAACTGGTTGACAGAGGAGCTAGGCTGTCTCAGCGGGTTGACAGAGAACTAGGCTGTCTCAGCGGGTTGACAGAGGAGCTAGGCTGTCTCAGCGGGTTGACAGAGAACTAGGCTGTCTCAGCGGGTTGACAGAGGAACTAGGCTGTCTCAGCGGGTTGACAGAGGAACTAGGCTGTCTCAGCGGGTTGACAGGGGAGCTAGGCTGTCTCAGCGGGTTGACAGAGGAGCTAGGCTGTCTCAGCGGGTTGACAGAGAACTAGGCTGTCTCAGCGGGTTGACAGAGAACTAGGCTGTCTCAGCGGGTTGACAGAGGAACTAGGCTGTCTCAGCGGGTTGACAGAGGAACTAGGCTGTCTCAGCGGGTTGACAGAGGAACTAGGCTGTCTCAGCGGGTTGACAGAGGAACTAGGCTGTCTCAGCGGGTTGACAGAGGAACTAGGCTATGTCTTAACTGGCTAGGCCACCATAGCTCTGGTCTACAGTAGCAGGCAGGCAGACGATAAGTGTATATCTGCTCTGAGTGTAGGGACAGGGCTGTCCCCATGTCATCACTCTCCTATAGAACACGGGACTATGGGGACTTGGCCACTAATAATATGATTGATGATTGTAATTTTGTCAATGCTTTCATTATGTCATTCATTATTCACCATGATGTCTTTCATGGACAAAAATTATCTGTAAATGTGTATTTATATATAATGAAATTGAAACAATTAAAAGAAGGGGGATTTGTACAATGTTTGTCTTCTATGTGATTTATTGTGTACTCTGAATTCACAACACTGAGAATAGTTTGTGTGATATCAAAGGAATGGCTCTCAGTTCTCCATGAACAAACAAAGTATATCTGTTCACAGAAGAACGCTATTCTTTCTCTGTTCTCTCCAGCAAAAGATCACCACTCTTTGGTGAAGATATGATCTGCTGCCATGAGGAAAAAGTACCAAACTATCTTTATCAGGAATAGCTCAATTGTAGCCATTAGCCACAGTAGTGACACTAGCTACATTGTAAGCGGGTGGCTGCCTGTAGGCTACTCCAGTAAAATAAATGCAACCAGGATGTGGAGTAAAGTATGAATGGAGATTTGGCTGCGAACGGGTACGGTATGGTGTGTGCTTGGCTTACTCTGCACAAAGCCGCCATGTCCTATAAACGTCCCCTTAAGCTTATTAGCAGCTCGACCCATAGAGATAGATAGAGGACTCTTTATGGATATAACCTGTTTTAGCATTGTCATTGAGGGTCGCCAGCATTTTAAAGTAGTCAACTGGGTGGGGATTCCTATGAGTTAAGAGCATAGAGAATGATAGAGGCCTCTAGCGGTCAAAAGGTTGTTTTAGCATGGGGCAGCGCTGTTGAGGGCTTCCATCATTCTTCTGCCATTTTAAAGTAGTCAAAGTCAACTGGGTGGGGATTCCTATGGGTTGTAGCCTCAATTGAGCTGCCCATACTGTCACAAACACAATAATGGTACAGATACAAAGATGAGTCCTCTATCTATCTCTATAGCTCAACCTTACCTCAGCATTGACCTCAATTGTTAAGTAACCAGGAAGTTGGGGCCTCCCGAGTGGTGCAGTGGTCTAAGGCACTGCATCTCAGTGCTTGAGGCATCACTACTGACCCGGGTTCAACCCCAGCCGGCCGTGACCGGGAGACCCATGAGTTGGCGCACAATTGGCCCAGCATCGTCCGGGTTAGGGGAGGGTTTGGCTGGCCGGGATGTCCTTGTCCCATCATACTCTAGCGACTCCTTGTGGCGGGCCGGGTGCCTGCAAGCTGCCACGGTCGCCAGGTGTACAGTGTTTCCTCCGACACATTGGTGCGGCTGGCTCCGGGTTAAGTGAGCAGTGTGTCAAAAAGCAGTGCGGCTTGGCAGGGTCGGGTTTCTGAGGACCCATGGCTCTCGACCTTCGCCTCTCCCGAGTCCATACGGGTTTTGCAGAGATAGGACAAGACTGTAATTACCAATTGGGGAGAAAAAGGGGTAAAAAAAAAAGTAACCAGGAAGTGGAGGGTTGAGGGTCATGGGCCACTGGTCAGAAGGTGGGGGTCAGAGAAAGTATTTCCGGGTTGAGCCTTTTTCTTATGGGCTCACATCCCAGCTTAGATCTTTTGAATATCCATCACTGATAATACTTTTTCATATAACGCACATTGAGCAGGTTGAAGTTGAAGTAGAACATTTTCAGATGAACATAATTCACATGGGCCTGCTATTCCCTGGGGTATCTATTGATAATAACATACCGGTAGGGCGCCTTATAATTGTTGCCCATTGCTCAAGTAATGGTTTTGACTAATTTACTAATAGCACAACACCATGTAGTGTGGAGTGGAGTCGTGTTTGTTGTGATGCCAATAGCAGTGAGTGACCGCCTCCGGACTGGCCTGCGTACAGCAGGCATTAGATTGGTGTTGTGTTATTGACGTTGTGTTACATTTTTAGTGCCTCGTCATCGGCACCAGCAATCCCTCTCATGACCAGTGACTCAGGGGCCTCTAATACACCCCCACCCTACTGAATATTCCAGTGTGTGTGTGTGTGTGTGTGTGTGTGTGTGTGTGTGTGTGTGTGCCTGCACGGGCCTGCCTGTCTGTCTTCCAATCAGTTTACTGCAGACATAAAAATGGACAGCGGAATCTCTCCCTCCTAACACACCCCTGGTTTGTGCTGTGGGTCTGGGGTTAGGAATCCCATGGTCCAGAGTGGCATGCAATTTGGATAGTAACCTGACCCATAACAAACAAAGGCTAAATATATTTCCATGGCAGGGAGGGTCTTTACGCTGGAGGAGAGACAGACAGAGAGATCGAGGGATAGAGTGATAGAGGAACAGAAAGATCGAGAAGAGAGGCACAGGAAGGTTCCCAGTTCTTTCTTCTTGAGGGCTTCATAGAGCATCAGACCTTCAGAGAGCTTCACAGTGTCAGCTCCAGACCAGTGTTTGGGATGAACTTTGCACTGGGCTACAAACCTGGCCATCTCAGGGAGTCTAGCACCATGGATAACTTGGAGAAGCAGCTCATCTGCCCCATCTGCCTGGAGATGTTCACCAAGCCTGTGGTCATACTGCCCTGCCAGCACAACCTCTGCAGGAAGTGTGCCAATGACGTCTTCCAGGTAAAAGGGGGGCGGACGTTTTTTTTCATCACTCTCCTGTCCTGAGGCCATGTGTGGTCAATTAGTGGTCCAGCAGTGGTCTGTGATTTTGGAGCCCTGATTCAAGTTTTTACAGGTGCTGAGCGGAGTACATGTTTTATGGGGTGGCAGGTAGCTAGCAGTTAAGAGCGTTGGGCCAGCCCTCCGACCATCCGCTCAAGAAAAAAATTGGCCTGCTGCTGAAAGTAATTGGGGACCCCTGCATATATCTTTGGTCCTGTTGAACCCCTCAGGTCACTGTTTGAACTGGAGGAGCCATTCAGATATGGGAGACTCCAACAGCTGCCTCAGTCCTGTAGGAGAGGATGTAACATGGTCTGCCTCTCAGGCCCAGGCCATTAGTGGAAAGTGGAAACAGTATTCCAATGGTCTACTTATCAAAGATCACGACAGGATATATTAGATGTATTTATGGAAGATGGTGTGAACCATTTAGCCTTCCTCAATATTCATAGCAGTCTATAGTGTCAAGCCTTCATCCCTTTATGTTGAGGTCTTTATCATAAAGTATTGACTGTGGAGGATCATCTCCGCTCAATATTTAGTGGTGGGTGGATGGATCAGTGGCTCTGTAGATAAACTTTAGTTTCTGTGTGAAAGGTTCCTCACACTGACTGACTTGATCATTTGTTGTGGGTCCATCCTGGTTAAAGTGTCTAACAAGGTTAGTCTTCTTGATATCATGTCACCTTTAGGACCTTTAAGAGGTATGTAACTCAATGTTTGGGCCTGTACCCAGTCTTAAGCACTCCTCAGTGCAGAATCATATTTTGGTTTCCCTTCAGTAGACAACATTTCTGTGTCAAACAGCTGTTGTCCATATCCTCCCTTAACTCTTCAACACCCCCAGTGAGAGTGATGCTTTACCATTTGACTCCACTACCCCCCCTCCTCCTCATCCCTTTCCCCCCTCTCCCCTCCCAGGCTGCCAACCCCCTGTGGCAGTCTCGGGGGTCCAAGTCCATGTCCACAGGGGGTCGTTTCCGCTGCCCATCATGTCGTCATGAGGCAGTGTTGGACCGCCATGGTGTGTATGGCCTACAGAGGAACCTGCTAGTAGAGAACATCATAGACATCTACAAACAAGAAGAGTCCAGCAGGTCAGTGTTGTGTGCGTGGGTCTGTGAGGGGTACGTGACTAGCTTCTGTAAGCATCCACTAGAACCAGAATGCTCACCAAATGTCAACATTATCCATACAGTTTTGCCATACAACACACACTTCTGCTGTGCTGACCTCTGTTGACTTAAGGACATGGCATGTCAACAAAAGCCATGAGCACAAGGGGTGTACTACTGCTACAACCCTATGTGAACTCAGCCATGAAATATTGCTTCCAGTTTCACCTCTCATGCCACAGGCCCTGGGCAGTCAGTGGTGCAAAGACCTAGGCATCTGATTTTACTCTAATGGTGTCACTAGCGTGTCTGTGTGTGTTCATCAGCTGCGTCATGTTAACAAACCAGGAATATAGAAACATCAGTCTCTGGCGGTGTCCTCCATGTTGTTGCTGTAACTAGCACACTTTATCCCTGCCTCGATGGAGCGGTAAACAGGAGAACCATCCTCTTGTAGCATTGACACAGATACAGACGAGTGTATCTGGGGGGGTGGTTGTGAGTAGCATAGATCAAATCAAATCACATTTTATTGGTCACATACACGTGTTTAGCAGATGTTATTGCAGGTGAAGTGAAATGCTTGTGCTTCTAGCTCTGACAGTGCAGTAATACAGGTGAAGTCGGAAGTTTACATACTGTCACGGTTGTCGTCGGGAAAGGAGAACCAAAATGCAGCAGGAATGTGGATGCTCATCTTTACGTTTATTTAACTCAAAAGTGAACACCAAAAATCATAAACAACGATACTCACGATCAACAAAACAGTCTCGTTAGGCTCACACACGCTAAACAAGAAACAATCTCCCACAAACACTACACCAAACAATTACCCATATATAGGACTCTCAATCAGAGGCAACGAGCAAGCACCTGCCTCCAATTGAGAGTCCAACCCCCCATTAACCTAAACATAGAAATACAACTAACTAGACTAAACATAGAAATACATTAACAAGGAACAGTGCCCAAAAACCCCGGAATACATAAATCAAATACCCTTCTACAAAAACACCACCCCGAACCACATAAAATAAATACCCTCTGCCACGTCCTGACCAAACTACAATAACAAATAACCCTTATACTGGTCAGGACGTGACACATACACTTAGGTTGGAGTCATTAAAACTCATTTTCAATCACTCCACAAATTTCTTGTTAACAAACTATAGTTTTGGCAAGTTGGTTAGGACATCTACTTTGTGCATGACACAAGTCATTTTTCAAACAATTGTTTACAGACAGATTATTTCCCTTATAATCCACTGTATCACAATTCCAGTGGGTCAGAAGTGTACATACACTAAGTTGACTGTGCCTTTAAACAGCTTGGAAAATTCAAAAAAATGATGTCCTGGCTTTAGAAGCTTCTGATAGGCTAGTTGACATCATTTGAGTCAATTAGAGGTGTACCTGTGGATGTATTTCAAGGCCTACCTTCAAACTCAGTGCCTCTTTGCTTGACATCGTGGGAAAATCTAAAGAAATCAGCCAAGACCTCAGAAAAAATGTTGTAGACCTCCACAAGTCTGTTTCATCCTTGGGAGCAATTTCCAAACGACTGAAGGTACCACGTTCATCTGTACAAACAATAGTACGCAAGTATAAACACCATGGGACCACGCAGCCGTCATACCGCTCAGGAAGGAGACGCGTTCTGTCTTCTAGAGAAAAACGTACTTTGGTGCGAAAAGTGCAAATCAATCCCAGAACAACAGCAAAGGACCTTGTGAAGATGCTGGAGGAAACAGGTACAAAAGTATCTCTATCCACAGTAAAACGAGTCCTATATAGACATAACCTGAAAGGCCGCTCAGCAAGGAAGAAGCCACTGCTCCAAAACCGGCATAAATATTCCAGACTACAGTTTGCAACTGCACATGGGGACAAAGATCGTACTTTTTGGAGAAATGTCCTCTGGTCTGATGAAACAAAAATAGAACTGTTGGCCATAATGACCATCGTTATGTTTGGAGGAAAAAGGGGGAGGCTTGCAAGCCCAAGAACACCATCCCAATCGTGAAGCATGGGGGTGGCAGCATCATATTGTGGGGGTGCTTTGCTGCAGGAGGGACTGGTGCACTTCACAAAATAGATGGCATCATGAGGCAGGAAAATTATGTGGATATACTGAAGCAACATCTCAAGACATCAGTCAGGAAGTTAAAGCTTGGTCGCAAATGGGTATTCCAAATGGACAATGACCCCAAGCATACTTACAAAGTTGTGGCAAAATGGCTTAAGGACAACAAAGTCAAGGTATTGGAGTGGCCATCACAAAGCCCCGATCTCAATCCTATAGAAAATTTGTGGGGAGAACTGAAAACGTATGTGCGAGCAAGGAGGCCTACAAACCTGACTCAGTTACACCAGCTCTGTCAGGAGGAATGGGCCAAAATTCACCCAACTTATTGTGGGAAGCCTGTGGAAGGCTACCCGAAACGTTTGACCAAGGTTAAACAATTTAAAGGCAGTGCTACCAAATACTAATTGAGTGTATGTAAACTTCTGACCCACTGGGAATGTGATGAAAGAAATAAAAGATGAAATAAATCATTCTCTCTACTATTATTTTGACATTTCACATTCTTAAAATAAAGTGGTGATCCTAACTGACCTAAGACAGGGAATTTTTACTAGGATTGAATGTCAGGAATTGTGAGAAACTGAGTTTAAATGTGTTTGGCTAAGGTGTATGTAAACTTCCGACTTCAACTGTATCTAACAAGTAATATCTAACAATTACACAACATATACCCAATACACACAAATATAGTAAAGGAATGGAATTAAGAATATAAAAATATTCTAGACGAGCAATGTCAGAGAGGCATATAATAAGATACAGTAGAATAGTATAGGATACAGTATATACATATGAGATGGGTAATGCAAGATATGTAGACATTATTAAAGGGACTAGTGTTCCATTTATTAAAGTGGCCAGTGATTTCAAGTCTATATATATAGGCAGCAGCCTCTCTGTGCTAGTGATGGCTATTTAACAGTATGATGGTCTTGAGATAGAAGCTGTTTTCCAGTCTCTCGGTCCAAGCTTTGATGCACCTGTACTGACCACGCCTTCTGGATGATAGCGGAGTGAACAGGCAGTGGCCAAGGTGGTTGTTGTCCTTGATGATCTTTTTGGCCTTCCTGTGACATCAGGTGCTGTAGGTGTCCTGGAGGGCAGGTAGTTTGCCCCTGGTGATGCTTTGGGCACCCTCTGGAAAGCCCTGGGGTTGCGGACGTTGCAGTTGCCGTACCAAGTGGTGATACAGCCCGACAGGATGCTCTTGATTGTGCATCTGTAGAAGTTTATGAGGGTTTTAGGTGACAAGCCAAATTTCTTCAGCCTCCTGAGGTTGAAGAGGCGCTGTTGCGCCTTCTTCACCACACTGTCTGTGTTAATGGGCCATTTCAGTTTGTCAGTGATGTGTATGCCAAGGAACTTGAAGCTTTCCGCCTTCTCCACTGTGGTCCCGTCGATGTGGATAGAGGCGTGCTCCCTCTGCTGTTTCCTGAAGTCCACGATCATCTCCTTTGTTTTGTTGACGTTGAGTGAGAAGTTATTTTACTGGCACCACACTCCCAGAGCCCTCACCTCCTCCCTGTAGGATGTCTCGTCATTGTTGGTATCATGCCTACTACTGTTGTGTCATCTGCAAACTTGATGATTGAGTTGGAGGCGTGCTTGGTCACACAGTCATGGGTAAACAGGGAGTACAGGAGGGGACTGAGCACGGACCCTTGTGGGGCCCCAGTGTTGAGGATCAGCGAAGTGGAGGTGTTGGTTCCTACCTTCACCACCTGGGGGCAGCCCATCAGGAAGTCCATGACCCAGTTGCACAGGGCGGGGTTCAATCCCAGGTCCTCGAGCTTAATGATGAGCTTGGAGGGTACTATGGTGTTGAATGCTAAGCTATAGTCAATGTACAGCATTCTTACATATGTATTGTCTAGATGGGATAGGGCAGTGTGCAGTGTGATGGCGATTGCATCGTCTATGGATCTATTGGGGCGGTAAGCAGCCAGCTGGTCGGCGCATGCTTTGAGGATGTGGCTAGGGATGCCGTCTGGGCCGGCAGCCTTGCGAGGATTAACACGCTTGTGGCACTGGGTTATCCTAGTGAATATCTGATATTTTTCACTATATCATGGTTAAATTTGGATACATTTGGAATTTGGAGGTGGGGGAGCCCTATTTAGAGGGGTTAGGGTAAGAGTTAAACCAGTGTTGAACGTAAGGCCAGGGTCATTCTCATTTTATATAGAAGGCCACTAGGTGGCAGTCTTTTCCAGTGTTGATATCATTTAGAAACCTGTAGCAGCAATATCACAGCTTGTTCAGGCCTTGTCTTGACACAATAAAGGTTAAAGATTATATTGTTACGTCAAGGGAAGTGCTTTTGGTCTGTAACACCAATTTGAGCTATATGAGCAAGTTTCCCTCAACATGATATTCCTCAATGCCTTTTATCAAATGTGTAAATTGTTCTATATCTATGTGTAGGCTATTCCTCTAGAGATAATATGAATGGTCAATAGTAGTACAATTCCCCCAATGCCTTCTGGGTTATCTGAAGCCATGAGAGCTGCTCCCATTTCCTGTGCCATTGACAGAAGAGCCAAATAAAGTGTGTGTGCATATGCACATTGGTCTGTGCGCATGTATGCATGCGTACTGGATGTGTGCTTGTGTGTGTGTTTCCGAGGCTGTCCCTTTACTTCTGTGTCCCTGCAGGCCCCTGAACCCCACCAAGGTGGAGCAGCAACAGCTGATGTGTGAGGAGCATGACGAAGAGAAGATCAACATCTACTGCCTGAGCTGTGAGACGCCCACCTGCTCCATGTGTAAAGTGTTTGGCCAGCACAAGGACTGTGAGGTGGCCCCCCTGCAGAACGTCTACAAGAGACAGAAGGTAATGGAGCACCCTGAGTCAAGGCCAAGGGTCTGATTGTGATGTCACTCAATATCTCTATATCTGTCTGTCTTCCTTTCTGGTAGTCTGTCTGTCTGTTATATCGTCCTTATTCTGAAACGTAATTATCCAATATAATAGCTATAACACTGTCTGTATTCATTACGTCCCCCAGAGAGAGATTTGAATGTTATTTAAAGTGTAGAGCCAGTGTGTGTATGTGATCTGCCTTATCTAAAGAGTATGTGTGTGTGTGTGTGTGTGTGTGTGTGTGTGTGTGTGTGTGTGTGTGTGTGTGTGTGTGTGTGTGTGTGTGTGTGTGTGTGTGTGTGTGTGTGTGTGTGTGTGTGTGTGTGTGTGTGTGTGTGTGGATGGTTTGTCTTTGAGTGCTAAGTGTAGTGACAGCAGACAGATGTGTTGAGTTGTGGCTACCCTGCGGGGTTTCATCTCACCGCACACACAAACACATGACCCTGTCAACCTGCTGGCACGACGACAACTAAGATTGTATATACAGTGCATTTGGAAAGTATTCAGACCCTTTGACTTTTTCCACATTTTCTTACGTTACAGCCTTATTCTAAAATGGATTAATAGTTTTTTCCCCTCATCGATCGACACACAATACCCAATAATGACAAAGCAAAAACAGGTTTTTAAACATTCTTGCAAAATGATTAAAAATAAAAAACTGAAATATCACATATACAAACTTATTCAGACCCTTTACTCAGTACTTTGTTGAAGTACCTGTGGCACCTTGAGTGATCTTCTCCCATTCTTCTCTGAAGATCCTGTCAAGCTCTGTCAGGTTTGACGTGGTGCGTCGCTGCACAGCTATTTTCAGGTCTCTCCAGAGATGTTCGATCGGTTTCAAGTCCAGGCTCTGGCTGGGCCCCTCAAGGACATTCATAGACTTGTCCTGCGTTGTCTTGTGCTTAGGAATGTTGTCCTGTTGGAAGGTGAACCTTCACCCCAGTCTAAAGTCCTAAAGTCCTGAGTGCTCTGGATCAAGGATCTCTCTATACTTTGCTCCGTTTATCTTTCCCTCGATCCTGACTAGTCTCCCAGTCCCTGCCACTGAAAAACATCCCCATAGCATAATGCTGCTACCACCATGCTTCACCGTAGTGATGGTGCCAGGTTTCCTCCAGACGTGACACTTGGCATTCAGGCCAAATAGTTCAATCTTGGTTTTATCAGACCAGAGAATCTTGTTTCTCATGGTCTGCGAGTCATTTAGGTGGCTTTTGGCAAACTCCAAGCTTTTTACTGTGTAGTGGCTCCCGTCTGGCCACTCTACCATAAAGACCTGATTAGTGGAGTGCTGCATAGATGGTTGTCCTTCTTGAAGGTTCTCCCATCTCCACAGAGGGACTCTGGAGCTCTGTCAGAGTGACCATCGGGTTCTTGGGGACCTCCCTGACCAAGGCCCGTCTCCCCCGATTGCTCAGTTTGGCCAGGCGGCCAGCTCTAGGAAGAGTCTTGGTGGTTCCAAACTTCTTCCATTTAAGAATGATGGATGCCACTGTGTTCTTGGGGACCTTCAATACTGCAGACATTTTTTGGTACCCTTCCCCAGATCTGTGCCTCGACACAATCCTGTCTTGGAGTTCTACAGACAATTCCTTCGACCTCATGGCTTCGTTTTTGCTCTGACATGCATTTTCAACTGTGGGACCTTATTTAGACAGGTATGTGCCTTTCCAAATCATGTCCAATCAAATGAATTTACCACAGGTGCACTCCAATCAAGTTGTAGACACATCTCAAAGATCATCAATGGAAACAGGATGCATCTGAGCTCAATTTTGAGTCTCATAGTAAAGGGTCTGAATACTTAAGTAGATAAGGTATTTATGTTTTTTATTTTTAATACATTTGCAAAAATTTCTAAAAACCTGTTTTCGCTTTGTCGTTATGGGATGTTGTGTGTAAATTGATGAGGATTTGTTTTATTTAATCCATTTTAGAATAAGGCTGTAACATAACAAAATGTGAAACAGTCAAGGGGTCTGAATACTTTCCGAATGCACTGTATATGAAACTGAAAAAGAACCAAAAACATACTGAACAAAAATATGAATGCAACATGCAAAGTGTTGGTCCCATGTTTCATAAGCTGAAATAAAAGATATACAACATTTTACATATACACAAAAAGCTTATTTCTCTCACATTTTGTGCACAAATTTGTTTACATCCCTGTTACTGAGCATTTCTCCTTTGCCAAGATAATCCATCCACTTGACAGGTGTGGCAAATCAAGAAGCTGATTAAACAGCATGAGCATTACACAGGTGGACCTTGTACTGGGGACAGTAAAAGTCCACTCTAAAATGTGCAGTTATGTCACACAACGCAATGCCACAGATGTGTCAAGTTTTGAGGAAGCGTACATGTCCACCAGAGGCGGAAATGTCCACCAGAGCTGTTTCCAGATAATTTAATGTTAATTTCTCTACCATAAGCTGCCTCCAACGTTATTTAAGAGAATTTGGCAGTACGTGCAATTAGCCTCACAAGCGCAGACCACGTCTAACCATGCCAACCCAGGAGCTCCACATCCGGCTTCTTCACCTGCAGGATTGTCTGAGACCAGCCATCCGGACAGCTGATGAAACTGAGGAATATTTCTGTCTGTAATAAAGCCCTTTTGTGGGGAAAAACTCATTCAGATTGGCCTGGATCCCAAGTGGGTGGGCCTATTCCTTCCCAGGCCCACCCATGGATGCGCCCCTGCCAGTCATGTGAAATCCATAGATTAGGACCTAAGTTATTTATTTAAATTGACTGATTTCCTTGTATGAACTGCAACTCAGTAAAATTGTTGAAATTGTTGCATGTTGCATTTATATTTTTGTTCAGTATTGTTATTCAAAGGGTTCTCCTATGGGGACAGCCAAAGAACCCTTTTAGGTTCTAGATAGCACCTTTTTTTTCTAAGAGTGTAACTTTCCTGTACAGGATCTAAGTGAACGGTGACTAATATCAAAGGGAAGGTCGCTTGTTAAGGATGGATAATGTGTCTGGCTGTTGAGTAATACTGAAGGGGAAGGCACCCACACAAACATGATACATACACGTTACATATTTGCTGTATCTACTTTCATAAGCTAAAAGAAGTATGTTTGAACGGACTATAACATCAGGTGGCTTTGGTGACAAATGTGCCTTGCATTCAATGCTCCCTCGCTCACTATGAATCATTCATTACAAATACAGACGAGGAAGGATAATGAGCAACTTCAACTTCAGCTAATGTTTTATACATTGTTAAAAACATAACACTTTCGATATTTAAATCTTCAATCTATCATCACAATTGTGTGAACTACTACCTAAAGTGTCAGCTGAGGGATGGAACAAAAGCCTTCAGGATGGAACAAAAGCCTTAATTTCCTATAGCCCTCCTCGATTAGGGTTTGGTGACCACTGGTGAAGTGAATACAGACATTAACCCGTCATGCTATGTTGATTGGCTGCAGACGGAGCTGAGTGACGGCATCGCCATCTTGGTGGCTGGGAACGACCGTATCCAGGCCCTCCTCTCTCAGATGGAGGAGACCTGCAGGTCCATCCAGGTGAGAATGTCACCCACTACAACCACTCAGACCTCTCGCTTTACAGTCACAAAGCTCACTGTGGAGTCACCACACACATCACTGTGAAAAAAAAACCTGTTGTATTGTAATAACTAGCATCAAGAAGTATTAATACATTATTTATAAACTATAAATATATATATATATATATATATATATATATATATATATATATATATATATATATAGAAAAAATGTATAAGGGCTTATTCAAGTTATTATTAGGTGTTACCAATGGGTGTCTGTGTGCAGGAGAACGGCCGTCGTCAGAAGCAGAGTCTGTGTGATAAGTTTGACGGGCTGTATGCCATCCTGGAGGAGAGGAAGAAGGAGTTGGTGGGGATGATCAGCCGCCAGCAGGATGACAAGCTGGACTACATCCGTTCCCTCATGCGTCGCCATGGAGACCACCTGGAGGGTGCCGTCAAGCTGGTGGAGACAGCCATCCAGTCCATGGAGGAACCACAGATGGCTGTGTTCCTACAGGTAGGCACTATGGATATGACACTAGCACTGAACCTGTCTGGCCTCAGTAACTGGACCAAGGGTATGTACCAGTATGTCATGTAATGGAATAGAATAACGGTCAGATGTAACTTTAGATGTAACTTCTTGAGCAGAAAAGTTGCCTGTTTCAGCCCTTGTAAACTGGACGAGGATCAGTGTTCCTGCAGGTAGCTAATGTTTCACTGTCTTAGGATCAGTAGCCCTACAGGTAGCCTATGAGTCAGGGGACCCTCCACAAAGGACTGTAATAGGATCAGTTGTGTGATCAATGTCTCTGGGAACTCTGGTCCTGTGGATCTCTGATCGCACACTGTAAAGAGGAATTTCCAGGTGAAAGGGAGAGCAGTCATTGGTAAAGTAAATCCAAAATATATGTGGTTTAATACAAGTTGCAACAGGGAGATACCTCCTGCACGAAAGCAGAGCAGATGTCTCACGAGCCTCTCTAAGCAGGCCCTCATATCCTAATCATATGTTCTGGAAACGCATAACTAAAGACATAACACAAAGCAGTGAATCACACAGTCTCACAGAATAATAACCAGTGTGTCCTCGGAAAAGACACCTTTAGACTGGCACCAACACTATCAGCAGATAGGAGAACTGTCCATAACATTCTGGTTTAGCATACAAGGCTAGTGACCATCAACCTTGCACAGATTAGAATCATGTTACAGAAAGGAAAAGGAAAATATGTTAGCTGTGTTCGAATACACATACTAACCGCACTAACCATACTATTTGTGACGTAAATTCATTATGTAGTATGCTTATTGGTCATAGTATGGATAGAGTTAGTATGCTAAAAGCTACCGGATGTCGTACTAAATTCACCAAAATAGGAAGTACAGTACCAGTCAAAGGTTTGGACACACCTACTCATTCCAGGTTTTTTCTTTATTTTTACTATTATCTACATTGTAGAATAATAGTGAAGTCGTCAAAACTATGAAATAACACATATGGAATCATGTGGTAACCAAAAAAGTGTTAAATAAATGAAAATATATTCTTCAAAGTAGCCAAATCAAAATATATATTATATTTGAGATTCTTCAAAATAGCCATTCTTTGCCTTGATGACAGCATTGCATACACTTGGCATTCTCTCGAGCTTCACCTGGAATGCTTTTCCAACAGTCTTGAAGGAGTTGCTGTCACTTGTTGGCCGCTTTTCCCTCACTCTGCGGTCCAATTCATCCCAAACCATCTCAATTGGGTTGCGGTCGGGTGACTGTGGAGGCCAGGTCATCTGATGCACTCTCCTTCTTGGTCAAATAGCCCGTACACAGCCTGGAGGTGTGTTGGGTCATTGTTCTGTTGAAAAACAAATGATAGTCCCAATAAGCGCAAACCAGATGGGATGGCGTATCACTGCAGAATGCTGTGGTAGCCATGCTGGTTAAATGTGCCTTGAATTCTAAATAAATCACAGACAGTGTCACCAGCAAAGCACTCCCACACCATCACACCTCGTCCTCCGTGCTTCACAGTGGGAACCACACATGCGGAGATCATCCGTTCACCTACTCTGCGTCTCACAAAGACATGGCGGTTGGAACCAAAAATCTCAAATTTTGACTCATCAGACCAAAGGACAGATTTCCACCGGTCTAATGTCCATTGCTCGTGTTTCTTGGCCCAAGCAAGTCTCTTCTTCTTATTGGTGTCCTTTAGTAGTAGTGTCTTTGCAGCAATTCGACCATGAATGCCTAATTCACGCAGTCTCCTCTGCACAGTTGATGTTGAGATGTGTCTGAGCATTTATTTGGGCTGCAATTTCTGAGGCTGGTAACTCTAATAAACTTATCCTATGCACCAGAGGTAACTCAGGGTCTTCCTGTCCTGTGACGGTCCTCATGAGAGCCAGTTTCATCATAGCGGTTGATGGTTTTTGCGACTGCACTTGAAGAAACTTTCAAAGTTCTTGACATTTTCCGTATTGACTGACCTAAATTTCTTAAAGTAATGATGGACTGTCGTTTTTCTTTGCTTATTTGAGCTGTTCTTGCCATAATATGGACTTTGTCTTTCACCAAATAGGGCTATCTTCTGTATAACAACTCTACCTTGTCACAACACAGCTGATTGGCTCAAACGTATTAAGAATGACAGAAATTCCACAAATTAACTTTTAACATGGCACACCTGTTAATTGAAATGCCTTACAGGTGACTACCTAGTGAAGCTGGTTGAGAGTATGCCAAGAGTGTGCAAAGCTGTCATCAAGGCAAAGGGTGGCTACTTTGAAGAATATATTTTCATTTATTTAACACTTTTTTGGTTACTACATGATTCCATATGTGTTATTTCATAGTTTTGATGTCTTCACTATAATTCTACAATGTGGAAAATAGTAAAACTAAAGAAAAACCTTGGAACGAGTAGGGATGTCCAAACTTTTGACTGGTACTGTATACACGCAGTGGATACTATTTCCGTGCTCTTAGGGCCCATAATGCAATTCTTCAGAAAATGGGCGTCGCTTCACAACGTTTTCAGATTAGAAATAAATGCCGGAAAATATGCAGGCGAAGTCTGACGAGAGCGCATACAAATTCATTGTTTTAATTAACTAATTATGACAAATGTAAAGAACATGTTGAGCAATGTAATAAAGTATTGACTTTACAAATAAGTTACGTTACACGTTATGTTGGCTGACAGTTAGTTAGCTTGCTATCCTTACGAACAGAGTAGCGTTACACAGCAGTATTTACCGTTATGTTAGCTAGTTATCTAACGTTAGTTGGTTACTAATAATACATCGAACTTGACAAGCAGTATATTAACTATATGCTATCTAACTACCCAACTTCTATTGACTTGATTGTTCACATCATTCTTAGTTGTATAGTTGTTGTGCGTTCTCAATGGACATTGTTAATTCTGGCTATCTACTCCGATTTCAGAACACTCCTGTCTGAGTGTGCCAGCGCGCAGAATAATTTATGAATTTACTCGCCCTAGCAGAGTTGGTTTGGCGGTTTTTATGTTATCCAGACCGTTCGTGACTGTAACTGTACTGCTGGCAACAAATTATGTTTTTTTTGTTGCTGTCGTTTACTGACACCTGCCTCATTCTTTGACCTCTGGCCCCCTGGCCATCAATACTGTCCTTGGAACAGTGCCAGGTTGGATGACGTACTCCTGCTACAGACAGCCGGTAGTTAAAACCCCAGCTAGGCGAGAGATAGATGGTACCATTCATGTCATCCATTCATCCAGCAGTCCTCTCCTCCACTCAGGTCCCTGGCTCTACTCCTGTCCTCCACTCAGGTCCCTGGCTCTATAAAGAGCTACAGATTGAGTAAAGCTCATAACTGAAGTGTCTCTTTATTCAACTCCCTCATTGTTCATGCTTGCAAGCCGTTGGTTTAGTCATCCAGTTTACAGGTAGCGCTAGCAGCGAGTGCTAGGATGGTGGCAGGTGCATGTTTTAAACTCATTCTGGTTTAGATATAGCACTAATTGACCTCCGAAATTAAGTGCTGGAAATGAAACTAAATGCAATATCCTACCCATCATTTCTTTTCTCCACAGAGCATCAAGGATATATTTAAACAGTAAGTCAAATTCTTGTTTTCGTCTGTTTAGTGTTCCATTCTGCTTCATATGGTGTGTTTAGCTGGAAAGTCACAAATTGCATTACATTCACTAACACAAACACACCAATTGCATTGACTGTAAAGCTAAAGTAACTGCATAGAAGATGCGTGTGATTTGCAGTTATGTCTGATTGCTGGCTGCTGCTAGCTAATACATTATAATGAAGCTCTCCACCTGTAGAGTTATCGAGCAGACCCAACCAGCCTGCGTCACTACCAGCCACAGGGGTACAGAGGACGTTGCCATCCATCGCTGTCTGTCACCTCCTATTTGTTTGTCTCTGAACTGTGACCTCACCACTGTGTCCTTTTAAGGATCAGCACCACTGCCAAGGTGTCCAGTATGGAATGTCCAGAGCCGGGCTACGAGAGCATGGTCCATTTTGTCATCAACACAGAGAATGTGGCAGACATGCTGAGGACCATTGACTTCAACACAGTTAGGGCTTCAGGTAGCTGTACAATATGACCATATATGGAGAGTTTGGTCATTAATGTTTCTCTATACATGACTCTAGCCTCAGGGCACTGACGCATGTTCAGCTCCGAACATTAACCCCAAAACTATTTTCCATTGCATGTTCAAGGCTATTTCCCTTGTTTTTGCTGGTCTGTCTTAATGTGGTGCTCTCTGTGTAGTTGCAGGTTTCCAGAAAAAGGACGGGGAGGATGGTTATGATCTTGGTGAGGACTTGGCATCGCTGGCAACAGGGGACGTAGACTATGGGCGATACTAGTTGAAAAGGGTCAAAGAAAGAAAAAGCATGCTATGCTGCTCCCGTGCTTTATTCCCTTACACACATTTGCAAGGTTTAGGCTTCAAACACAAAGGCTGTTAAATATAGTTATACTGTATATCGTTCCTTCTGACATCAGTCTTAAACATTGCCATAAAGGCTGAAATCAAGTGTTTCATATATAGAATATGTATGGATCACTTGTCTTGTTTACCCCACAGCCAACTAATTTCAAATGGAGAGACCAGGCATTCTTTCTCCTCTCAGTGATAAATGAATTCCATATTTCCCTTGCTACCTCCAAAAGTGTAATGATCCTAGGGCCAGGGGACCCTTCGTCCTCACAGCATCACTGTAACATGCCAGAGATTAATGAACTAGAAGTACACATTTTATGAATGGCCACGGACAGATACTCTAGGGAGAGATGGAGGAGTGGTTGTTGACTGGCCTGTTATTTATACATGATTAAAGTTTCAACCAGAAACCAGGGGCGGAAATCCCGCGGGGGACGGGGGGGACACGACCCCCCCATCCTGGGAAAAATATGATTTGTCCCCCCCAATATATCACTGAAACATAACTATGTTATTTAAATAATATTAATAATACGCAATGAAAGCAATTGTGCTGATTATAGACACTTAATAGTGCGTTTTTAAGTTTCAAAAGATTGCGACCCCCCCACCCTTTGCCTCACAATGGTTTGATCCACTGCCAGTTCCTTAGCTTGCTAGGTAACGTAGAGGTCGTATCTACTGTCTGAAAGGCACTCAATGCACGTAACTGACGTGAGGTTAATCCAGTCAATCGCGCACACACATTAGCTGAATATGCAGAGCTAGCGCGCAAATATTAACTATTAAGCTAGCTAGTACCTATTCCATTTATGTGGCGTCGTCAAAGATGGAATCTTTGCTATCGTCAATTTATTCCAAGATCAGCATGCATGTAAGTTAGTGCTTCAAAGTCCCTGTGATAAGGTTAGCGATAAACTGAACAGAACTACACTCTCTTCTACCATTGTTTTAAATATATTTAATGGTCTCGTTGCAAAAGCTAAATTGTTGCAAGGGAACTTTTATTTATATATTTTATTTCACCTTTATTTAACCCGGGTAGCAAAGATTATAGCAAACACCACTGAATTGGTGCTCGCTAGCTTTGCAAATTCAGCTATTGTTAGAAGCCAGCCAATATGAAACAAACGATTAAAATTACAAAAGGTTGCAGCATATGTTGTGTAAATGGTGAACTCATACAGCTGTCAACTCTTGTCACTGCAATCCGTTTCACATTTGCTAGCTACCTTTTAGATCGAAGCCCATATAGAATGATAGAAGATAAGATGATAGAAGCCCATCTCCTACTGTAAATAACCTACATACTGTGTGTGTGTAGCCAACCAGGTAGAAAAATGGCAGAAAAATGGCAGAAAAAAGACGGACATCAGAGTATTTTTCAGTACACCAAAACGCAAAGTAAGAACCCTAGTAGACTAATATCTCAAAGACTAGTTGAGAGAATGCCAAGAGTGTGCAAAGCTGTCATCAAGGCAAAGGGTGGCTACTTTGAAGAATCTCAAATATAAAATATATTTAGATTTGTTGAACACTTTGTTGGTTACTACATTATTCAATATGTGTTATTAAATAGTTTTGATGTCTTCACTATTATTCTACAATGTAGAAAATAGTGAAAATAAAGAAAAACCCTGGAATGAGTAGGTGTGTCCACACTTTTGACTGGTACTGTAGATCATGACCCTTACACTGGGCATTCAGCTCTGTTAAAAAGCTCTGCCTCCTAGTGCCTTGGGTTGGGACCTCAGCTTGACAGGTAGTGAAGAATAGACCTTTCCTGTGTCTCACACACCGATCTGAGCCATGTTTCTGTAACCCGTGTCATTACTTATAATAGTTATAAATAACTAGTGCCCACCCTGCTTGTGATGGGGTTGGGGTTGTTGTGGATATATGGCCCTGAGCCTGGGTGCTCACATGAGCTGACGTTTCCCCCGGGGCTGTCGACCTCTGATTGCGGGAAGGGATGGAGAGGGAGGGGACACACACGAGAGGCGAGACAGAGCTGGGAGTAATTGATGGGGTGTGTGTGTGTGCGCGCTCACCAGAGCAAGAGTTCCCTGACTATGAATGGAGATTGATCGGTGTCTGACGGCCACCAGTGATCTGAGGTTGACACAGTTTTCTGGCAACAATCTGTTCCAGCAATAATTCTTCACACTACTTGAGGGATGATACAGAATGTCCAATTCCATGATATGTACAGTACTGGAAGGGGTTAACTGAGTGGGGTTTTCATATCTCTGACTCATAGAATCTAAGGGGAAACTATAGTAGACATTGCTTAAAACTATGGAGCAAATGTAACATTTCCGAAGGACATTAACACAATTACACAGAATCTCTAACAGCCGGAAGCAGAGAATCTCCCTCCACTACGTAATGAGGAGAGTCATAGTATATTCATGTCAAGAGACAAAACACAGTGTCCTCTCCTCTCCCACTTGGTGCCCCCGTTTAATGTTTGACTTCAAAAATAGACCCAGTCCAACAGGAAATGAAGACAGTGGTGATGGTATGAGATTGTCATGCTCAACTCACATTAATCAATCTCCTCTTTTGTTTTAATCAAGGTTTTTCCAGTCAAGAAAGGACTACTTAGAGGGTTTATGGTAATCCCCTGCGCACATCCATCCAGAGTATTGATGTTTGCCTTTACCATTCGGCTGTCAACTGGTTTTGCTGTCCACAGTATTTACATTGAGTGAATTACAGATCTACAATAGAGAATAAAGCTCAAACATCACACAGTTGAAGGCCTCCCTCGCCACCCACATCAGATATATGTACAAAAGCCTGTGTATTGTGTGTACATTTGATAAGCTAAGTATAATCCAATGAAATGTATCCCACTGTTGGTTTGAATTGTGCATGTTGTGAAGTAGGAAGAATATTGTTGTTTTTCCTCACCTAACACTCCTTCTAGTGCTTGTGATTATCCTGCTACTTCCTCTTCAACAAACTTTACTTTGACAAGAGTTCCACAAGTGCCTTGAAGAAAAAAGTATGACTAATATTATAGAGACCGAAGCAGCTGTAAGCTGCACTTCTAAAAGGTTATGAGGAGAACTGAATGCTCCGATGGTATAGTATATGCACTTTTTAGTCATAGTTTACATCATTTTATAGAAATAAACATACATTTCATTGTGATATCTTCCCTCTCCTTTTCTGAGGAAATGTTTGCACTACCAAACCTGACCCAGAGCTATGGCTGCTGCTTTGATTCCAGAGGGATCAGTAATTGAATGTATCTTTATGGTGTTAACACAATGAGGAACAAGGCAGCAGAATTCCACCATACTGACAGTCTGACAGAGCTGTCTGACAGAGCTGAGCCGTATAGTAGAAACACCACGTCGGGGGCCATTTTGACGAGCTCTCACAAGTTCGCAGCAACCATTACACTATTATGTAGGCTTCCACGTTATGCATTTAAAAAGGAGACAGGCAACTGCTGTAAAGTTAACTGTTTAATAAGCGTTAAAGGCGAAGACTGCAAGAATGTTAGGCCATAGAGGTTTTGCAATGAGTGTTCAGCCAGAGTTTACTACTCAGGTTTTGTATTTGAATGGGCAAGAGGAACCTCAGCAGCATCTGTTTCCAGACATAGGAATAAACTATTTTGGTAGTCAGAGAGGACATGACTATAACGTCTTACAAGTCAGCAGAATAGTTTCCTTTACTACATTCACTACTGTAAGAGACTATGACAGAGTCAATATAATTTTTTTTCCAGAACTTTTTTATCACAAAATATAAATGGCAAAAAAGCTTTTCTTTACTTCTAAACCATGGGATCATAAGATATGTCCAGATGATTAGGGTTTGACAAAGCAGTCAACATAAAATTAAGCATTTTCTTTTTTTGTTCTTTAAGGTAAGCATGCTGTACTACAGAGGACAGTTCACTCAGACAAACATATAATAAGAATAGTGGGGGGGGGGGGGGGGGTTGTAAAGAGTAGGATATGTTCACCTAGTCCCAGATAAAATTGGATATTAGTTGTATCACAAAAAAGCTTGGGCACTGGCAGACCCCATACCTCAGCATTTCCCAAACTTTTTGGTTTTTGCCCTAACACTACACAGCTGATTTAAATAATGAACTCATCATCAAGCTTTGATCATTTGAATCAGCTTTGTAGTGCAGGGCAAAAACAAAAATGTGCACCCCTTGGGATCCCCAGGACGCCAAGGGGTGGTAATGTGTTATAGGGCTATAGCGTTTGTCAACATGTTGATATTTATTGCTGGAAACTTCAGTGTAATGATTAGGCTATCTGTCATTGTTATTAACTTTGTAGTAACCGTTTATGCTACTGTTGACATCAAATCTTAGTTAGGTCCCTACTTTGACTAATAAACATGTTGCACTTATTCCACATTAGGGCAACTTATAACCCAATTTGATTCTGACAATATTATTGTTGTAGGTCTACTACAATGTTCCGGACATCCAAAGGTGAGAATAGAGGTGTGAAATGCGAAGTATTCACACACTGCCATATCTCAAAGAATAGTATTCCAGTCGTCCACTATGAGTACACTGTAGCTGGGGTCTTGGTAGACTGGTAGTCAATCGTTTTATAGCCCGTTGATTTTGAAAGGCTTTTTGGACAGGTGGGTAAGTTCCTTTTACGCACAGGTTGAAGCATGAGGAATGACAGAGAAACCAAAGGTTAAATGCAAAGAAAAATCGAAAGTATTTCGTGGGAGAGTGCCAGGGGCGTTTTTTTTTTACGTGAGATATTTTCTCCCTTGTAGATTACACTTGGTATCACTTTCCAACTTCATCTAGATACTTGCGGTTCAACTCTGCTTGCTCCTTCTGGCTCTCGATCCGCGCCATTTCGATCATATTTCTCAGCAGGTGGAAAGTGAGGTCGATGGAGATCGGCGGGTCATCGTTTCTCTTGGTCAACTCCACGAAGTCTTCCACGCTGTTAACCTCCTCAGGCGCGCGCTGCTGCTCAAAGGGCGGCAAACTGCGCGCCAGGTGACCGCCCCTCGAGCCCAGGGGCGTCACCTCAAAGGGAAACTGTGGCGGGAAACCTGTTTGCAACCGGGGATTTCTCAGCAAATAACGCAGTATATTTTCTCCGATAAGGTAGGAAACTGCGTCGCCAGACTTCTGGAACACCTCGTCCAGCTGACTCTTGTAGCCGTGGCCGTCGAACATGGCCAGGTTCTGTGGTCGACTAACACTGGGGGGGATGTGAGAGGTGAGGAGAACAGTGGCAAGGAGCAGGACCAGGGGGACAGGCTTCATAGTGCTGGACAGACGAACAAAACGGTGCCCTGTTATGGAGAGAGGTGTAAAAATATTAGGAATAAGCACTGAACTCAGTACGCTAAAACTTCAAATTGCACTTATGTGGCTATTGTGTCTAACGCAAATAGAAATAGGCTCATTCTTACTAAATGCTTAAAGGCAAACTTAAACAGCAATAAACAACAGTAGGCTATTGTAGCCTATTGAAACTTGCAAAACACAAAGTAGATCATAGACGAGGTTAATTGGCACACAATATACATAAATCGTTACTGAAACAAGCATGCACAGGTTTCTTTAGCTTTGTAAATAAATACATGAACCTATTCATTGTTTTCATGATACAAAAATGACCAACTAATTCCTGTGTACTTGATATTCTCAACTCAGCACCAGAGCTCTCAGAACCTCAAACTAAAAATGTGCAACAAAAGAAAGCGAAATGAACCACTTACTTGATCGCCTCCTGGTGCTGAAAAAGTCTAGAAAAGTGTCAATGGAGAACCCGGTACGAAAAGTCCCGCTAAATGGCGATTGTAGTAGACTGCCTCTGTCTGAACTGTTATATACATCCAAGATAGCTCCATTGACGTCAGTGCAAGTGCATAAACTGCTTGTAAATGAGGCGACTCCGTTTTAAGTAAAGGCAAGTGTTTTGGAGGACAGCTCACAGCTGATGCTGTTGACCAAGGTCTACTGGATAGAAAAGGCATGACAGTGTCTGATATTCAACTCTTAAGTTACCTACCTCAACCTGTCACATTAGCCCTAATTAAGTCCACAAGGCAAAACCAGTTATTGTTTCACAAGGTGTTGCTATGCCTCTAGTGAAACTGGAATGACAGAACACAGCAAAAAACACACATTTACTTACTAAAAACAAAACAATTGTGGACGTTAAAACTAAGTGATTCGTTAAGGTGTAAATCTGCACAATGCTACTATGAATCTGGTCTCTGAATAAAGTAGTCTAGAAACGATGAGCTGTTGTCGTGATGCCTTTATGCATGGTTTAACATCTTGGCGAGGCAGAGCAGAAGCGCACAGTGGGGAAACGTGCAGAGGGCGCAGAGAAACCTGTCCATGGTGCTGAAAAGGTTTCCGTTTGTAATGCACGGGATGCAAGTCGATTCTTAATTAAAACGACAAAAAAATAGAGGAATAGGTCATATTTAGCTGATAAACCCGCAAGATGTATATACTGCACTGAATACAGGGGTGAAAGTAAGGCGGTACGGTCCGGTACACTCTAGAAATAAAAGGTTACTGGAGTATCCTTTAGGAATTCTTCAAATTGAAACTGTGGGGGAACCCCTACGAGTTCTTCACAGAACCCTTTAAAGGGTTCTACAAAGAACCCCTTTAAATGGATCCTCGAATAACCTTTTGAATAACCTTTTGGGGTTAATATCTGAACTACCCCCCCTCCTCTATTATTATTAATAATAATATGCACAACAGTAACACAATATTTTAGTTGTCAGTGTTTATTATGATTTTAGTGGCAAAGCAGAATAAAAAAATCAACATTTTAGGTAAACTCCCAGTAGAGCCAAAAGTCCTGTTGATGTTAATGTATTGATGTTCTCCGTATCGATAGCCAGAATGATTTTGCAGTGCACGGTTTCCTGTTATATTCATCAGAGGTGTAGCGAGAGTGAAGTCTGTGAATCCAAAAAATAGTAATTATACAGATGTTTAACAAAACATGCACACGACAGTATTCATACCTTAGTTTTCATGGAAAATGTAAATGAAAAAAAATGTTTTGATGATGGTTTTCATACACATACCTTGTCCATAATGTAGAGGCCTATGGGATTTTCATTGAAGAGGTAAGATAGGAGGATGGTACATATGATCTGCATAACATACCAATAGACATACCTTTGTACTGCGTCCAGGTGAAATAAATAGTGGAGGTATACTGTACTGGTGAAACGTGAGCCTATCACAATGAATACAACATGAGGCCTATGGGAGGCCTATGGGATTTTCATTGAAGAGGTAAGATAGGAGGATGGTACATGTGATCTGCATAACATACCAATAGACATACCTTTGTACTGCGTCCAGGTGAAATAAATAGTGGAGGTATAGTGTACTGGTGAAACGTGAGCCTATCACAATGAATACAACATGCCCAAAAAACTAAAGGCTATTAGACCATTATTTAACATTACTGCATGTCAGCCGCATGAAACATTAGTGAATTGACTGGAAACCGGGTGGTATACGCTCCAAATTGAGTTGTGGTTTGAGGTGAACGCTTGCATTTTGTCAAGGCGGAGATGAGTGGCCGAGACCGAGGCGCGCGTGGATAACAGTGGATGCATCAATTCAGGGTACAAGTGTAGTACACGTAAGTGTTTTGTAAATGATGTCTCTTTCCATTCATCAAATTTCGGGTGCACAGTGCACTGTTGGGGTTTGGATGGTAAAATAATTTGGAGTGAAGGAATGTGTGCGAGTAGTCTACACGAGCGGCTTTGTTAAGTGATTGTTTGACAGTCAGATGAAAACGTCATGACTGGTTGTATTAATGCCACTTTAAAAGGTAGAGGCGGCGTCTCCATAAGGCTATGTGAAGCTAAGGTTTCCCTAAAGTAAATTGAATTAAATTGCCACAATTATATAGCCTAATTAGCTTACTCTTGTCTATACAGAAATAAATAGAATCATGTTGGACAACAGCCAGGGGCAGTATGGCAGTATTTAAAAAAACTACTTGGAAAGCAAATGGCTATTGCTGTAAACAATGGCGACCGTCATTCAGGGCAGGTGGGGCTTACTTGTAATTCATTTTTTGGGGGGCTTACTTGTTTTGCATGTTATTTTGGCATTTATACTTGTCACATATCAATTTGCAAACAATGTAAAAAATCTAATAATAATTGAGTTAATAAAGCCGCATAAAAACATGGTCTCTTTTTTGCATTCTTGAGTAAGGCAGCTTCAAAATGCAGGTGTTTCAGCCTAGTCCAGTGCTTTCTGTGGTGGTGGGGCAGCCAGCTGAAAATACAGCGCATAACTGTTGGCAATGTTCTCTAGTTGCGCCATGATTAGCTCAGTGTTCTGTCACTCGTGGGGACAGTACGTCACCGCCAAGTCTAAGGGTGAAAATTCAAGCCTCTTGGGTGCTGCCATAGAGTTACATTAGAAGTGCCCATCCAAGAAGGCTCAAGGTCATAGGCCACAGATAAAATTACATCAAATCACATTATATCGACAGTAGCTTTAATTGGACTGATCATCGGTGCTCATCGGCCATTGGACATAAACATTGGACAACAAGTTGGAAATCGCAAATTCAACAATGAGGTGTTTGGAAGAAATCAGTGACAGTGGCTAACTGCAAGCATTGCAAAGCAATCACTAGCCTGCTATTCAGTGGAATGGCTGTGTGGTCCCAAATCTGGGATTAAGTGTCTCTTTTCCAAGTTTAAAACGACAACCATTCAATATTGGGCATGCTGTCAATGAAGCATGATTTGTGCTGCACTCAAAACAACTGTTAACTCGGAGCTGCGAAAACTTGATTTCAGTGAGTTCAAAACAACTGGGAATTACGGAATAAACGAGCTCCGACTGGGAAATACGGAATTGTAAGTCGGGAACTCGGGTCTCTTTCTAGAGCTACGACCTGAAGATCAATGACGTCATCATGATTCTACCTTGTTTTTTTCCGAGGTCACAGTTGTCTTGAAAGCACCCTAAATCCACTGCATTCCAGACTTTGATGACAAAATTTGCCCACGAAGGACCGCCGTGCCACCTTCCTGTTCAAGTGAGCACAGCACAACAAGGTGAATCAAAAAATGTATTGTATGCTGCTGTATAAATGATGTAATATGCCAGGGAGATATGTATACTGTAGCTAAGAAAGTAATACTATGTGTATGTTGTGTAGTAAGCTGTTGGTAGCCCATGTGCCTCACCCTAATAATTTAGTCTAGTTACCCCTCTTCATTTCACCTACTGTTCTTACTTGGTGGTGCACATGTAGCCTATAACCTGTTTTAGAGAAATGTAATCATCCCATTTTTTAAGAGCTTTCATTGTCTGCTTATATGCCCCCTTTATTTATCCTACAGTTCTGACTTGGTGTACAGGGAGAACACTGTAAGAACGGCCCATGTTCTGAATTCAGTCACTGTACATTTCAAAAGTGCTAAACAAATAGTTATATTGACTATGTTTGTCCTAGCTCACTCATTGATGTCTCAATCGAAATTACGGATTGCCTCTTATCCGCTTGTTGTCCCCTTATGCCATAGTTGGTACATCTCAATTGTCATTAGAAACCACATTTGTTTAAGCAAGTCAGCCATATCAGCTATGTTTTTTTTAAATGCAGGCTGAATGAACTGTTTTGCTGCCAGACAAGCTTCCGCTGATAGCCAGGTGTAGCAGTGGTAAGATGTTGGGACTGCTGTTGGGACAGCTTTATGTAGGCCCTAACAGTTTGTGGGCACCGTTTGTCACCATTATAGTGCAATTAAGGTATTGTTTATTATTGTGTTGTGCAGTGGCTTTGGCATGCATCCCACTTTCTTTTCATTTTTTTTGCCCCACGAAGATTTACATGCTAAAATCACCACTGACTGTAAAGAGATGACAATGAAAAGACTCCAATCTTTATTTTAGTTAGCAAAACTTAATTGAGGGAACAGTAACTTAATTGGCACTAGCAGAGAACATCGGCCATATCCCCGGTGAGTGTGCATATTCACTGTCTTTATTATTGGGTCAGTGGCACTTTTGTTTGTTTTTGGACAATAATTTCCTCTTCCAGCAAATATTCTATTTGTGTCTCACGTTTTTGTTGTGTCTCCCGCAACATCGTTTTTATTCATCTGTTTGTCTGTGTCAGTAGAATAGGCTACCCTGTAATTTTGTAGTATTACAAAAAAAATTGCGCACATTTGGGTGTCCAGTACTGGTAAGAAATTCAATCTACTTTCACACCTGACTGAATATAATGACTATGCATTGAAAAACTAAGGCACCCCCCATGTAGTCGATACATAGTATGTTGAAGAAAATATTCCTCTTTACAGAAATAGGCTAATGGATTTGTTTGTTTGGTCCAAACAAATCTCTAAAACACTTTTTTTGTTTGGGAGAAGTTTGCAGACAGAATTTTGTTGACAGACAAAGCAGCATTTCCCAACTATCCCAAACAACAACGGTGCAAAGTTGGAGCAAAGCCACCCATGACGTCATCTTTGAAACAGAAGTTAGATATAAAAGAACAGACAAATACGTCTTTAATATTGAAATTCCATGTACAGTTTAAAAGTATTGTTTATACAATTTAAGCTTAATACAAAATAATAACATTAAAGTATACTGCTCCAAAAAATAAAGGTAACACTTAAACAACACATCCTAGATCTGAATGAAAGAAATAATCTTATTAAATACTTTTTTCTTTACATAGTTGAATGTGCTGACAACAAAATCACACAAAAATAATCAATGGAAATCCAATGTATCAACCCATGGAGGTCTGGATTTGGAGTCACACTCAAAATTAAAGAGGAAATCTACACTACAGGCTGATCCAACTTTGATGTAATGTCCTTAAAACAAGTCAAAATGAGGCTCAGTAGTGTGTGTGGCCTCCACGTGCCTGTATGACCGCCCTACAACGCCTGGGCATGCTCCTGATGAGGTGACGGATGGTCTCCTGAGGAATCTCCTCCCAGACCTGGACTAAAGCATCCGCCAATTCCTGGACAGTCTGTGGTGCAACGCGGCGTTGGTGGATGGAGCGAGACATGATGTCCCAGATGTGCTCAATTGGATAGAGGTCTGGGGAACGGGCGGCCAGTCCATAGCATCAATGCCTTCCTCTTGTAGGAACTGCTGACACACTCCAGCCACATGAGGTCTAGCATTGTCTTGCATTAGGAGGAACCCAGGGCCAACCGCACCAGCATATGGTCTCACAAGGGGTCTGAGGATCTCATCTCGGTACCTAATGGCAGTCAGGCTACCTCTGGCGAGCACATGGAGGGCTGTGCGGCCCACCAAAGAAATGCCACCCCACACCATGACTGACCCACCGCCAAACCGGTCATGCTGGAGGATGTTGCAGGCAGCAGAACATTCTCCACAGCGTCTCCAGACTCTGTCACGTCTGTCACATGCTCAGTGTGAACCTGCTTTCATCTGTGAAGAGCACAGGGCGCCAGTGGCGAATTTGCCAATCTTGGTGTTCTCTGGCAAATGCCAAACGTCCTGCACGGTGTTGGGCTGTAAGCACAACCCCCACCTGTTGACGTCGGGCCCTCATACCACCCTCATGGAGTCTGTTTCTGACTGT
Organism: Salmo salar; assembly: GCF_965601325.2. Lineage (NCBI taxonomy): Eukaryota > Metazoa > Chordata > Actinopteri > Salmoniformes > Salmonidae > Salmo > Salmo salar. The sequence continues at coordinate 45,505,414 of NC_138305.1, read as the reverse complement.
TTGAGCAGACACATGCACATTTGTGGCCTGCTGGAGGTCATTTTGCAGGGCTCTGGCAGTGCTTCTCCTGCTCCTCCTTGCACAAAGGCGGAGGTAGCGGTCCTGCTGCTGGGTTATTGCCCTCCTACGGCCTCCTCCACGTCTCCTGATGTACTGGCCTGTCTCCTGGTAGCGCCTCCATGCTCTGGACACTACGCTGACAGACACAGCAAACCTTCTTGCCACAGCTCGCATTGATGTGCCATCCTGGATGAGTTGCACTACCTGAGCCACTTGTGTGGGTTGTAGACTCCGTCTCATGCTACCACTAGAGTGAAAGCACCGCCAGCATTCAAAAGTGACCAAAACATCAGCCAGGAAGCAAAGGAACTGAGAAGTGGTCTGTAGTCTCCACCTGAAGAACCATTCCTTTATTGGGGGTGTCTTGCTAATTGCCTATAATTTCCACCTGTTGTCTATTCCATTTGCACAACAGCATGTGAAATTTATTGTCAATCAGTGTTGCTTCCTAAGTGGACAGTTTGATTTCACAGAAGTGTGATTGACTTGGAGTTCCATTGTGTTGTTTAAGTGTTCCCTTTATTTTTTTGAGCAGTGTATATTACTGGTAATGTCATCATTTGAAATGAGAACACATCCAGACATCTCAATATTATCTGGATGAGTACTGTTTAACAGCAGAGTAAGTCATTGTATGCATATGTCAACTACACTCTGACTGACTATGACATTTTTAATGTATATATATATCACATTTACTTAAGTACTCAGACCCGCAACTCAGTACTGTGTTGAAGCACCTTTGGCAGCGATTACAGCCTTGAGTCTTCTTGGGTATAATGCTACAAGCTTGGCACACCTGTATTTGCGGAGTTTCTCTCATTCTTATCTGCAGATCCTCTCAAGCTCTGTCAGGTTGGATGGAGAAATAGTTAAAACTTGGTTTCATCAGACCAGAGAATCTTGTTTCTCATGGTCTGGGAGTCCTTTAGGTGTGTAACGGTTGTCTGTGGAAGAAGTGGACCAAAATGCGGCGGAGTTAGGGTTCGTCATATTTAATACACGAACACTATGCAATTCACAAAAAACAACAAAACTGACAGCCAACACAGTCCTGTCAGGTGCAACCACAATGACAAGAACAATTACCCACGAAACACAAAGGAAACGTAGGCAACTTATGTGTGACTCCCAATCAACCACAACCCTCTACAGCTGTGCCTGATTGGAAGTCACACGGCCAAAATCAATGAAACAATAAAACACACACACTCCCTTCTGCCATGTCCTGACCCAACTACACCCTCTACTGGTCAGGACGTGACAGTACCCCCCCCCTCAAGGTGCAGACCCCGGGATGCACCTAAAAAAGGAAAACACAAGAAAATCCCCAATACCCCAACAAAAAATAACACCTAAACAATAAGGGAGGGAAGGGAGGGTGGCTGCCGTCACCGACGGCACTGTGCTACACCCTCCCTCCCCAACCCACCTATCCTGGAGGTGGCTCAGGTGCAGGACGTGGACCTCGCTCCACCTTCGGCGTTGCCCACTTTGATGGCACCGATAGCTGCGCCGGGCAGACGGGCCACTCGGGCTGACCCTGGAAGACGGACCACTCGGGCTGGACCGGGGGACAGGAGGGCCCCTCGGGCTGGGCCGGGGGGCAGGAGGGCCCCTCGTGCTGGGCCGGGGGGCAGGAGGGCCCCTCGGGCTGGGCCGGAGGGAAGGAGGGCCCCTCGGGCTGGGCCGGAGGGCAGGAGGGCCCCTCGGGCTGGGCCGGAGGGCAGGAGGGCCCCTCGGGCTAGACCGGAGGGCAGGAGGGCCCCTCGGGCTGGGCCGGGGGGCAGGAGGGCCCCTCGGGCTGGGCCGGAGGGAAGGAGGGCCCCTCGGGCTGGGCCGGAGGGCAGGAGGGCCCCTCGGGCTGGGCCGGAGGGCAGGAGGGCCCCTCGGGCTAGACCGGAGGGCAGGAGGGCCCCTCGGGCTGGACCGGAGGGCAGGAGGGCCCCTCGGGCTGGACCGGAGGGCAGGAGGGCCACTCGGGCTGGACCGGAGGGCAGGAGGGCCACTCGGGCTGGGCAGGAGGGCCACTCGGGCTGGGCCGGAGGGCAGGAGGGCCACTCGGGCTGGACCGGAGGGCAGGAGGGCCACTCGGGCTGGACCGGAGGGCAGGAGGGCCACTCGGGCTGGACCGGAGGGCAGGAGGGCCACTCGGGCTGGGCCGGAGGGCAGGAGGGCCACTCGGGCTGGGCCGGAGGGCAGGAGGGCCACTTGGGCTGGACCGGAGGACAGGAGGGCCCCTCTGGCAGTTCCGGGCAGTCTGGCCACTCTGGCAGTTCCGGGCAGTCTGGCCACTCTGGCAGTTCCGGGCAGTCTGGCCACTCTGGCAGTTCCGGCTCAGGATGCACCAGGCTGGGGAGACATAACGGAGGCCTGGCTCTGGGCGCAGGCCCTGGACTCACCAGTCTGGGAAGACCCGCTGGAGGCCTGGTTTGAGGAGGTGGCACAGGAGGGACCAGGGTGGAGAGACCCACTGGAGGACTGGTCCGTGGAGGAGACACGGGCTTGACCAGGATAGGGAGACCCACTGGAGGACTGGTCCGTGGAGGAGGCACGGGCTTGACCAGGATAGGGAGACCCACTGGAGGACTGGTCCGTGGAGGAGACACAGGCTTGACCAGGATGGGAAGACATGCAGGAGGCCTGGTTCTGGGCGTAGGCACAGGACGTGCAGGGCTGGGAAGACATGCAGGGGGCCTGTTTCTGGGCGCAGGCACAGTCTTTACCAGACAACCAGCACGCACCTCAGGACGAGTATGGAGAGCTGCCTCAGGTGACATCAATCCCACGACACGCTCATTAGGGCGAATGCCGTACTTTATGCACCACACTAGCAGCTCTCTCATCTCTCTCTCTCCTAATTTCCCCATTAACCCCGTCACAGTCTCTGCCTCATATCCCTCGCTCACCTCCAATGTCATCCCGACTGGCTCTGGTTCCGACCTCAGCTCCACCGACTGTCCCGTGTGCCCCCCAAATTTTTTTTATTGGGGCTGCCTCTCGCGCTCGTTGCGCTCTCTCTCCTCGTAATAGCGCCTCTCCGCTCTCGCCGCTTCAATCTCCCACTGCGGGAGGCGATAATCCCCAGCCTGAGTCCATGGTCCTTCTCCGTCCAGGATCTGTTCCCAAGTCCATTGGTCCATCACGCTGTACTCCTGCTGCTCCTTCCTCTTCCGCCGCTTGGTCCTGGTTTGGTGGGTAATTCTGTAACGGCTGTCTGTGGAAGAAGTGGACCAAAATGCGGCGGAGTTAGGGTTCGTCATATTTAATACACGAACACTATGCAATTCACAAAAACAACAAAACTGACAGCCAACACAGTCCTGTCAGGTGCAACCACAATGACAAGAACAATTACCCACGAAACACAAAGGAAACGTAGGCAACTTATGTGTGACTCCCAATCAACCACAACCCTCTACAGCTGTGCCTGATTGGAAGTCACACGGCCAAAATCAATGAAACAATAAAACACACACACTCCCTCTGCCACGTCCTGACCCAACTACACCCTCTACTGGTCAGGACGTGACAAGGTGCCTTTTGGCAAACTCCAAGCTGGCTGTCATGTGCCTTTTACTGAGGAGTGGCTTCCGTCTGGCCACTCTACCATAAAGGCCTGATTGGTGCAGTGCTGCAGAGATGGTTGTCCTTCTGGAAGGTTCTCCCATCTCCACAGAGGAACTCTAGAGCTCTGTCAGAGTGACCATTGGGTTCTTGGTCACCGGCTTGACTAAGGCCCTTCTCCCCCGATTGCTCAATTTGGCCTGGCGGCTAGCTCTGGGAAGAGTCTTGGTGGTTCCAAACTTCTTCCATTTAAGAATGATGGAGGCCACTGTGTTTTTGTGGACATTCAATGCTGCAGCAATATTTTGGTACCCTTCCCCAGATCTGTGCCTCGACACAATCCTGTCTCGGAGCTCTACGGACAATTCTTTTGACCTCATGGTTTGGTTTTTGCTCTGACATGCACTGTCAACTGTGGGACCTTATATAGACAGGTGTGTGCCTTTCCAAATCATGTCCAATCAATTGAAATTACCACAAGTGGACTACAGTCAAGTTGTAGAAACATCTCAAGGATGATCAATGGAAACAGGATGTACCTGAGCTCAATTTCGAGTCTCATAGAAAAGGGTCTGAATACTTATGTATATACTGTAAGGTATTTCTGTTTTTATTTTTAGTACGTTTGCAAACATTTCTAAAATCCTGTTTCCCCTTTGTCATGATCAGGTATTGTGTGAGGATTGATGAGAATTTGTATTTATTTAATCCATTTTAGAATAAGGCTGTAACGTAACAAAATGTGGAAAAAGTAAAGGGATCTGAATACTTTCCAAATGCACTGTAGGTGTGAGAAACTTTCACAAAAATCATCCACTATGCAGCATTTCAGAGTTTGTTAACGATTTGTTCCTGACCACTATCTTAGTGTGGGATTGATTCATAGCTTTCTGAATTCAGTTTATGACATGATTTGTGGGTGTGGAAGTCTCATTGATAGTCCTATATGTGTGAGGTAGGGCAGGACCTGAAACATCCATTATTGGCTTTCCAAGACAAGTAGGAATTCCAGGCGACAGCTACAATCTGGACCACAGCCAATCTGCAAGACACGAATTCTGTACTAACATCAGAGTTCCATTCAGGCATCACAGCTGAATGAATAAATCAATATTTCTGAGTATAAATTGACATTACACTGAAAATCCATAAGGATGACGTTGAGGTCACTAACCATCCCTGGGCCTTACCTGTGGTGCAGTGGGATGAAATAGAAGTTGGCAATCTGGACTGGAGGCCATAGCTGAAAAAGAGCGGAACACATTGATGAAGCATAGAGTGGTTATGTGAAGCTTTCCACATGGAGAACTTAGGTAGTAATTTGAGATCAAAGCATCCATGTAGTCCTGCAGAGAATAAGAGACATAGAGATCTTTATGTTGGAACGATGGTGAATTTCTGGTAGAAACATCTAACTTCTGACACTAACCCTCCCTCACAAGGGTGTCTACCTCCAGTTCACACCTGTGTTGACCTCTGACCCTGACCAGGAGGGTAGGGGCTGTCACTCAGGCTGTGAGAGGTTACAGTATGCGTTGGCCCCCCTCTGAGTCAGTCACAGACAGTGACAGGTGACACTCAAAACCAGCTCAACCCCATAGTCTCAATTTAATAACTGTGGGTCAGTGCCCTGTCTTGCTACATCACATGGCATATTAAACAACCAGACATCTGGAACTGCCTGCACCCTCACTTAGCCTGGCCCATCTCACTAAAGGTCAACAGGCAACAAGATTGGCTGGATTTCATTCTTTTTTTTGTAATAATGTCTTTATTGGGCAAGACTGGATGTATAAAATAAGCCAATGTTCCCAGAAATGTTGTCTGTCTTTGTTGATTTTCTGGGGCGTAACAGTTTCTAATTTCTAGCAAACAAGGCGTTGGCCACCTGGGGTTAAAACACTGCAGGGATACAACGTCAGAGACACACGATGACGTCACCAAAATCCGTCCTCCTTTGGAGGGCAACGGTTTTTGTTCGTGGTCTAGGGCTGAAGAGACAACCAACTTATTTGAGCTCACGAGGCTGCAGTCCTGTGGTCATGCAACAGTTTGCCCAGCGCTCACCATCTTCTCCCTTAATTATGACACAGAGAATGTCATAACGGCATCAAACTGTTGCGTAATGAAAACGCTAATAGGCAGACAAGTCGTTAGCACTAATCTTTGTTTTCCCAATAGGTAGTGTGGACTTGACCTTCAGTATCAGCATCTAGCAGCGTTGAGTGAAGTGACTGACCAACGAGGGAATGTGTAGGAGAATGGCAGCTCTGGAAATGGACGTCTCCGACCCCCACGTCTCTATCTCATTCATCCTCTCATAAAGGAGGGAGGGAGGCACTGTAGCATCAGAGTGATTGTTATAATGAGACACATGAATAACCAAGTGGTCTCGGGGGGAAGCTTGACCCACAATATAAAATGAGGTGAAGGGAAGTCATAGCTGGGCTTGTGTTGTGATTGACACGCGAGCGGACTGCCACTAGCTAATGAAGAGCAGGGCTGAGGACGATGCTGCATGTGTCTGCCAACATTCTCACGTGTCACTAATGTCCATTAAAACTAGTAACGTCGTTCTGTGGCACCAGACCAAGTTCCACCTGGCTTTAGATGAGGGAGGTGTGGTCATGTTATTGTCTTTCACCTCACATATATTTTACATCACAGTCTTGCCTAATGAGCACATTTGCCATTTGTTTTCTGTCTCTTCTGACATTTCGGTGACTGCCCTTTCGGCCTTATTTTAGCTGAAGTGCCTTCCTTGCATAAATAATTTATGGTCCGCCGAGCGAGAGGAAGGGAGCGGTGGACGAACACCCCTGTTACACACACACACCCCTTATCTAAGACATGAGTCACCCACCGCTATTTCAACCCTCCTTCCCTCCATTATTTCCCTCCATGGGAGGAAATAGCTTCTAATTAAACTGGGTCAGAGATGGGGTCACTCTGTTAGATTCCTGGAGAACATAGAGGAGGAGAGGAAAGGAGTTCCACAGGACGCCTCAGCTCCGTTTGGGTCCTACAGGAGGTACTACAGGGGGTACTACAGGAGGTACTACAGGGGGTACTACAGGGGTCCTACAGAAGGACCTATAGGGGGTCCTAACGGAGGTACTACAGGGGGTACTACAGGGGTCCTACAGAAGGACCTATAGGGGGTCCTAACGGAGGTACTACAGGGGGTACTACAGGGTCCTACAGAAGGACCTACAAGGGGGCCTACAGGGGGTACTACAGAGGGTACTACAGAGGGTACTACAGAGGGTACTATAGGAGGTACTACAGGGGGTACTACAGGATGGTACTACAGAAGGTACTACAGGGGGTACTACAGAAGGTATTACAGGAGGTACAACAGAGGGTACTACAGGGGGTACTACAGAAGGTATTACAGGAGGTACTACAGCAGGTACTACAGGATGTACTACAGAGGGTACTACAGGGGGTACTACTGGGGGTACTATAGGAGGTACTACAGGGGGTACTACAGAGGGTACTACAGAGGGTACTACAGGAGGTACTGGCTACAAGGCTAGTCTTAAGACAACATGTTGATTTTTAAAGATAACAAAAAATCAGCATGTGTGCATTTCTATAATATCTGGATTTGTGACTCATGCTTAATATACAGTACCAGTCAAACGTTTGGACACACCTACTCATTCAAGGGTTTTTCTTTATTTTGACTATTTTCTACATTGTAGAACTATGAAATAACACATATGGAATCATGTAGTAACCAATAAAGTACTTTGATTCTTCAAAGTAGCCACCCTTTGCCTTGATGACAGCTTTGCACTCTCTTGGCATTCTCTCAACCAGCTTCACCTGGAATTCTTTTCCAACAGTCTTGATTGAGTTCCCACATATGTTGAGCACTTACTTGTTGGCTGCTTTTCCTTCACTCTGCGGTCCGACTCATCCCAAACCATCTCAGTTGCCTTGAGGTCGAAATGATTGTGGAGGCTTCAAACACAAAGGCTGTTAAATATAGTTATACTGTATATTGTTCCTTCTGACATCAGTCTTAAACATTGCCATAAAGGCTGAAATCAAGTGTTTAATATATAGAATATGGATGGATCACTTGTCTTGTTTACCCCACAGCCAACTCATTTCAAATGGAGAGACCAGGGATTCTTTCTCCTCTCAGTGATAAATTAATTCCATATTTCCCTTGCTACCTCCAAAAGTGTAATGATCCTAGGGCCAGGGGACCCTTCGGCCTCACAGCATCACTGATTAATGAACTAGAAGTACACATTTTATGAATGGCCACGGACAGATACTCTAGGGAGAGATGGAGGAGTGGTTGTTGACTGGATTGTTATTTGTACATGATTAAAGTTTCAACCAGAAACTCCCAAGTGAGGAGTCTGATGTATTGATTGGGCTTTACCTTGGTGTACTGACAATGAAAATGCGTGTAATTTTGGCTTAATATACAGTACCAGTCAAAGGTTTGGACACACCTACTCATTCAAGGGTTTTTATTAAAATGTTACAATTTTCTACATTGTAGAATAATAGTGAAGACATCAAAACTATGAAATAACACATATGGAATCATGTAGTAACCAAAAAAGTGTTAAACAAATCAAAATATATTTTATATTTGCGATACTTCAAAGTAGCCACCCCTTTCCTTGATGACAGCATTGCATACTCTTGGCATTCTCTCAACCAGCTTCACCTGGAATGCTTGTCCAAGCAGTCTTGAAGGAGTTCCCACATATGCTGAGCACTTGTTCGCTGCTTTTCCTTCACTCTGCGGTCCAACTCATCCCAAACCATCTCAATTGGGTTGAGGTCGGGTGACTGTGGAGGCCAGGTCTTCTGATGCAGCACTCCATCACTCTTCTTCTTGGTGAAATAGCCCTTACACAGCCTGGAGGTGTGTTGGGTTATTGTCCTGCTGAAAAACAAATGATAGTCCCACTATGCGCAAACCAGATGGGATGGCGTATCACTGCAGAATGCTGTGGTAGCCATGCTGGTTAAGTATGCCTTGAATTCTAAATAAATCACAGACAATGTCACCAGCAAAGCACCGTCACACCTCCTCCTCCATGCTTCACGGTGGGAACCACACATGCGGTCATCATCCGTTCACCTACTCTGCGTCTCACAAAGACACTTCGGTTGGAACCAAAAATCTAAAATTTGGACTCATCAGACCAAAGGACAGATTTCCACCAGTCTAATGTCCATTGCTCATGTTACTTGGCCCGAGCAAGTATCTTGTTATTATTGGTGTCCTTTAGTAGTGGTTTCTTTGCAGCAATTCGAACATGAAGGCCTGATTCACTCAGTCTCCTCTGAACAGTTGATGTTGAGACGTGTCTGTTACTTGAACTCTGTGAAGCATTTATTTGGGCTGCAATTTCTGAGTCTGGTAACTCTAATGAACTTATCCTCTGTAGCAGAGGTAACTCTGGGTCTTCCTTTCCTGTGCGGTCCTCATGAGAGCCAGTTTCATCATAGTGCTTGATGGTTTTTGCGACTGCACTTGAAGAAACGCATTGAAATTTTCCGGATTGATTGACCTTAATTTCTTAAATGAGCTCTTCTTGCCATAATATGCACTCTGTCTTTTACCAAATAGGGCTATCTTCTATATACCACCCTTACCTTTAATTTTATTTAACCTTTATTTAACTAGGCAAGTCAGTTAAGAACAAATTCTTATTTACAATGACTGCCTACCCCGGCCAAACCCTAACCTGGATGACGTTGGGCCAATTGTGCGCCACCCTATGGGACTCCCAATCACAGCCAGTTGTGATACAGCCTGGAATCGAACCAGGGTCTGTAGTGACGCCTCTAGCACTGAGATGCAGTGACTTAGACCGCTGCACCACTCGGGAGCCCCAACACAACCGATTGGCTCAAACACGTTAAGGAGGAAAGAAATTCCACAAATGTACTTTTAATAAGGCACACCTGTTAATTGAAATGCATTCCAGTTCATACCTCATGAAGCTGGTTGCGAGAATGCCAAGAGTGTGCAAATCTGTCATCAAGGTAATGGTTGGCTACTTTGAAGAATCTCAAATATAAAATATATTTTCATTTGTTTAACACTTTTTTGGTTATTACATGATTCCATATGTGTTATTTCATAGTTTTGATGTCTTCACTATTATTCTACAAGGTAGAACATTTTAAAAATAAAGAAAAACCCTGGAATGAGTAGGTGTTTCCAAACTTTTGACTGGTACTGTATGTTTTTTTATTATATTATTCTTTGAGGTTTAATGTACTGTAAGTTTAATTGACAACTGTGGGGTAAAGTCATGCTGAGATGAGCCTTACCCTCTTGAGCTTGGCAACGTTCTCCTCCACAGTCAGTCCATTCAAAGTTCTAGAGATCCACAGGAAGGCACCCAGGAAAAGCATGGAGCAAAGCCCACCTGTTGATACATGACAAGAACAAACACTGTTTTATCCGTCTGTGTGTGTGTTTGTGTGTGTGTGAATATACATGTTGATATAAATGTGGACGTGTCTGAAAGATTTGTGGGAAAAACGGTCAGTGGCTTTAATTGTAAGCTTACTTTTGCATGGGCATGGGGCATACATATAATGATGCACACTGGCCACTATTAAAAGGTTTCAAAAGACAATTGTATAATTGCGGTGATTATGATGAGTCGAGTTGGGCCCTGAAAGTAGAGGACCTGTAGCTTGTTGTTACCTCTACAGGGTTGTACATAAAAGCCAAATGGTGTCATAATATGTATAATTTACAGAAGGAAAAATGGCAATTTACCTGTTGCTGTGGCATTACTAAAACACAAACCCTCACCATGTAGATTTTTATTGATATTTGATGCAACATTGATCAAATCACCAACATTATGGTCACTGAGGCAGCAGTTATTTATTTATTTTTATTATACCTTTATTTAACTAGGCAAGTCAGTTAAGAACAAATTCTTATCTACAATGACGGCCTACCCCGGCCAAACCCTAACAACGCCGGGCAAATTGTGCGCTGCCCGACAGGACTCCCAATCATGGCTGGTTGTGATACAGCCTGGAATCTAACTAGGGTCTGTAGTGACGCCTCTAGCCCTGAGATGCAGTGCCTTAGACCGCTGCGCCACTCGGGAGTCCAATGTCTTAATTGTATAACCTATGCTTTGAGCAATTATGTTATTAGCAAACTTGAGGACCCCACTATGAGCTGTTGTATAATTCAGAGAGGGAGATATTCCTTTTAATTTCTTTGACGTGCTCGTAAAACCCTGCCAGCTAACCCTGCTATTGTAGTTTACAGACCAATGTGGGCAGCCATAAAAAGCCTCTATGAAAGTTTCATCACACTAACCAACTGGGATGAGTGACACAAATGTTCAGAAGAAAAAAGGAGGATTAGATAGACGTTGACAACTCAGACATTGATTGACACGGAAAGGAACTTTGATTTCATTTGCTTTATACAGACCGGGGCTGCTCGTACCAACTGTGGTAATCTTACCCTTCTTTCAGATCACTGAAAATCATCTAAGTCTGGGAAGATCCTGTTTCTCAACATGAACCAGCTTTACAGCTCAGTCACTGTAATAAAGGGAGATTCATCACTGTGGTTAGGACTCCCCAGGTAAAGCTTTGGCCAATTTCACCACCTGACGTACAACTACTAATGAACTTCATTTAGACAGGGACCACCAGCATCAACTCCCCCTCCCTCCACAGTGTGTTATATATGGTAACATTGACAGGACATTGAAACAGAAATGGGTCTTTAAGATCTAACTTTAGCCCTGGAATCCCTGTTTTGTGGAAGTTGTGTGTGAAAATAGCAATGCTGTGAAAGGAGAGCATGCATCCTTCAGAGTGTACACTAATCCCTCCTCCAGGAGAGGGCCATGCTGCGCTCGCCTCTCATTGTCCTCTCTCTTCCTGTGCATTCACAGACCCCAAATCATGTTAGCGGCGTATTATACAAGCAGGCCTTGTTCCCCACCTGTCAATGCAAGGATTAGTTGACACGCGCTGAGAGGGGCTTTACCCTCCAGGGGAAACGTGGGAACAGGCAGAAATAGATTTCTCTGATGTGTGTTACACCTATTCACTCAGCTCTGGCTGGCACCACAATGACAGGCACTTCTGAGGGCACCTTCACCTGGGGTCCATTCATATTTAGAATGTTTGTTGTTATTTTGGTTTGTAAGTAGAGTCATGCAAGGGATAATGACCAGAGAGAGAATTTAGCTTAAGTAATATAAACCATGTTAATTTATCTATTCATGTCAAATGGCTGGTGGTACTGAAGTTGTTTTAGTTTTTTATTGAAAATGAACATATAAAATGCAGCCACCCAGATGCCCCTCTCATCTTAGTGACAAGCATTTTATTCATGGTGGCACTTTAGGTCCCCCCAGTGACCAGCTTGTCCAGAACCTTGTACCATCCACCTAATACAGGGCCCTGGGGTTGAAAACAGGACCATCAGGATCCTTCACACAGATTCATCATAAAAAAACTGTTTGGGTAACAGCAGGAAATAATAATGAAAATTTGTATTGCTTTCGGAAAATTCTAGAAACAAATATGTGAGACAACATAGTCAACCACAGCACCTCTTTCAGATCTGTAAGTCATCTTGTGTTAGAGCTTTACTTTTACATAACTGTGTAGACAGTGTTGGTCTCCTCTCAGTGGCACTGAACAAAAAACAATAGAATATTCAATGAATGAACATAAGAAGATCACAATTATAAATAATCTTTGCCTATGTAACAAAAACATTATATTTCTAGGTGACGCTCTGCACTCACTCTCCCAGCTCTGTCCAGTGATGTCACACAGAGGGTGGTCCGTGACTGGGCTGATGGCCACATACAAACACACACACACGCGCACACTGTGGTGAGTCACGACAACAGAGTTTCTCAGCTCTCTGTAGAGTGCCACTGCCAAAGGCATCTCACAGAGTCTGTGAGAAGGAGTGTGTCAGAGGGAACATCTGTGTGTGGCATGTCCAGGAGTCTTGGTGCTGTGGCCTGGCCTTGGGTGGCCAGCCCACGCTGCCCAGCTGTTCTCTCACTCCTTCAGAGACCTACTCATACCTACTTGTGGCTGCTATTGACGCACAGTCGCAGAGCTGTTTCCCTTTAACAGCTGGCCGATGGAGTGTTTGTGACAGCACATGAACCCTCCCTAAAAACCTCCTCTCCCTTGTGTGTGAGAGAGAGCAACCCAATGTGCATGTGTGGTAAAGACTGATACACTGACACTAACCAGTCATTTGAGGTGAGACAGTGAGATAAAAGACAGGAAGCACGAGGAAGGAGGACTCACGACGAAGAAGAATCCGATGCTCATCATCTTGGCAGTCCGTGTCACGTTGTGATTGGCTAAACCCCGCCTCTCAAGCACCTGCTGGGAGATGACATCACCCACCCCCACCAGCGTGCCCGGAGGAGAAAGAGGAAGAGAAAAGAGGGAGGGAGAGGTTAGAGGAAGTGAGAGAGAAGGGGTGGAGAAAGAGAGAGTAACAGGAAGATCATTGAGATGTGGTCATCTGACGCTCTGTGCCAGCGCACAGCGGGCATGTGCTTAGACACATGCCAACCTGCAACGGTGCAAACGAGAGAAAAAGCAGCAGAAGACCATTCAAAGACATCAACCCCCATTCACCATTAATCCCCTGTACACCTGCATCTGCTTTACTGATAACATCAGATGTCACTACTGATGATTATTATACATATTGTACCTAAAAAGAATCACTCACCATACACCACTTGTCTTGTTATGATTGTTTTAATGGGGGCCCCATAGTAATATAATTAGAACACAGTATTCTATAATACATCTCTATGGGTGTAAGACATACATACAGTTGAAGACAGAAGTTTACATACACCTTAGCCAAATACATTAAAACTCAGTTTTTCACAATTCCTGACATTTAATCCTAGTAAAAATTCCCTGTCTTAGGTCAGTTAGGATCACCACTATATTTTAAGAATGTGAAATGTCAGAATAACAGTAGAGAGAATGATTTATTTAAGCTTTTATTTCTTTCATCACATTCCCAGTGGGTCAGAAGTTTACATACACTCAATTAGTATTTGGTAGCATTGCCTTTAAACTGTTTAACTTCGGTCAAACGTTTCGGGTAGCCTTCCACAAGCTTCCCACAATAAGTTGGGTGAATTTTGGCCCATTTCTCCTGACAGAGCTGGTGTAACTGAGTCAGGTTTGTAGGCCTCCTTGCTCGCACACACTCTTTCAGTTCTGCCCACAAATGTTCTATGGGATTGAGGTCAGGCCTTTGTGATGGCCACTCCAATACCTTGACTTTGTTGTCCTTAAGCCATTTTGCCACAACTTTGTAAGTATGCTTGGGGTCATTGTCCATTTGGAATACCCATTTGCGACCAAGCTTTAACTTCCTGACTGATGTCTTGAGATGTTGCTTCAATATATCCACATAATTTTCTTTCCTCATGATGCCATCTATTTTGTGAAGTGCACCAGTCCCTCCTGCAGCAAAGCACCCCCACAATATGATGCTGTCACCCCCATGCTTCACGGTTGGGATGGTGTTCTTCGGCTTGCAAGCCCCCTCCCCTTTTTCCTCCAAACATAATGATGGTCATTATGGCCAAACGGTTCTATTTTTGTTTCATCAGACCAGAGGACATTTCTCCAAAAAGTACGATCTTTGTCCCCATGTGCAGTTGCAAACTGTAGTCTGGCTTTTTTATGGCGGTTTTGGAGCAGTGACTTCTTCCTTGCTGAGCGGCCTTTCAGGTCATGTCGATATAGGACTCGTTTGACTGTGGATATAGATACTTTTGCACCTGTTTCTTCAGCATCTTCACAAGGTCCTTTGCTGTTGTTCTGGGATTGATTTGCAGTTTTTGCACCAAAGTACGTTCATCTCTAGGAGACAGAACGCGTCTCCTTCCTGAGCGGTATGACGGCTGCGTGGTCCCATGGTGTTTATACTTGCGTACTATTGTTTGTACAGATGAACATGGTACCTTCAGGCGTTTGGAAATTGCTCCTAAGGATGAACCAGACTTGAGGAGTTCTACATTTCTTTTCAGAGCTCTTGGCTGATTTCTTTTGATTTTACAGTGAATTATAAGATGAATAATATGTCTGTAAACAATTGTTGGAAAAATTACTTGTGTCATGCACAAAGTAGATGTCCTAACCAACTTGCCAAAACTATAGTTTGTTTACAAGAAATGTGTGGATTGGTTGAAAAACTAGTTTTAATGACTCCAACCTAAGTGTATGTAAACTTCCGACTTCAACTGTAAATATCATATAGGAAAATATACTATTCATAAACACTACATAAACTGGTTAGTTAAACTGTAGTTACACTGTAGCTAAACTACTGAAAGAGCTGCTTTCTGTGCTTTCTGTGCTTGGCCCTCCTATGTTGAAGATAATAAACGGCTCTCTATCCACTGGATGTGTACCAAACTCACTAAAAGTGGCAGTAATAAAGCCTCTCTTGAAAAAGCCAAATCTTGACCCAGAAATTATAAAAAACTATCGGCCTATATCGAATCTTCCATTCCTCTCAAAAAATGTAGAAAAAGCTGTTGCACAGCAACTCACTGCCTTCCTGAAGACAAACAATGTATACGAAACGCTTCAGTCTGGTTTTAGACCCCATCATAGCACTGAAACTGCACTTGTGAAGGTAGTAAATGACCTTTTAATGACGTCAGACCGAGGCTCTGCATCTGTCCTCGTGCTCCTAGATCTTAGTGCTGCTTTTGATACCATCGATCACCACATTCTTTTGGAGAGATTGGAAACCCAAATTGGTCTACATGGACAAGTTCTGGCCTGGTTTAGATCTTATCTTTCGGAAAGATATCAGTTTGTCTCTGTGAATGGTTTGTCCTCTGACAAATCAACTGTAAATTTCGGTGTTCCTCAAGGTTCCGTTTTAGGACCACTATTGTTTTCACTATATATTTTACCTCTTGGGGATGTCATTCGAAAACATAATGTTAAATTTCACTGCTATGCGGATGACACACAGCTGTACATTTCAATGAAACATGGTGAAGCCCCAAAATTGCCCTCGCTAGAAGCCTGTGTCTCAGACATAAGGAAGTAGATGGCTGCAAACTTTCTACTTTTAAACTCGGACAAAACAGAGATGCTTGTTCTAGGTCCCAAGAAACAAAGAGATCTTCTGTTGAATCTGACAATTAATCTGGATGGTTGTTCAGTTGTCTCAAATAAAACTGTGAAGGACCTCGGCGTTACTTTGGACCCTGATCTCTCTTTTGAAGAACATATCAAGACTGTTTCAAGGATAGCTTTTTTCCATCTACGTAACATTGCAAAAATCAGAAACTTTCTGTCCAAAAATGATGCAGAAAAATTAATCCATGCCTTTGTTACTTCTAGGTTGGACTACTGCAATGCTCTACTTTCCGACTACCCTAAATAAACTTCAGTTAGTGCTAAATATGGCTGCTAGAATCCTGACTAGAACCCACATTTTTTTATCATATTACTCCAGTGCTAGCCTCTCTACACTGGCTTCCTGTTAAGGCAAGGGCTGATTTCAAGGTTTTACTGCTAACCTACAAAGCATTACATGGGCTTGCTCCTACCTATCTTTCCGATTTGGTCCTGCCATACATACCTACACGTACGCTACGGTCACAAGACGCGGGCCTCCTAATTGTTCCTAGAATTTCTAAGCAAACAGCTGGAGGCAGGGCTTTCTCCTATAGAGCTCCATTTTTATGGAATAGTCTGCCTACCCATGTGAGAGACGCAGACTGTCTCAACCTTTACTTTAAGTCTTTACTGAAGACACATCTCTTCAGTAGGTCCTATGATTAAGTGTAGTCTGGCCCAGGGGTGTGAAGGTGAACGGAAAGGCTGGAGCAACGAACCGCCCTTGCTGTCTCTGCCTGGCCGGTTTCCCCTCTTCCACTGGGATTCTCTGCCTCTACCCCTATTACAGGGGCTGAGTCACTGGCTTACTGGTGTTCTTCCATGCCGTCCCTGGGAGGGGTGCGTCACTTGAGTGTGTTGAGTCACTGACGTGGTCTTCCTGTCTGGGTTGGCGCCCCCCCTTGGGTTGTGCCGTGGCGGAGATCTTTGTGGGCTGTACTCGGCCTTGTCCCGGGATGGTATGTTGGTGGTTGGAGATATCCCTCCAGTAGTGTGGGGGCTGTGCTTTGGCAAAGTGGGTTGGGTTATATCCTACCTGTTTGGCCCTGTCCGGGGGTTTCATCGGATGGGGCCACAGTGTCTCCTGACCCCTCCTGTCTCAGCCTCCAGTATTTATGCTGCAGTAGTTTATGTGTCGGGGGGCTAGGGTCAGTCTGTCACATCTGGGGTATTTCTCTTGTCTTTTCCGGTGTCCTGTGTGAGTTTAAATATGCTCTCTCTAATTCTTTCTTTCTTTCTCTCTCTCGGAGGACCTGAGCCCTAGGACCATGCCTCAGGACTACCTGGCTTGATGACTCCTTGCTGTCCCCAGTTCACCTGGCCGTGCTGCTGCTCCAGTTCTAACTGTTCTGCCTGCAGCTATGGAACCCTGACCTGTTCACCGGACGTGCTACCTGTCCCAGACCTGCTGTCCCCGACCTGCTGGAACCCTGACCTGTTCACCGGACGTGCTACCTGTCCCAGACCTGCTGTTTTCAACTCTCTAGAGACAGCAGGAGCGGTAGAGATACTCTCAAAGATCGGCAATGAAAAAGCCAACTGACACTTACTCTTGTGTTACTGACTTGTTGCACCCTCGACAACTACTATGATTATTATTATTTGACCATGCTGGTCATTTATGAACATTTGAACATCTTGGCCATGTGCTGTTATAATCTCCACCCGGCACAGCCAGAAGAGGACTGGCCACCCCTCATAGCCTGGTTCCTCTCTAGGTTTCTTCCTAGGTTTTGGCCTTTCTAGGGAGTTTTTCCTAGCCACCGTGCTTCTACATCTGCATTGCTTGCTGTTTGGGGTTGTAGGCTGGGTTTCTGTACAGCACTTTGAGATATCAGCTGATGTAAGAAGGGCTATATAAATACATTTGATTTGATTTGAATGGTTGACTGGGCATTTGTCCTATTCTACACATGTCCACTCCTTGCTAAGATGTTACACAGTTGTAGTACATTGTATTACTGATATCTTTGTGACACTCTGTAGATTCATGTGAACAAGTGTCTCACGGTTTAAATGATTTGTCAATAAGATAAAACATTCCAGCAACTTACTCAAAATTCCCAAGTTTCTCAGAAATTTTGGTTTTAACATTCTTGGAATCAGGGGAATAAGCGGGAAAAAGAGGCATCCTCCAACCAGGAATTCTGGAAAACCTGGGAATTTTTGAATAGTTACAGGATTTTTGCAACCCTAGTTGTCACCAATATGCTAATATCATTAGATAGAGGCACTAAGCCAATGTAACCAATACAGCCACTAATATAGATGCATTCTATAAAAGCACTCAGATCCAATTAGCCTAGACATTCACAACACAAGAGATGTGTGACTTAACTGATGTGTATCTTAAAAATGTATAATCACTCCAAATCCATTGAGGTGATTTAGCCAGGGCTGATTATCATGATTTAGAGTCGCAAGTAATAAAACAAAACACTGAACCTTTCTCCTCTGGACTCATCCCCAAGGTTCTGACCGAGTCATCCTAAAACACACTGGTACAGTACTGTAGGTCATTGTCTTGGATGACTGACACACTGACTGACTGGAAGTGTGCATGCCCCGGTCACACAGGATAGGTCAAACCATTCAGTAGCTCTATGCTCTGTAAATACCTCCTCACTAGAAAGAGAGAGAAAGGGGGGGGGGGGGGGGGGGGGGGGGCAGGGAGAGAGAGAGGGGAGGGAGAGAGGGGAGGGAGGGAGAGAGAGCTGGTAGAGAGACTGAAAGGCTTCAAGAGTACAGTGTCATTTATCAATTAGAGAGAGAGAGAGCGTGCACAAGAGAGAGGAGTCTATGGACACTGGCCACAGCGACTGATGGAAACTGATTTCATTACCAGAAAGGCCTCAGTGGGACATCACAGTGTCCTGTGTGTATGTGTGTGTACGGTGTGTGTGTGTGCTCTCCTGTTAACACACACAGGGAGTGCCAATCTGGTTGACGGAGCAGTCTCCACCAATGTGTTGGAAATGTCACGGGTTTCCTTCCGCTGCCCAGAGGCTGGGCCTGGGGGCATTGATCACCTCGCCTCAACCCCAGACAGGAGGGGGGACAAACATACACATGCATTATTTATATGTGCGTAATCAAAAAACAGCCTCACGTGTCTCTGCGGAGATCGACTTGTATGGGAAATCTACAGCAGAGGATGCAAACATCTGATTTAGGAGATGCATTGATGAATATGACTGAGTGAGATTGATTGATGATGAAGAGAAACCCATTGACATGTAAATTATACAGGCAACAGCTGAAAGTGTTTCCAGGCTAAATAGTGTGGTTTCTTTGCGGGGTGTGTTTCCATTTTTGACAGAGTTGTGAAAACGGTGACTCCAAACTTGTTCTAAATTAAGCTGAAAAGGATGACTCTCTCTCCACAATGTTGCTGGCTAGAAATCTACAGGCAGAGATCAATATGTTCTGCCTTTGTTGACATCATGAAAAGGGACAAAGCAACTCAAACGAGTTCTCTCTGTGTGAACAAAAGTAAGTAATTATCTCGTTAAATATAAACACAAGCCCATTTCAGGATCAAAGCATTCCTCTCTGTGACACTCTCACCGGCAGGTCTGGAGTCAGATAAATGCCATTTATCACACAGCAGTTAATGAACAGCCATACAGATACACCACTAGAGAGACAGGCTATGCACCTGGGGAAAAGGTGGCTTTCATGGTGGCTCATGTCAAAGGAAATTGGGGATTCTTGTAAACAACTTTTGGCAGAGTCCAAGATAAAGGAGGGAGAGTAGTATGTGTGTTTGAATGAGTGAGAGATAGAGTTTGTGTGTGAGTGTGAGAGAGTGTGTGTGTGTGTAAGAGAGAGAGAGTGTGTGAGTGTGTGGTAGACTGCTGCTACCTGTCAAGAAGAATAGAGCTGAGAAGCCCTCTCTGTGAACAATGGGGCAGAAATTCTGATGAGAGACACCATGGAGAGAGTGATTCTTGTTCCCTACAGAGAGGGAGAGATGGGAGCTTAGATCACGGGTCACTGTCTCTAGGGAGCTCCAAACTCTAAAACAGATACTCTCACTAGTCTCGCCCCCTTTGCCTCTCTGCTTTCCCTCACCCCTCTACTGGTCCAGGGAATGGCCTGTGTGAAGGTCAGAGTGACGTGACCAGTCAAGGTGTTAGCATTCTGTTCAAGATGCGGGGTGACACTGTAGGTGGTAGAGATACAGGACGACCCTGCTAGCTGGTAGAGATGCAGGACGACCCTGCTAGCTGGTAGAGATGCAGGACGACCAGGCTATGTGGTAGAGATGTAGGACAACCAGGCTAGGTGGTAGAGATGCAGGACAACCAGGCTAGGTGGTAGAGATGCAGGACGACCAAGCTAGGTGGTAAAGATGCAGGACGACCAAGCTAGGTGGTAGAGATGCAGGACGACCAAGCTAGGTGGTAGAGATGCAGGACGACCAGGCTAGCTGGTAGAGATGCAGGACGACCAAGCTAGGTGGTAGAGATGCAGGATGACCAGGCTATGTGGTAGAGATGCAGGACGACCAGGCTATGTGGTAGAGATGCAGGACGACCAAGCTTGGTGGTAGAGATGTAGGACAACCAGGCTAGGTGGTAGAGATGCGGGACGACCAGGCTAGGTGGTAGAGATGTGGGATGACCAGGCTAGGTGGTAGAGATGCAGGACGACCAAGCTAGGTCGTAAAGATACAGGACGACCAGGCTTGGTGGTAGAGATGCAGGATGCCCAGGCTATGTGGTAGAGATGCAGGATGCCCAGGCTATGTGGTAGAGATGCAGGATGACCAGGCTATGTGGTAGAGATGCAGGACGACCAGGCTATGTGGTAGAGATGCAGGATGACCAGGCTATGTGGTAGAGATGCAGGACGACCAGGCTTGGTGGTAGAGATGCAGGATGACCAGGCTTGGTGGTAGAGATGCAGGATGACCAGGCTATGGGGTAGAGATGCAGGATGACCAGGCTATGTGGTAGAGATGCAGGATGACCAGGCTATGTGGTAGAGATGCAGGACGACCAGGCTTGGTGGTAGAGATGCAGGATGACCAGGCTATGTGGTAGAGATGCAGGACGACCAGGCTATGTGGTAGAGATGGAGGATGACCAGGCTATGAGGTAGAGATGGAGGATGACCAGGCTATGAGGTAGAGATGGAGGATGACCAGGCTATGTGGTAGAGATGGAGGATGACCAGGCTATGAGGTAGAGATGGTGGATGACCAGGCTATGTGGTAGAGATGCATGACAGAGTGGAGACCATGGCTGAGACACTGACAGCTCACCCAACAACTGATGGCAGAGCTACAGAATTAGGGTGCTTCTGTTTTTAGCCTGGCTGGTCATAGTGATAATATGATGCTGCGTGGCGGGGGCTAAGGTGTGAAAAGAGAGAACGGCCCTGGTTTAACTCAAACAATTTTTTCTGGCCGGTGTGAACTTGACTGGCCTTGGGCAGATGGCCCTCACCTCTTTTGGGAGAAAATGAATGGAGGGACACACACTGGGGAGGGACAGAGAGACAAATGGACACAACTTCAGTGGGAAATGGATGGACAGGGGACACACTCATTAGAGAAAAGCTTGGCCTGATTGCAAACCCCACCCTATCAAACCATGGAGAAAACCCGGTGGACCCTATGCACTCAGATCTGCAGGGAGGGAGTTGTGAAATCGGGGTAGATTGGTTTGGAATGAGGCCATGGTGGAGCTCCAGCCTACGGACCTTCAGGTCCAAATATAGGAGGATGAGGTGTTATGGTGCTCCTGTGTGGCACACTGAGCAGGGAACTTCAATTGAAGTCAACTCAGACCTGACAGGGCAGACTCTACCTCCCACACCCAAATAATGTTTTAAAAAGAACATTGGGCCTTAATAATATTGCTTTGACAGGCAGAGGAGCCCGTTTTCAGTGATCTAACCTTTTCTTAAAATGTCAGGGTAGAACTAATAAAGGCAGTTCGATCCGGCAAAAACATCTGGGAAGAGAGTTGAACCTTTCATGTGCTTTTACTGGAGCCTCTACAACTAATCTTTAACAGTATTATGAGACATAAGGCAAGCACACACACACAAACTACTTAAAAGTCAGATGAACCTATATCTATCTGAGTGGTGCCTGTCCTTCGTTGTATCCATGTCTCACCCCTTCTAATGTGACTAGCCCCGATGCTCGTCCATCTTTTTCCCCTGCCCCGCTACAAAGTTTCTCCCTGCAGGTGGTCACTGAGTCCGAGGTGCTAAAGGAGCTACTTAAACTTGACCCCAAAAAAACACCTGGGTCAGATGATTTAGACCCTTTCTTCTTTAAGGTTGCTGCCCCTATCATTGCCAAGCCAATCTCTGACCTTTTTAACCTGTCTCTCCTTTCTGGGGAGGTTCCCATTGCTTGGAAGGCAACCACGGTTTGTCCTTTATTTAAAGGGGGAGATCAAGCTTACCCTAACTGTTACTGGTCTAGTTTTATTTTATTGACTTGGCCAAAGCTTTTGATATGGTAGACCATTCCATTCTTGTGGGCCGGCTAAGGAGTATTGGTGTCTCTGAGGGGTCTTTGGCCTGGTTTGCTAACTACCTCTCTCAAAGAAGGCTGTGTATAAAGTCAGAACATCTGCTGTCTCAGCCACTGCCTATCACCATGGAGTACCCCAGGACTCGATCCTAGGCCCCACGCTCTTCTCAATTTACATCAACAACATAGCTCAGGCAGTAGGAAGCTCTCTCGTCCATTTATATGCTGATGATACAATCTTATACTCTCTATAACAAACTTTTTTAGTGTCTAACAAGCTTTCTCTGCCCTTAACCTTTTCTGAACACCTCCAAAACAAAGGTCATGTGGTTTGGTAAGAAGAACGCCCCTCCGCACTGGTGTGATTACTACCTCTGAGGGTTTAGAGCTTGAGGTAGTCACCTCATACAAGTACTTGGGAGTATGGCTAGACGGTACACTGTCCTTCTCTCCTTACATATCAAAGCGGCAGGCTAAGGTTAAATCTAGATGTGGTTTCCTCTATTATAATCGCTCCTCTTTCACCCCAGCTGCCAAACTAACCCTGATTCAGATGACCATCCTACCCATGCTAGATTACGGAGATGTAATTTATAGATCGGCAGGTGCTCTCGGGCGGCTACATGTTCTTTACCATTTGGCCATCAGATTTGCCACCAATGCTCCTTATAGGACACATTACTGCACTCTATACTCCTCTGTAAACTGGTAATCTCTGTATACCCGTCGCAAGACCCACTGGTTGATGCTTATTTAGAAAACCCTCTTAGGCCTCACTCCCCCCTATCTCAGATACCTACTGCAGCCCTCATCCTCCAATACAACACCCGTTTTGCCAGTCACATTCTGTTAAAGGTCCCCAAAGCACACACATCCCTGGGTCGCTCCTCTTTTCAGTTTGTTGCAGCTAGCGACTGGAATGAGCTGCAAAAAACACTCAAACTAGACAGTTTTATCTCCATCTCTTCATTCCAGGACTCAATCATGGACACTCTTACTGACAGTTGTGGCTGCTTGTGTGATGTATTGTTGTCTCTACCTTCTTGCCCTTTGTGCTGTTGTCTGTGCCCAATAATGTTTGTACCATGTTTTGTGCTGCTACCATGTTGTGCTGCTGCAATGTTGTGTTGCTACCATGTTGTTGTCATGTTGTGTTGCTTCCATGCTGTGTTGTCATGTGTTGCTTCCATGCTATGTTGTTGTCTTAGGTCTCTCTTTATGTAGTGTTGTGGTGTCTCTTGTCGTGATGTGTGTTTTGCCCTATATACACTACCGTTCAAAAGTTTGGGGTTACTTTGCCATTTCCTTGTTTTTGAAAGAAAAGCAAATGTTTTGTCCTTTAAAATAACATCAAATTGATCAGAAATACAGTGTAGAAATTGTTAATGTTGTAAATGACTACTGTAGCCGGAAACAGAAGATTTTTTATGGAATATCTACATAGGCATACAGAGGCACATTATCAGCAACCATCACTCCTGTGTTCCAATGGCACGTTGTGATAGCTAATCTAAGTTTATCATTTCAAAAGGCTAATTGATCAGTAGAAAACCCTTTTGCAATTATGTTAGCATAGCTCAAAACTGTTGTTCTGATTAAAGAAGAAATAAAACTGGCTTCTTTAGACTAGTTGAGTATCAGGAGCATCAGCATCTGTGGGTTCGATTACAGGCTCAAAATGGCCAGAAACAAATAACTTTCTTCTGAAACTCGTCAGTCTATTCTTGTTCTGAGAAATGAAAGCTATTCAATGCGAGAAATTGCCAAGAAACTATAGATCTTGTACAACGCTGTGTACTACTCCCTTCACAGAACAGCGCAAACTGGCTCTAACCAGAATAGAAAGAGGAGCGTGAGGCCTCGCGGCGCAACTGAGCAAGAGGACAAGTACATTAGTGTCTAGTTTGAGAAACAGACGCCTCACAAGTCCTTAACTGGCAGCTTCATTAAATAGTACCCGCAAAACACCAGTCTCAACGTCAACAGTGAAGAGGCGACTCCGGAATATTGGCCTTCTAGGCAGAGTTCCTCTGTCCAGTGTCTGTGTTTTTTTTCCCACCTTAATCTTTTCTTCTTATTGGCCAGTCTGAGATATGTATTTTTCTTTGCAACTCTGCCCAGAAGGCCAGCATCCCGGAGTCGCCTCTTTACTGTTCTAAGTGACCCCAAACTTTTGAACGGTAGTGTATATCTTTTTTTTTTATCCCAGCCCCCGTCCCAGCAGGAGGCCTTTTGCCTTTTGGTAGACTGTCATTATAAATAAGAATTTGTTCGTAACTGACATGTCTAGTTAAATAAAGGTTCAATAAATACAAAAAAATGGCAAATCTTTATTTGTAATAACTGTCCCTTTAAGAACAGAACAAACTAAGCATAAATCTTGAGAATCCCGGGGCTTAGCTACAGTATATGAGCTCATCCTTAAACACAGTCAGCCCCTAGGTCGACACTTACATTTACCATTTCTCTTTTGTAAGGTCCTACAGTATGTGTTCAGTGATAAAACACAAAAGGAAGGTGAAAAAAACTAAAAAAACATATTTCCTCCAAACTTTAATACCCTATCTAGATTTAGCATCCATCTGATGCCCAATGAGGCAAAGCATGGTAGCTAGTCAAGAGGTGGTAACAAGCTTCTTCTCCCCTGCCTAAGTGAGAGTGCTGATGTCAGCACCAGCTAGCTTGGCGGCTGGCTGGCGACGGTTCCAGGGCCCGTCCTTGAGGGAGAGCCAGGGCCTCTGGAGGCTAATGGGGTAGATGGTGATTGACGTGGCCCAGGCTAAGTGAAGTGATCCGGGGAAGAGTTGGCAGGCGTTCCCCCTGGGGCCTGATGGTTGATCCACTGGGGAGGGAGTGGACCCACTGAGCCCTCAGAGGTATTTAGCTGATGAAGCCAGCCCAGCCTGACCTGTCTCACCCATGTAGGAGGGGAAGAGGAGTACTTCTTAAGATTCATACTCACAACTTGACTTTGGGAATCAGCTACTGCTACCGTGGCTCACGGGTGTCGTGATATCTCCCTTTTCTCATTCCGTTGTTTGTTCGTTATTTGTTAATTCATCCATCCTTCCATTGACTGACTGATGCCAGGTACTGAATTCCATGTATCATACAGGCTAGGTAAGCAGACCTGGAGCTAAGCCAAACAGAGGTCAGTAAAGTTTAGGTGTGATTGCAGTGTCTCTGCCTTTTCAGAGCAGACATTCATTTGAACACACACACATTCACACACACTCGTTATATCCTTATCTGGTGCCCTCTCTCTGTCTTCTGAATGTCTCCTGTGCATTACAGTACATACAAACGGCAGTGGCTCCCATCTCTCTTCCCATTGAAAACAAAGATGAGTCACTCAAGTCAGACATCTTGATTACATAAATGTCTAAACTGCCTGCAACCCTTTAACCCACACCCCATAGGGTGGCACACAATTGGCCCAGCATCGTCCAGGTTTGGCCGGTTTAGGCCGTCATTGTAAATAAGAATTTGTTCTTAACTGACTTGCCTAGTTAAGTAAAGGTTACACAACCCAGTTGACGTTTCCTCTTTGCATTGTTATTGGTCACACAGACAGAGCTTTGCTTCTGAGGAGAAACACCCAGGTAATTGCCTGTGGGAACATATCAAAGCCTTTTGACGTGGTCAATGACAATATAGACTTCGGCTACCCCTAGTGTTGAGGGATTAGTGCTTTTTGAGGTCGGTTCGTTTATATTAAAAAATAATAAAAATAAAATTCCCATGATGGTAGTGACTGCCCATTACTGCGTATCACTTATTAAACATAATTTATTCACATTACTTTAATAAAATATTTCAGTTGTTGTGTATGTTACATTTGTTTTATTTGATAACTTTATTATTTAATTCCAAGTCATCTCATCTCTATAGAGCTGCTGCCTATGTTGTCTGACAAAATCCCCATTTTGTAGTTCTTCAAAGTAAATAAGGCATCCTTTTGACTGCTGAATACCAACAATCGATCACTTTTGATCATGTATTTTCAGGTAGAGCTACCTCCCAAAGCAACATCTGCTATCCCCTCACAATCGCACATTCTCCATAGCAGGCGTAAAAGAAACACAGACCGGAAAAGTAGATGCGCAATGAATTGTGGTTATTGTAGTTAATTATGCGCTAAACAATGTAGAATATTGGCCTGTTGAAAACTACAAATCCCTACTACATCACACAGTTCAGGTAGGATCTGATTTATCGCTTGAGAAGCAGTACAATGTGCACATTGAGCTCACAGAAAAAAACGGACAAAATGGAATTCAAATAATTGAACAGACATCGGTAAAAGAAGTTTAAAAATAATAATAAAATAAAAAAATCCCTTAACTTCTCAGCACTAGCTACCCCTGAACTACAGGTTATAGAGAGGACTGAGTCAGACAAATATTCATATCAAATCAGGGTGAAATATCTGACCAAATATTGAATGAATTTAATTGGCTATCAAAACAAAGCTGGCACCTAACCCTGACATATTAATCGCCTAATGACCTGTCAGCTAGTGAGGGTAGTAAAGACCGTGTAGCGAAAATACTTCTTCATTGCCATCTTGTGTTGGTTAACGGACAAAACAGACCGTGTGGGCATGTACATGTTGGTTAATGAGTCACATCAGCATCATAGGAAAAACACCTCTATTCTACAAGAGTAACCTACATAATAAAACTGCATAAAAGGACAACATTATGGTTTGCCTAAGTCGCCAAGGAAATGTCCACACCTTTATGAAAAGAAAAACTTCAGCAGAAGATCAATTAAGTAATATTTACCTGGATACCCTGAGTTGTCAGTGCTTCCTCTTCTGATGAATGCTACCCTTACCAAAAAATGCTGTTTTGAAACTGCAGTAAAAGAGACACAGTAAATGCAGAATAACTGCAGTTATACTGCACTCTAACTGCAGTTACACAGCTAAATTACTGCTAAATTATTATTTAGAGCATACTGCAGTATAACTATACTCTAACTATAGTTATACTGCACTCTGACTGCAATCTTTTTCATAAGGGTACGTGTCAAAAACAAACATGTTTGCCACCACAAGCAACACTGTCACTGAATCAACAGCAAATATATCAAATATTTACAAAACACAGATAGGGTTCCATTTTAAGGTACAGCACAAATTGAACAACCCCATTCAGACTGCAGCTCTCATCCGTGAGCCATGGAATACGGGGTTGCATTTGTAAACATTTGGACAGAAAATGTCTGATTGATTTGACCTGTAAAAGTTTAAGCTGGTCAGGTGAAAGCCTCAGAGAAAATGCTGGGGTAAATTGTCTCCGTCTCTTTTTGAGGTAATTTCTGGGACTCTTGCCAGGGGCTTTGCTGTAGAGGAGCATAATGGACATAGTGTAGTTACTGTAGTGTAGCCTAGTGAAGTGGGTATTTTAAAATTATATATATATATATATATATATATATATATATATACACACACACACACATACATATACATACACATACACACACACACACACTAGATGAGTCTCCATCTTGCCACTCCACCACCAGTGTAAAAATATTTTGGAAGCTACAGAAAAGCATTTACTAATACTATATCTTTTTTTGGCCACATTTATTCTATTACAGAGCCCTTAATGCATACTTTTAATTTATATTAAGCAAGCGAAACACACACACATATATATATATATATATATATACACACACATACATACACATATATATACACACATATATATATATATATACACACACATATATATATATATACACACACATATATATATATATATATATATATATATATACACACACACACACACACACACATATATATATATATAATATATATATACACACACACACACACACACACACACACACACACACACACATATATATATATTTCCTTAAAGTGTAATTTTTAGAAAGTTATGTTACTCTCCCCACTACAACAAAAAAACTTAAATACATTTTGATCTTGAAACATCTAAATGAAATACTGTATAATTCCATTCATTCCTATGAAGGACTGTTGTTCTGAGGAGTGCCAATATGGCCGACCAGTGGCTTCAAAGCCTCTCATTGGCCAAAACATATCAGCAATCCAGGGTTTGTATACATCATTGGTGTTTTTTTACTGGCTGTGATTATCTGGACAGTCCATGGATGCCTGGTCATCAGAGCCTGGTAGGATCTCCACAGGCCCACCATTCTCTGCTTTCTGCAGCAGGGTTGGAGTTAATTCCACAAATTCAAGCCTAAATCAATTCCCTCTCCCTGTAAATTCCATTTAATCCAAATGAAATTCCAGGTCAGTCTTTGAATTCAGATAATTAAATTCTTCTCTATTCTAATGTTAGGTATGTTCGAATAATTCAATATTATCCCCAACAATTCCACAAATTTCAATTCCCTCAGGCTGACCATGCCACTGTTCAGACAGTCTAGCTATACTGTCTAATTCCAATTCAATAACTTGAAGATTTTTTTAATTCGAATTCGATAAACGTGATACAGTAGAACACATTGCTACATGCCTCCTTTACAGATCCAATTGACATACACAGATGATCATCACGACTGTAACAACGTCACTTCCACAATGAAGCTAGGATCAGATCGATGGAATATGTCGCCCTCAGGCGGTGCAAACGAAGCAAACCCTACTTCTTCAAGATGCCACCAATATGAAGTGACAACTCCTGCACACGCACACTGTTTCTTTGAACATGAAATAACCCGATTTTCCTATTTGCTAAGTTAACCAGTGGTGGAAAAAGTACCCAATTGTCATACTTCAGTAAAAAAGTAACCTTAATATAAAATGACTCAAGTCACCCAATAAAATACTATTTGAGTAAAAGTCAAAGTATTTGGTTTTAAATATACGTAAAATTCCAAAGTAAAAGTATAAATAATTTCAAATGGCTTATATTAAGCAAACCAGACAGCACAATTGTATTGTTTTTATTTTATTAACGGATAGCCAGGGGCACACTACAACACACAGACATAATTTACAAATGTAGCACGTGTGTTTAGCGAGTCCTCCAGATCAGAGGCAGTAGGGATGACCAGGGATGTTCTCTTGATAAGTGAGTGAATTGGACCATTTTCTTGTCCTGCTAAGCATTCAAAATGTAACGAGTACTTTTGGGTGTCAGAGAAAATGTATGGAGTAAAAAGTACATCATTTTCTGTACGAATGTAGTGAAGATAAAGTTGTCAAAAATATAAATAGTAAAGTACAGATACCCCCAAAAACTACTTACGTAGTACTTTAATAAAGTATTTTTACTTAAGTACTTTACACCACTTAAGTTAACACACTTAAAACAGGAAACTAATTGTCTTTCTTTTTCAATCAAGGTCTGTTCATACATGATGCTTTTCCCTATTTTAAAAATCAACAAAAGGCAACAAAAAAAAAGAAACAAGATTCGTGGCAAATTGTTTAGCATAAAAATGTAACCAAGAGGAGTGAACCACACAAGCAGATAAAGTAACCAAAGACCCATCAACAGTTCAAGCCATACAGAAATGCAGGTGAGGTAACTGAATAGGCATATACTGTAGCGAAAGCTGCATTAGAAGTCCTATACAGAAGCACTGTCTGACACATGGTGATACAGCCTGTCTCCCTATTTTTTCTATCTGGACAAATAGGTTACACTGTACCTTTACTATCCAAATGTCTAAGCTACCCATATGGATGCATTGCATTATGTCATTGATTAGGCAAAAAATGCCTGAGGCACCATATCTTAGAACCTAATTTTTAAGACACTATATTTTAATGCTGATATAGCCATTGAATCCTCAAGGTTCTGTCTTGCAATATTGTAACTATGAAGGCCAGAAAACAAAATAAATGTAAATTGCCAAGAGCTGGTCAGGCCATAAAAACATGATTCATGATGGTTACATCCGTCCTGTGGTAAATGCTCTCTATTATACTGCCTTTGTGAACCAAGCAGGGGTATCAATTTAAATGAGAAAACATTAAATAATAGTATTATTCAAGTATATTACCCAGAGAAATGGATGCAAAGTAAAAACGACAACCTATGATATATAAATGAGGGGAAATCTAATAGTATCTTTAAAGCTCAAATGCAGCTGCCTTTATCTCAATATTAAATCATTTCTGGGTAACGTGATTGCTTTAAATCAAAATGGTCAAAAATAAGCAAAAATAGCTTCTTACAGCAAAGAGCCATTTCTCAAGCAATAATGTTGCTAAGACCGTCTGGAAGTGGTCTGAGTGTGGATGGAAAAACTGAAAACTAGGTTTGGACCACTTTCTTACTGGTCTATTAACTAATATACTGGCAATTGTTCACATACCAAAACTACATCCCATCAAAACAGGGTGAAATTTCAGGGGGGGGGGGGGTCTTTTCAAACAGCTCTTACACTGAAAGTGCATTGTCATAATTTTCAATTTCACAGTACTATTCCAACCTCAGAATGTGGAAAAATAAACACAGGAAAATGAAGTTGTTGACTAAACTGGGCCTTTAAAACCAAAATGGCCTCAAATAATAAATTCTTTCCCCAATTCAAGTCAATCATCTTAAACCAGAATGAAGCAAAGTAGTACGTTTTTGGTGAACAATTGCCTAAGACCTTTGTCACAGCTAAGACAACTGTAAATTATCTCCAAAGAGAGGACAGTACAGAATGTCCATAGAAGCAGTCTGTTAACTAATACTTAGGCTATATTGAGCATAAAGCTACCCATTAGCTATACTACCTTATATGTTCACTACCTACATGGTCCACTGTAACCTCAGACCATTAACAATCTCCTCTCAGCTATAAGACAAAGTCTCCCCTATAAATAACAACAGCCATCACCATATAATATTCACGTTATTGAAGCACAGTTAAGATATGGCACTAACAGACACATACGGTTTTCTCTCTCCTTCCCTGATGTCATAGTGTGGTGTCATTTGAACTATTTCTATGGGCCCACTCAATGACTAAGGGTCCCCTCAATAGGTAAACATCAAAAGGACCCAAAAAATAGTAATCCTTCAACCCAAAAGAGGCTTTTCATTTCTCGCGACTCTTTCTCCTACTTCACAGGTCCTGCGGCGTCAAACAAGCATAATCACAAGTCAAGTATCATCATCAGTGAATAGATGTGTATGGGCTTATAGGTATCACCAGAGCCATGTATATAGAGAGTTGGGACACATTTTAGAATGTTGAATATTGTTCTAATGTCAGACATTCAGTTACATAGCATTATTTACATATTCCCCATGTCATGTTAATGGGATGCTGCCATGTAATTGGAAAGTGTCACGCAAATGCATCATAATGCTCATTCTAGACATTTTATACCATGGCATTGTTGAATGCTTGTTTCTGATTGGCTTGAAGGTCATTCTAGAGTGTGTATTATTTCCCTATAACGCACGGTATATCAGCACGGTAGAATACAATGGCTATAGTTAATTCTTACATGTTCTATGTTTGAGCTGCTTTTGAAAGAAAAAGTCAAGTTGAAAACATTATTGGTATTGTTGAATTTGATTTTCATAATAGCAAGCTAGCATTGATGGTTTGGTTAGCTAAACTAGCAAGTCTGTTGGTTTGGTTACCAATGCAACTACTGTAGCTATCTAGTAAACTTGATAGCTACTTAAGTGGATAAACATATTTCTATCTGCAAATGCACATTTCTAGTGGCAAATGTGTTAAGTTATAGCCATGGTATAAAAGGGATAATCAATTTGGGGCTCCATGCGTTCACTGGAAAATAATGCAACTCCATGGAAGGTTAGTGCCACTCTTGGAACACAGCTTCCACGCCGTTCTTGGAACACAGCTTCCACGCCGTTCTTGGAACACAGCTTCCATGCCGTTCTTGGAACACAGCTTCCACGCAGTTCTTGGAACACAGCTTCCACGCCGTTCTTGGAACACAGCTTCCACGCCGTTCTTGGAACACAGCTTCCACGCCGTTCTTGGAACACAGCTTCCACGCCGTTCTTGGAACACAGCTTCCACGCTGTTCATTATTTTCCATAGAATGCATAGCCCCTCAATTATTCCTTACATATTCCTCATGTAATGTTAATGGGGCACTAACATGGCTGCTATAGAATACTGTAGTGTTGGGCCTCCCGAGTGACAAAGTGGTCTAAGGCACTGCTTCACAGTGCTGATGCGTCACTACAGCCTGGGGTTCGATCCTATGGGGCTCCCGGGCATGGCAGGCGCCATCTGGGTTAGGGGAGGGTTTGGCCGGGGAGCTTTCCTTTCCATAGAAACTCCTTGTGTCTGGGTGCCTGCAAGCAGTGTTCCCTCCGACATTGGTGCGGCTGACTTCCGGGTTAAGCGAGCAGTGTGTTAAGAGGCAGCGTAACTCGGCGGGTCATGCTTTGGAGGACAGATGTCTCGACTTTCGCCTCTCCCGAGCCCATTGGGGAGTTGCAGCGATGAGACAAGGTCGTAGCTACCAATTGAATATAACAAAATTGGGGACAAAAAAATAAAAAACACAAAATGTTGTAGTGTCATGTAAAAATGAGTCATAATGCAGAAACCATAATGGCCCAGCTCTAAAAATACATGGCTCTGGGTGTCACTAGCTAAGCTAATATCACATTTCCTCCTCAGGAGGGTAGGTAGCCTCATGACCTTTCACCTCGCTCAGAGGGGAGGAGTTGGCACAGGGTGGTGCCCAAGATGATGGGCAGTAGAGGGGTGCTGAGGCGGGGTCCAGAGCTCTTAGGAGGTGGTCAAGGGCATGTATGTCTACGTGCTCGTGTGCTGACCGCCCCTCCCTCCTCTTCCAGAACGGTTCAGTAATCCATCCCTTCATCACTCTCATACCAGTCCGAGGGAGCGTCCGTCCCAAAATAACGATCCCCGAAATTACCTGGAGGAAGAGAGAGGAGAGTCAGTCATGTTGACTTGGACTAGTGACAATGAGGGGTGTGTGATCAGTGGCCCTGCTGATGGAACACGTGGGTCAGAGTCTGGGTTGATTCATAACAGAGCTGTGGAAACAGCTACATCTGATAATCTGGATGTTTTCAGTTTGTGATTAGGTCATCACACAATGTCATATCACTTAAGATCAGTCAAACAGCTTCTCACTGGATTAGCATGAGGCCACAGTCATGTCAGATATTTTTGTGTGTATGAGAGTGAGAGAGACACCCACCAATGCCAGGGATTATGTGGAACTTGTCGTTGACATTCTTGTCGACGGCGGTGGTGATGATGCGGACCTTGGGGAAGGCGTAGGCCACAGAGTTGACGCCCATCTCTGCCATCAGTAGAGACAGCAGGAAGATCTTATCCTCCTGGACATCATGGTCCTACAGGGTGGCAGACATACACATGGGTGGCAACAATAGCCAGACTTGTGGAGATCACAAATTCTTCCCAGTTCCCACTACCTGTCAAAACTTGCTCCATAATGGGGTTAGTCTGATGTCTTCTGCAACTTATTGTCAAATATAACATACATACTACAACCAATGCTTCTAGTGACAAACACACACGACCATGAATATCTTTTGCAGAGATTGTCATGGGAGAAAAGTATTGGATTGACCTGGAGGAGGTGCAGTTTGCTCTCTGAGGGCAAACAGAACCATGGACTTTGGCCACCATTGTGGACGGCAATTATTGACAGCAGATGTTTCCATTTCACAAGGGGGCGAAGGCTAAAGCACAAGAGCTGTACCTTTAGCTCTGCAGCCTTATCACAATGAGACAGAGCCTCGAACTTACTGAACTAAAACAGTGTTTCATGACAGCAAACAAGCATCCCAATCTCTCCTCCATCTCCTGCTGCGTGGTCGTCCAATCTCCACCAGCAGAGCTGCTCTACTGTTACCTCAACACCAGGCCATGTCTCAGGCGTAACCAACATTATCTGGATGATAAACCCCCAAGCCCCAACATAGGTGTGTGGCAGGATAGAGAAGACTAACATGAGAATATTCGACTAGACAAGAGGAGTAGAATGAGGTAGAATAAAGTAGAACTGACCAGCAGCACTCGGACGGCCATTAGAGCAGCAGCCCCAGTGGACACGGTGCTGTCCATCAGCATGACGTAGTCCTCACTGATGTCCTTAGGCAGACGCAGGTAGTGGAGCTGGACAGGGAACATAGGACAGCAGTGGTCAAATAACATTTTATACAAGGTCTTAATTTGTGGATTTTATTAACTTAAAATGTCACGATTTGAGCATCTGTTATGAATGAAACCAGTACAGCTGAAGAAGAAACGGCCAAAGCGTGAAGACTACATCTGACATCATACGGTATTATCTCAAAGATATGGATAGTCTGTGACCCTGATGAGGAAGTGAACCTGAGGTCAGTGAGGCTAGTTAGCCATGAATGAAGCCACAGACAAAACAGACGACCGATACAACCGTACACTCCTGCTTTAGGGTCTCAGAGTTGAAAGGTTAATGTCTGGGTGTGCGTGATGCCGTGCAACACAGACAGAGGGCCACACAAAACACACAGAAGCCTTGGTGAACTACAGGACTGATTTATTTGTGTGTTACCTCTGGCTCTCCAGTGTCATGGTTGGTCTGGATGAGGATCTTCCCCAGCCGAATGTCTTTACACACAACCATCAGAGCTCCATGGTCTCCCCTGCTCTCAGTATGGACACGCCTGTGATCTACACACACACAATTAAATTGCATTCCAGGCTTTACACTCCCTCACAGTTTAGTTGGCAAGTAAACGTCCATTGAGCAGCCTGAAGGATCCTGCTTTAGGGTCTCAGAGTTGAAAGGTTAATGTCTGGGTGTGCGTGATGCCGTGCAATGTTACACAGCCCGATGGTAGGAGATAGACATCTGCAGTAGAGTAATATAGTCATAACCCTGCTGTCTAACAGAGCTGCTCCCACTGAGAGCCACGCAAACACATTCCCATAACGTGAGTGAAATTAATGATTTTCTCTGGCCCATCCACACTGCCACACATTTTGTGACAAGACATTTTCAATGCAGGTGTCGAGTAAAAACACAGGTGAACAAAGCAGATTCAATGGTGATGAAGACAAGGACTGGAGAGAGATAACACTAGTTTAACCACTGCAAAATCTCTGGCCAAGAATGACAATCAGTATGATTGTGACAATTTTGCTGTAACGTAGTATCAGGGAGTACATTGATACTTTATTGCAGTTTAGGGCCCAAAACCCTGTGTGAAAGTATCAGCATAGAGCCTTACCCTTTTACCACTGAGTCTCTTCCCTTCATAGATGGAACCTTGGGGAGTCTCCACTTGCACAGGCTAGAGAGGATGAGAGGAAAAGAAGAGAGTAGAGACCAATATTAGTATATGGTTGTGCACAGGGGGCGATATAGAATTGACCATGCATTGGCAGGGCCACTCACCTTGAGGGGCAGGAAGGAGAGGGCATGTTCTATCAGGAGCCTCATTAATCTCTTGGAGTAGAAGATGAACTCGTCACGATTAGTGTCCTTATTCCTGCACACACACACACAGTTAGGGGACAAGGCCTGGGAGTGAGGGTGTGTGCATGTACACTCAGTGGCCAGTTAATTAGGTAGACCCATCTAGAATGGGGCCGGACCCATCTTTGCCCCCAGAACAGCCTGAATTCTTTGGGGCATTGATTCTACAAGGTGTAGCGTTCAAACGTATCTCAATTGGTATCAAGGGACCCAACGTGAGCCAGGAAAACATTCCCCACTCCATTAGACCACCAGCCTGTACCGTTGACACCAGGCAGGATGGGGCCGTGGACTCATGCTGCTAACGTCAAATCCTGACTCCGTTTTCAACTAGACGCAACAGAAACCGGGATTCGTCGGACCAGGTGATCTTTTTCCACTACTC
The DNA here is from genome assembly GCF_965601325.2 of Salmo salar. NCBI lineage: Eukaryota > Metazoa > Chordata > Actinopteri > Salmoniformes > Salmonidae > Salmo > Salmo salar. Next base: position 45,469,255 of record NC_138305.1, on the reverse strand, counting down.
AATTGTCCAGTGTTGGTGATGGCGTGCCCACTGGAGCCACTTCTTGTTTTTAGTTGATAGGAGTCCACAGTTATTTGCCAGTTTTAGCTTGCACGATTCTTGCCATTCTCATTTGACCTCTCATTAACAAGATGTTTTCACCCACTGGACTGCATGTTTTTTTATTTGTCGCACCATTCTCGGTAAATCTTAGACACTATTATGCGTGAAAAGCCCAGGAGGCCGGACATTTCTGAGATACCGGAACCGGCGTGCCTGGCACCGACGATCATACCATCTCAAAGTCGCTTAGGTCAGTCGTTTTGCCCATTCTAACGTTCAGAACAGTAACACTGCCTCAATGCTGTCTATATATAGCAAACCACAGCCACGTGACTCACTGTCTGAGGGAGCAAAACATTTTGGAGAACCTAATAACCTGGCCACTGAGTGTATATTCATTATAAACTCGTGTCAGTGCAGAGACAGTGTTGACAGGGTGAGAAACCGGGCGCCAGCGCTCTTCCAAACCTCTATGGTCTTACCTGATGATGGTGTGCATGCCGTGGACCTGTGGGGTGCCCTCCATGACGCTGAGGGTCTTGGGCAGGGGCTGTCCCTGGTGGGCCGAGGCCAGAGCAGACCTACACAACACAGAGACAGTCAGACCACTGCCCTCTGTTGGGGAGTTCACAGTACCACAACCACACAGAGACAGCAGTCAAGCCAGGGAGACAAAAGTAAGATACCACTGGGATATTTTACTTTCCTCCTCGTGAACATGTTTGGAGGTCCCTGCTGCACAGCCAGGCAAAGTGGGGTGGGGGGTATTTGTGCGCAGATCCTGGCAACAGCAATGCTTGAACAGGCTTCTCTGAACAGGCTTCTCTGGTACAGTCTGGAGTATATGGTGCTTTACTGGCAGACAATGGAACACTAGGACCATTTAGAATCTAGAAAATAGCTTGCGTTGTACAGTACTAAACAGTGGCTCCATTTAGAAATAGAAATGCCATAAAGCAATTGAGCACTTTGCTATATGTTCTGCAATGTTGTTGCCAATACAAGAAGCCAAGACAACTCCCTCTAAAAACTTTAGTACTGTATTTTTTTATTTAGGTATTTGGCACCAAAATACAGGCCAGTTAAGTGTGTACAAATCAGAAAGAAAAAGAATCAAGCAGTTGGTTAACAGATAAGTGAAAAACTATATATTGGGAAAACAGCAAACAAAGGTTTGGCTTTGGTTCTGGATGAAACGTTAACAGATCATTAAATACATGGAAATGAGGGGGAGAGGATATCCCCCCCAAAAAAGATGAAGATGCAAGAGTTTATCCTCACATATCCCAGCGGAGTTTCCTCTGCAGAAGGTGACAAATATTCATTTTGCGAGAACAAGAGAGATGACAAAGAGAAGAAAGAAAGTACAACAATTAGATGGCAGCAGGACAGAGTAGACGCCCTATGATCTCTGTGGAGAAGCTGATAGGGCAGGGAGGTGGTGTGAGGGCAGGCTGAGAGGGCCCCTGTTCAGCAAGGGGATGGCTTCAGGACCAGACGACATTTCAATGGTTACAAGTCTGACTGGGAGGAGTTTTTTTTTAAATATTTTCAATGGCCTTAGTGTGAGGTCATCTGATAAACATGCAGGAATAACTCAAGGTTATACTCGGTCCTTGGTTAATGTGATGTTAGCATCTGATCTTTCGATAACAAGGAATTCATTACATCGACTTGCAGCTACCGCAAAGTGATCAATCCATGACATCTTCCAATTGTCTATTTAGAAGGTCTTAACCAGAGCTCAGTGGAACCATAGAGATGTCATCCTCATGGAGTTAGCCATAGTTTTCAGGACTGACAGTGTGGAAGAAAGACAAAAAGGAGGTGGACAGCCTTTCATTTAGTTTACACAAACATTTCTCTTGGCATTTTCATTAATTGATCATGTCAACAATATTTGGTAAGATAAGTTGTTTGGTCTAAGTCAGTAATCCTTCAGACTGGGCACATCCTTTTTCTTTGATGTGCTCTCTGAGCTTCTGCTGACAGGAAACAGAATAAAAGACAGGTACCACAAGGAAGGGGGGGTAGATAGATGGGGAGGGGGGTGTGGCAGTCATACCTCACTGTGATTTCACGCTGAGATGGTTAGAGTGCATTCGGCCATTTCATTACACACACAGGGAGGAGAGAAATAAAAACAAAACATAACTCATGAAATGAGACAAGCCATTCCAACCTTCCAAACAAAGCCAAATGTCCCCAGTTCCCACCACCCTTTATACTTCCCGTTGATGACATGCAAGGATATTACATTCCGCTCCATTTTTCCATGAATCGCACAGACAAACAGCGTTTCATCCGATACCTTTACCTGGGTACCTTTACTGGTTTCCCATTTCCACGTAATGCAGCTGGTATTTCCATCATTTCAAATGAACCGGAAGCTCTCTCTACATGAAGGTATAATCATGCATCAGATCAGGTTACGTTCTGGTGCGCTGATCTCACAGCAAGGCCCAGTGAACAGCCGAGTGAATTTAATTAGAAATGTACATTTTCTGGGCAATAAAATAATTCTTCAATATGGTTTTCAGCTCCTTTTCCATATGGAAATCCCATATAGGGGCATCCTATTTGCTTTACTTGTTTTATAGTCGGAAACCAAAATGGTTCTTACCTAACATCTAGTACATGTCAAACAGAATGCACCCCAAACCTGGGGCTTTCCTGAAGAGAAGTACTATAGTGGGCTCAGCAGTCTTGCTATATGATGTCTCTTAGTGGAGGGTGTTATGGTTCATTAGGCTACAACAGGCCCTGTCCTCATCATCATCATCATCATCATCAGACACTCACAGTGATGTATGGAGGACGAGCGGCCGCCGTCTCTCTCCACTGGACACCATTCATTACTTGATCCACACCAGACACAAGGGTATTTTACTACAGAGATCCCTTAATCCACAAATCCTCACAAACGCAGGCACATGCACACACACACTTTTTGCTTTCTCTTTAGCACATGTTATCTCTTGCTCTTTTACCCACACGCCGACAGGTGTACGGGTGTACGACTCCCGAGACCATAGGCCTACTGGTAAAATGCACAAAGAGGTAGTTCAGGGGTACTCTGGGCAGAGCAAAATTCAGTTGGTGGTACAGTAACCAAACATATTGAGTTGCATCCCCTTTGGCCCTCAGAACAGCCTCAATTCGTTGGGGTATGGACTCTACAAGGTGTCGAAAGCGTTCCACAGGGATGTTGACCCATGTTGACTCCAATGCTTCCCACAGTTTTGTCAACCCGGCTGGCTATCCTTTGGGTATTGGACATTCTTGATACAGAGCGAAACTGTTCAGTGTGAAAAACCCAGCAACGTTGCAGTTCTTGGCACACTAAAACCGGTGCACCTGGCACCTACTACCATACCCGGTTCAAAGGCATTCACCCTTTGAATGGCCCACATACACAATCCATGTCACAATTGTCTGAAGGCTTAAAAATCCCTCTTCTTTAACCTGTCTCCATCTACACTTATCTAACAGGATTTAACAGGTGACATCAATAAGGGATCATAGCTTTCACCTGGATACACTTGGTCAGTCTGTCATGGAAAGAGGTGTTCCGAATGTTTTGTACACTCAGTGTAGATCATGGTTTGTAGGGACCATAAAAGGGGTCTAACAGCAGAAAGCAAAGTATTAAAGATGGGAGTCGGAGCATATGGGTCATGACGCTGACAGATAAATGGGATGCCCTTGACATGCACGCATGTAAAAGTATGAGGAATAGCCCCTCAGTTATAAATCCACTCGTTAGGAGGCCCTTGGTGAAGAGAAAGCGTTGAGTTTAGTTCAGCCCGATACCAGACAGACAATCTACATGACAAATTCATAACGTGTGTTGGTGAATCCTGACCACTAGAGGGCAGAAGTGGAATGGGCAACTGGTTGGGTCAACTTCTACTTGGAGACTAGCCTCTGAGAATTCAGGATTACTTTTGGATACCAGATTGAAACAGCGCATATACAAGACAACTGAGTTTAAGTTGGCTGGTTTCAATAGGACATGTAGTCTTGAGCATCCTAGAGAATGACACTCAGCATCAATCATTTCATTAATCCAGAAATGACCCACCCATGTTGAGGGATAGGACAGGGTTCAGAGGTCATGGGTAGCACCAAGAGTCTTTCTTGATAGGGAAGGTGGTCAGGAAAATCTCCTTGTCCTAGTCATGAACCATGGGATGGGGTCATGTCAGCCTGGCATGCACAAACTCTGGGCATGGTGTGAGCCGGAGAGATGACACCATGTACAGAGATGGGGAGGGACTCCTCCATGCTTTCACGTTAGGGTCTATGGGAAGAGGTATTGGAGATAGAGCACGATTCACACATACCTTTTCAAGCTGACTGTGAACATGCTGAACAATCAGATCCAAGGCAACAAAGTTCTCACCCCCTGAAATGGCCAACACATACACACATTGCTTTTTTATAGTAGAATTGCTATAGTTTTCAGAAGTATTTGTACAATACTTGTATTATTCTGAATTGAATCTAAAGAAACTACTGTGGTAGTAGCAATCTACAAACCACTCACCCCTGGGGACCACAATATCAGCCACCTGTACAGTGGGCTCGATGTACTGCTCAAAGCTAGGCTTGACAAACTTGTTGTACTGCTTGATGACTCCGCTGATGTCACGGCCGCGCTCCGATATGTCCCTCTTCAGACGCCTGACCAGACGGATGTCTGAGTCTGTGTCCACAAACACCTTCATGTCCAGCAGCTGGGGGAGAGCGAGACGGAGAGAAAGAGAGGGTTAAGAAAGGTCATGTAAATAAACAATTCATAGGGCAGTGTTTACCCAAGATATAATTTCATGGCGGGGTGCTGGGTAAAAACAAAATTCCTTCAGGGGTGGGGGTGGGGCACCCCACATACATGATGGTTGGGAAATTAATGTCCCAGGGTTGAAAGAAGTTAAATGGGATCTACTGTAAAGATTGCCTATTGGGTCTTGAATGCTATTTTCCTGAACACGCATCAATTGAAACAGCCAGTCAGGGGTAACTAAATGCAGTGCTCAAAGCTCTAACCAGGAGTAATGGTCCAGCAGAACCACTGTATGCGATGGAGACGCAAAAAGAGGCAACAACCCAAAAACAGGAGCTATTGATGACTCTTTGGCCATTGAGTGTTGGAGCGTAACTCAGACAGCCAATGAGACAGTCAGTCATTGGGCAGTAAATATGCTTCATGACCAACCAGGCGAGCCCAAAGCGCCACGCCAGTAGAGCAGTCAGTGTATAGGAGGGGATGAGGAGAAGGGCTCCAGCTTCTCCACATGACGCGCCATGATAGGACAGGGAGAAGGGGCATGGCAATAGATCTCTCTAGGCTGAGGCTCAGTATCTCTCTCAGGGACCTCTGTCATTTGGGGAAATGAGCAGGACAGTTTAGGAACATTTTACAGCATCAAAGATGGCTGCTCATTGTCGGGCCAGAACGGACCGGACGCTTGGCGCAGCCAGCAGGAGTCATGGCAAAGGGTTGAGAGGGAACCAATTTATAGCAAAGTAAATAAAACGGTTGATTAGAAATGTTTAGTACTAAGTGAGCCACAATTACAGTGATTTAAAGTCACACATCTTCCAAAGAAAAACAACACTTCTATAGAAAACATGTAAATGAAAGTACATCCAATTATCTGCATTGTTTGGCTTGTCATCCTTGCAAAGCGTAGCCCAACCTCACTCTACAACGGCTGAACTGATAAATAACCAGGAACAGTCGTGCTTTGCCAATGCAAACCCATGTGCTCAGAGTTTAATGTGTATGGATTTCTGTACACACAGCACTGGTGGATCGAAGAGAACTCAGGGACCCATCAACAGCACCATCAATAAAACACAGTCTAGTCCATTCACTTACACACTGGCCAAACACAACCTCTAGATATAATGGAGGGAAGGAGAGTCCTAGGCAGGCGACAAGTCGAGACTCTACTTCATGGATTTAGATGAGCCAACGTAGTCTTTGTGAAAAGTAGTTGATCTGTTGAAATAAAGAGGACCAAGATAATCATAGCTGATGAGGGCTGCCTGATGAACTGCCATCAATTGTACTAAAAGAGTACTAGTATTAGTTTACACGTTGCTTTGTTTTAATCTTAAGGGACATTTTTCATGCATTTCTTCCTTGAAGAGAACTGGGCTTTGTGTTAGCAAGTGTAACTTTAGCCAAGCCTGCTGCAGGAATGGATCCCCAACAAGACACACAGCCCCACACTTCACCCTACCCAGAGCTCCTCCATTTCTATCAGCCAGTCCCCAGCCCAATCACCCAGGGCCAACCCCAGCCTGTAACCCAAGCAGGCTTAGGCAGAGTGCAGTGAGCAGGAGAAAGGTAGAACAGTGAATACAGAGAGAGAATCCCTCTTATTTCCTTGAATCTGCTTGAGGATGGCAGCGGCTCTCCATTAAATCGATGATGCTGATCTTAGCTTGTTTTGTACATAATGTCGCCGCCATCATTTCTTATGATCGGAAACAGCTTCTGGACATCAGAAAAGCGATCACTAAGCTCAATTTGGATGGAAATTACAACTTAAAACGAGTCAGCAGCCCTGGACGTTCTGCTTACTCCAAACCAGGCCTTAATCCCCAGGACTTGAAAGAGGAAGCAGCGGCGAAAGAGAGGCAGGCGGGCCGGCACCCTGACGAGACTAGGTCGGCGAGAAAATAGACCGCCATTGCCCTTTGTTCTATTGGTGAACGTGTACTGTGATATCCTATGTTTCTCAGAGTCGTGGCTGAACAAGGACACGGTAGTAAGTCTCGCTGGTTTTTCCTACGCATCGCCAAGACCGGACAGCAGACTCGGGCAAGACAAAGGGAGGAAGTGTGTGTGTCTGTTAAGAACAGCTGGTGCGTGATTTCTAATGTTAAGGAAGTCTCAAGTTTTTGCTCGCCTGAGTTAGAATACCTCATGATAAGCTGCAGACTATACTATTTACCAAGAGACTTTTCATATATATTTTTTGTATGACACAAAGACCCCAATCAGCGATCAAGAAAATGCACATTAAGAGGCGTCGTTTCTCGTGGCTTCTCCATAATTCATTTTTAACAGCATGTTACCTGTGTCAACTCTAAATCTAATCTCAGCTTGTTACCTATATAAAAGACACCTGTCGACAGAAGGAATCAATCAGATTCCAAACTCTCCACCATGGCCAAGACCAAAGTGCTCTCCAAGGATGTCAGGGACAAGATTGTAGACCTACACAAGGCTGGAATGGGCTACAAGACCATCGCCAAGCAGCTTGGTGAGAAAATGACAACAGTTGGTGCGATTATTCGCAAATGGAAGAAACACAAAAGAACTGTCAATCTCCCTCGGCCTGGGGCTCCATGCAAGATCTCACCTCGTGGAGTTGCAATGATCACGAGAACGGTGAGGAATCAGCCCGGAACTACACGGGAGGATGATCTCAAGGCAGCTGGGACCATAGTCACCAAGAAAACAATTGGTAACACACTACGCCGTGAAGGACTGAAATCCTGCAGCGTCCGCAAGGTCCCCCTGCTCAAGAAAGCACATATACATGCCCGTCTGAAGTTTGCCAATGAACATCTGAATGATTCAGAGGACAACTGGGTGAAAGTGTTGTGGTCAGATGAGACCAAAATGGAGCTCTTTGGCATCAACTCAACTCGCCGTGTTTGGAGGAGGAGGAATGCTGCCTATGACCCCAAGAACACCATCCCCACCGTCAAACATGGAGGTGGAAACATTATGCTTTGGGGGTGTTTTTCTGCTAAGGGGACAGGACAACTTCACCGCATCAAAGGGACGATGGACGGGGCCATGTACCGTCAAATCTTGGGTGAGAACCTCCTTCCCTCAGCCAGGGCATTGAAAATGGGTCGTGGATGGGTATTCCAGCATGACAATGAACCAAAACACACAGCCAAGGCAACAAAGGAGTGGCTCAAGAAGAAGAACATTAAGGTCCTGGAGTGGCCTAGCCAGTCTCCAGACCTTAATCCCATAGAAAATCTGTGGAGGGAGCTGAAGGTTCGAGTTGCCAAACGTCAGCCTCGAAACATGAATGACTTGGAGAAGATCTGCAAAGAGGAGTGGGACAAAATCCCTCCTGAGATGTGTGCAAACCTGGTGGCCAACTACAAGAAACGTCTGACCTCTGTGATTGCCAACAAGGGTTTTGCCACCAAGTACTAAGTCATGTTTTGCAGAGGGGTCAAATACTTACTTCCCTCATTAAAATGCAAATCATTTTATAACATTTTTGACATGCATTTTTCTGAATTTTTTTGTTGTTATTCTGTCTCTCACTGTTCATATAAACCTATCATTAAAATTATAGACTGATCATTTCTTTGTCAGTGGGCAAACGTACAAAATCAGCAGGGGATCAAATACTTTTTTCCCCTCACTGTATGTATGTATGTATGTATGTATGTATATATACTGCTCAAAAAAATAAAGGGAACACTTAAACAACACATCCTAGATATGAATGAAAGAAAAAATATTTTTAAATACTTTTTTCTTTAGATAGTTGAATGTGCTGACAACAAAATCACACAAAAATAATCAATGGAAATCCAATTTATCAACCCATGGAGGTCTGGATTTGGAGTCACACTCAAAATTAAAGTGGAAAACCACACTACAGGCTTATCCAACTTTGATGTAATGTCCTTAAAACAAGTAAAAATGAGGCTCAGTAGTATGTGTGGCCTCCACGTGCCTGTATAACCTCCCTACAACGCCTGGGCATGCTCCTGATGAGGTGGCGGATGGTCTCCTGAGGGATCTCCTCCCAGACCTGGACTAAAGCATCCGCCAACTCCTGGACAGTCTGTGGTGCAACGTGGCGTTGGTGGATGGAGCGAGACATGATGTGCTCAATTGGATTCAGGTCTGGGGAACGGGCGGGCCAGTCCATAGCATCAATGCGTTCCTCTTGCAGGAACTGCTGACACACTCCAGCCACATGAGGTCTAGCATTGTCTTGCATTAGGAGGAACCCAGGGCCAACCGCACCAGCATATGGTCTCACAAGGGGTCTGAGGATCTCATCTCGGTACCTAATGGCAGTCAGGCTACCTCTGGCGAGCACATGGAGGGCTGTGCGGCCCCCCAAAGAAATGCCACCCCACACCATGACTGACCCACCGCCAAACCGGTCATGTTGGAGGATGTTGCAGGCAGCAGAACGTTCTCCACGGCGTCTCCAGACTCTGTCACATGTGCTCAGTGTGAACCTGCTTTCATCTGTGAAGAGCACAGGGCGGCAGTGGCGAATTTGCCAATCTTGGTGTTCTCTGGCAAATGCCAAACGTCCTGCACGGTGTTGGGCTGTAAGCACAACCCCCACCTGTGGACGTCGGGCCCTCATACCACCCTCATGGAGTCTGTTTCTGACCGTTTGAGCAGACACATGCACATTTGTGGCCTGCTGGAGGTCATTTTGCAGGGCTCTGGCAGTGCTTCTCCTGCTCCTCCTTGCACAAAGGCGGAGGTAGCGGTCCTGCTGCTGGGTTGTTGCCCTCCTACGGCCTCCTCCACGTCTCCTGATGTACTGGCCTGTCTCCTGGTAGCGCCTCCATGCTCTGGACACTACGCTGACAGACACAGCAAACCTTCTTGCCACAGCTCGCATTGATGTGCCATCCTGGATGAGCTGCACTACCTGAGCCACTTGTGTGGGTTGTAGACTCTGTCTCATGCTACCACTAGAGTGAAAGCACCGCCAGCATTCAAAAGTGACCAAAACATCAGCCAGGAAGCATAGGAACTGAGAAGTGGTCTGTGGTCCCCACCTGCAGAACCACTCCTTTATTGGAGGTGTCTTGCTAATTGCCTATAATTTCCACCTGTTGTCTATTCCATTTGCACAACAGCATGTGACATTTATTGTCAATCAGTGTTGCTTCCTAAGTGGACAGTTTGATTTCACAGAAGTGTGATTGACTTGGAGTTACATTGTGTTGTTTAAGTGTTCCCTTTATTTTTTTGAGCAGTGTATATAAAAAAAAATGGCTTATGTGCTGCGTTTAGACGAGAGATGCAAAAACCCTGATTCAAGTCCGTTTAGTTAGTGGGACAAGAAACCAAGAAAGATTGTGACATCAAAAGTAAGCCAGTAAGAAGGTATGCGTTGCTATGGTAATTTCAGTAAACAAACAGTGCATCCAGTAGAAAACAACACTACAGCAGACGCAAAAGTTGAAATATTGGAGTCCCTTCTACAGTTGCTGCTGAAGGCATTCACCACCAGCCTCAACAGCATTTACTGTCATGCTTTCATTGAAAACAATGACATCCGGTTTGCCGTCTACCTCCTACAACGTAAACGCAGCATTAGATAGACCTCGTGTCATCTGTCCCATTATGGCGTTTATGAGAACATGGCCAGCAGCAAAAAAATATATGTGTACAGTAACTAACCCAAGATACACCACCAGTGCTGTTTCCAATGGGAGCAAATGACAGCGGGCAGAACGAGCAAAGAGATGGACAGAGGCAAGAAGGAGCTAGCGAGATCCCATTGGCGATTTCTAGCATGTATTTGCATATTTCCGTTAGGGAACCCCTACTCTGTGCGCATGTGCAATAACTAAATTCGCCCTTGCACTCCTAAACAATGCCATTTCAAATACACGTCTACAAAACTTAGTCCACTCTGCTCGTAACAGATTGTAGTTTTGAGAACAGAAAACTGTATTGAGATCGAATGTTTCAAAATTAGCATAATGTGCCCAGTTTCACTTAGCTCCAGTTTCTCCCATTTCCCCCCATATTTGGTGGTGAGAAGTTCTAAACCGATGCTTAGATTTATAAATCCAATGAGATCTGGGCCTCGTTACCCAGAGCCCTCATAGCGTTAAGATCGTCGTTAGAACCATTTTACGATGTATCTTTAGCAACCGCAGTGTTTCCCAGAGCCTTCATGGCTCTGGTGCATGGGTAAAATCACAGAGGAAGCCAAGCCAATCTAGTAAAAAATCCATGTTAAAAGCTGTTGTGATAATTGCATTTTTTGCTCTTTGATCTATAACCCATTAGTTCATTTGCCAGCATGATATACAATAAGGCCGTGACAACAAAAAGACAACAGTCACACAGTGCCGGGAATAAATTCAACTACACATTTTTTGTTTCATCACAAAACCGGAGAGCAACATCTGTCTGGTGAAGTCCACAAAGCAAATATTGCATGTAACAAACATGGTCAAGCAAGTTCATTTTCTCGACAACTACTGATTTAGAACCACGGAGTTACCACAAGTCAGCACAAAGACAACTGGAGCACTGCCGTTATTTCAGCAACATTTTAACTTAAAAATCGAAACATCTTCAAATCAACAAGGTTATATACGCTTAGTTTAACACACTGAAAACAAACTTAAAGATACCAAAAACGATTTAGTCCAATCAATGTTGCTGAATATCATGTTGCTGTTTATGCTACTGATTTCTGTGTGTGTGTGTGTGTGTGTGCATGCCAGGAAAACTATTTTTTTGACTCACCCTACTTGTATTAGACTAGTTGAACGCCAATGCCATCCTCCTTTCCATCATAGAGTATGCTTTTAGTTTTTGTTGTCATATGCTACCTAGCTAAAATGCTTGCTAGCCGAACTTCCTCGCATGGGCAACAATTCACCAGCTAAGTTAGCTACCTAGATAACGTGAGCCTAAAAGGGCAAGTCTACATCTAGAACTTCAATAATCTCAGGCCAGTGGCAAAAAAAAATAATTTATGGTTAGATCAGAATCGCTGCCATAATCATTTGCCTGTAAAGAGGATTAAGTCAAGACGACAAGTCCAAATCGCCATCTCCATCCACGGCTTAGGAAAGGGCCAATTTAGAAAGCAAGCTATTGCAGGACTTCAACACAAGTAGACCAGAAATGAAAATGAGGTTTTTCTTAGGATGTGATTTGATTGGTGTGAAGCCAAATCAAAACTGGCCTCCCTTGGGCTGTGTTTTGCTGCACTAGGACAACCCACAGTTGAGCTCAGCTGAACGCTGATTGGCTAATTATTTTTATAATTGTTTTATCAAGGGAGGCAAAATGTTTGCAGGCATCAATCAACCAAATGTTATGACCGCAACATGTCATACTATTTTGGTCCAAACAGCACCAGATACATGGGCTACGGGCTACACATACTGAGACAGAGGGGCACGTGTCCCTCGCTCAGATGATTTCTCTGGTGAGATTCAGCCACTTGCGAATTAATAGAAAATTACGAAAACACAAGAGAGGGATTTTTTTATTAGTCAAATATTTGGGGAAGCCTTGCTTCCCTTGGCAACCATGAATACATGTCACAGCTCACAATATATAATTCTAAAACAATTTATAAGCGTTTTGTGTGAATGGGCATGATCATACGATATTAATTGTTTCATTTAAGTAATGTATAGGATCTAATGTAATATTTGAAAAATGCATTTTGTCAAGCTTAGATTTATCCAAAGCTGAATCTTATCCAGTATAAATTGGAAATATCTGCAACACTATAAACGCCAAGCCATTGTCAGAGTTCAGCAGAACAACAATAATCAGGGTTGGGAAGTAACTGCATGTAATCTGATTACAAAAAAAACTAACTGTAATCAGTTACGTTACCAGCAAAACTATTGTAATCAGATTACAGGTACTTAAAAAAAAACTAGAGATTACTTTTTGGATTACTTTTAAATTCAGAAAGAATGTTTGAGAAAAAATACATTATGTCATATTTCTGTTTTCTCTGACATTCAATTCAGCATTGAAAAAAGGCGCAAGTTGGAATTTGTTCCGCCTGCAAGTCTGACCACAAATCAGAGACCTCTATGATGACACACACCAAATGCGTTTAATGGATAATTTGTGTCTTCTTATAATCCCTTTTAAGGGCAAAGTAATCCAAAAGTAACTGAAAGTAATTGGGGGGGGGGTTAAATTGATATTTTTTTATCATTATCAAAATGCCTAAATCTTCCCAAAAATAAGATGGAATACAAAGATGCTGGCCCATGTTGACACTTAAAACTGCTGTGCCTGTCACCTACTACCATAACCCGTTTAAAAGCACTTAAATATTTTGTCTTGCCCATTCACCCTCTGATTGGCACACATACACAATCCATGTCTCAATTATCTCCATGCTTAAAAATCCTTCTTTAACCTGTCTCCTCCCCTTCATCTACACTGATAAAAGTGGATTTAACAAGTGACGTCAATAAGGGATCATAGCTTTCACCAGGATTCACCTGGTCAGTCTATGTCATGGAAAGAGGTGTTCCTAATGTTTTGTACACTTTGTGTATTGTGGTGCAGTGTGCTAAAGCACTGAGGAGGATAGACTGGGGTACAAATCTTGAAATCAATTAACATAACATTACGAAAATGTTTAGTTTGTAGATTATTATGTTTTTATCTTTATTCATAAAAACTAGTCTGCGAAATGCATAGGACTAGCCTACGTTGCACATGAAACACGGCTATTAGTCGCTTATGACTCAAGCGGCATCGATTTCAACACCAGTGAACTGGACAGCTCCCCTAACAGGATCATGTGAAAAACCGAACACGCCCTCTTACAGGTTCACTACCTGTTTGTTAGGAAACAATTTTTAAAAAGCTCATAAATAACGATGCATCTGGTACGATCATCATAATGCTTAAGTTACATCGCAACTGGGAAATGTGGCCCTGGCTCATTGTTTTATCTGTGGCAGCGCCATTGAAGCCATCTACATTTTGAAGTTGTCCATTTTCTTCTTCTACTACTACTGAGTTGGCAAATAAACTGAAAAGGGTGCATACTGCCACCTGTAGTTATGGAAGGTTTTCTCAGGAGTATAATTAATTGGCTGATCTCTCCTGATGACCCAGATGGAATCATGTGATCCTTCCTTAATAAATCCCCATGGGAAGTCCCACCCAGTTGACTACTACCAAATGGTGAAAGTCCTCAATGGCGCTGTCCTTGCTAAAAAAGGATTTTGGGCAATCAAAGTCCTCAATCTATCTCTCTGCTCCATCCTTACCGCTTGATGTGTGCCAAAGGTATTCCGCAAATTTGACTCAGAATTTTTTTCTGGACACAGCATTCGAAAAAAATCCTGGTTGGTTCTACTCCTATCATTGGCATAGGTGCAACCTGGTATTGCATTTGGAAATGCTGAAAAGTTATTATTATTTTTTTTTTACCTCTGAATGTCTGATGCTATTTGCATGTCATGACAATGTCGTTTCATTTGGAAATGGTCATTGAATAAACTATGGTCAATGTCCACGACGTTAATTGAGCTTTAAATAATAGGTAGCAGCCTACTTGTAGATACAGGCTTTTGCACTGTAACGAAGGATACAATCACAATTCTAAACTTGCTATTCCTCTCAATTAGCTAGGTTAGCCGCCGAAATATCTTTTTTTGACGTCGACACATACGCTGTCGATACCTTTTAAGGGATTGGCTGTTTCCAGTCAGCTGTGACCTGTAGCTGCACCAAAGCAAAGCCTGCACATTCACAGCCAATTTTACCACTTGGGCTATAGGCTACTGCAGCAGTGGCATTGAGAGTAGGCTACTAGTTTGTGTCGGGTCCGATATTTGCAACTGGTGATACTTATTGCCATGAAGGATTTAATTCGTTTTATTAGCACAGTTGGAATGGCTTGGACGACTTTTCTCAGTGCCATCTAAGATACAGTCCGGACTGATCGCCGTGAAACTCCACATCTTCAGATTCTGCTTCATTTGTTAGATACAACGGGTGACCAGACACGACCATGGATACCACTGTGAATTCAGGAAGAAATTCCGAGAAATCTCACCTCGTGCACGAGATGAATGCCAAAATGTATTCACTGAAAAGGTAATGACATTTTTTCCCCTTCATGTTTGAGCTGTGATTATTTCATATGAAGCCAAAATAATGTAGATGTTATGATATTTGGTTCATTCTACATGCCATATTCCGATATTTTAGGTTGCGCATTAGCCTACAAAGAGGGAGAATATATTTATATTTTGTACAATTATACAGACATACAGTAGACCGGTCTATTTTTTTATTAAGTAATTTTAAGGGTTTATTAAACTGAAATCTTTAGGCTAAGGTGCAGGGTGTACACTACTGTAGGTGTACACTATTTATCGTGTGCTGTGATTGTTTAAAAAAAAACTGTAGTTAGTGTAGCTTATTGCAATTATTGGAGACATAGGCAACCAAAACCAAACTGATAGTCCTGTTTCTTGAAAACATGCGGTAATGCAACGAAAATGCATGTTACCATGAAGTAGGCTACACATCCCATGCCGGGATAGCTCACGCTGCACATAGAAGACATTCACATTTGTAGCCTATAATTTCCAAGGATCCAGTGTAATAGAACGGTAGTTGCCTAATTTAGCTTTATTCACGCTGAGTCTATTCTTAACCTGTCCGGGTGCTGCCAGTAAGCAGGCAGTGTGTGAAATGTTTTGTTTGAATGAACAAATTGTTTCCATGCTTGGCTTCGTTTTGGACAGTATTTGACGGATGGCCCGAGGGAAGTTCCATGATCACTGGTAAAAACTCATCATCTCTCATTACGAGATCTGATGGGAGAATGGCGAAACACCCTGAGACCTTAGCAATTCTATTAACTCATTTTTATCCGTCACTTTTAAAATGTTCAGCTAGAAAATTGTCGGCAATTTTATTTAGTGAGCTATATTTTTTGTAAAATTACAATGTGCTGCCTATAGATTTTTAAGAGAATCCTTGAAATAGTTATCTATTTAAAATGTGCATGGGGGGAAAAAGTCATGTTTATAAAAAATAACAAAGCTAAATAAATTATTAGGTCTACCTATTTGTGTAAAAAATGCTAAATACAGTCTAACCTAAACGAAAACTTAGTCTATTTTAGTAGCCTATTGGGTTTAATACTTTATTCCCAATGGTATAGCAATTGTAACCGCAAAAACATAAAAGGTTGATTTGATTTCAGCACCATGGACAGCAGTCGCGTTTAAAGACTAAATAATAATTTGTCCTTAACTGACTTTCCTAGTTAAAGCCTAAATAAAAATTATAAAAAAACATTTGACAAATCCTCGTTTTTTTGGTTATTGACTTAAATAGAAATAATAAACTTATATTGCAACAAATAAACGATAGAGTCATTGATGTTTTATTGATTTTGTGAATGTATTGAAATATGAATAGCTAATATCTTATCCTTTGGGATGTACATGTGGATCATCATATGGGAATTGGGCCTACACTGGATTCACAGAGTGCTGGCGAGACCTGGCTATCTCCAAGGAAATGTCATAACCCACTCGGCAAAAACTAGTTGAATAAACATTGTTTCCACGTAATTTCAACAGATAAAAAATAATAAAATGTATGATGACGTTGAATCAACGTAGAAAACTGTTGGAATTGTAAAAAGACAATGTAAGGCATTTGTCTTTTTTTCACCCAGTTTGTAACCTAAAACCAATGAAAGGGTGACGTGTTTTGTTGAATTCACCATCGTTGACAACTGAACCAAATGTAAATCAAAACTAGACGTTGAACTGATGTCTGTGCCCATTAGGAAGCCAAAAGTGTGTTTAGTTAATGGCATTAATAGGCATATAGGAAATTCCCCACGATATTATATATATTTATTTATTTGCCTTGTGTTGGGTTTAAGTGGACTCACATATGTGTCCTTTGTATTTAAATTGCAGTATGATTTGCTTAGTCAACCCCACCATATAATTTCCCCACAGAAAATGGAACTAATTGTATATATTAGCATCAGGAAACACGTGTTATACGAAATGTGTTTTATGTATACAGACATTTGTATAGAGCCTAAGAACGGTTTTAATGTCTTTAATCAAATGAAATGATCCGAAAATGCTATTAGATTTTAATAACATAATTTCATTTTTAGTTAAAGATCCCGAACAGTTATTCTGATTGCCATAATATTTTTTGTGGTAGAAATGCTCACATTTTTAAAGTACCTTTTCTCTCACGTCTAACTACCAGGCTAAGTGGGCGGGGAGCTTATATTCATGAGCTCGCCTTGACTGACAGCTCTTTGAAATGCCAATGTCAAGAAACTTGGATATAGTGAGCAGGGTTGCAGTAAAATCATCTCAAGCTAATTTGGTGACAATCAATGGAACTCAAACAACATTGAAATTGCATCGATGTCAATTATTTTTATCTCCCGTTTGCCTTGCCTCTTGTGATACACTTCACAGCAGCACTGAAGGATGTGTTGACATGATAACTCCTTTTGTTCCATGCTGGCTGAAGACCTAGCTAGCCAGTAACTAGATAACACCAGAAACATATAAGTATCTTTGCCATAGATGAATAGTGCACATTTTTATTTGTTGACACCCTACAGTCAAGTTTTGGCACCAGTAGAGTAGGGATCTAGCTATACTGCTCCCCTCTGCAAACACATTCTCCAATGTTGGTTACAAGTAGGTACTTATTTAAATTAGGTAAGAGAATACCCTAATAGAATTGGTTTATTAAAATGAGAGTTATGATGTCAGCCTATCCCCATAATAATTCTGAATACAAGTGTTTGGCGTGGGGGAGGGGACCAGTAACTTTATGATCAAACTTTATCAATGTAGAAGCAACAGTCATTGTTAATACTTTGGTCATCATACTTTGAACTGGTTTCATTCGAAATGTCATCCAATTTAATGAAAAATATGATTTTGACTGTTCATGACCTTTGGATAACTCTGTCACGGATTTTGACCCTCCATAAACACCAACACAATATAGTTATTATTTAACGCTATTTGCCATTCTGCTTACCCTTACTAAACCAAAGCGATAAAAAATGTACAGATAGGCTAATTGGGTCCTATTATGTAAACGGTGCCAGTGAGAGCAGTGTGCATTCAACAATGACAATAGGACTTGGATACAATCTGAGCTTTGATATTGTAAAACAGAAGTAGAAATGAAATAGGTTGCTTGACTGCCCCATGCATTCCAAGTCTGGGACAATAATTATGAGAGCGAGACTGATGTTGCAGCAGGTAACACCAAATTTGGAAGTATTGCAGCGTGAAATGGGGAATGTTTATGGCATCTTTATTTAAGTGTGCACACAGTGTGTGGGGATGAGGGTGTTGCAGTGTCCCTGTGTCTTCAGATCAGCAAAGCAGGATGGTCTTTACAGTCAGTCACCCATGCCTGAGAAATCTTTGCTGCAAGCTGTGCATGTATTCTTGAAAACAATATTACCATTTGGGAGAGGATGGAGTCAATATAGCCTATGTGTTTTTAAAGGCCCAGTGCAGTCGTCAACATGATTTCCCTGTGTTTTATGAACACTATATAGACAAAAGTATGTGGACACCTCTTCAAATTAGTGAATTTGGCTATTTCAGCCACGCCATTGCTGACAGTTGTATAAAATCGAGCACACAGCCATGCAATCTCCATAGACAAACATTAACAGTAGAATGGCCTTACTGAAGAGCTCAGAGACTTTCAAAGTGGCACCGTCATAGGATGCCACCTTTCCTACAAGTCAGTTCGTACAATTTCTGCCCTCCTAGAGCTGCCCCGGTCAACTGTAAGTGCTGTTATTGTGAAGTGGAAACATCTAGGAGCAACAACGGCTCAGCCGTGAAATGGTAGGCCACACAAGCTCATAGAATGGGACCACCGAGTGCTGAAGCACGTAACACGTCTGTTCTCGGTTGCAACACTCACTACCGAGTTCCAAACTGCCTCTGGAAGCAATGCCAGCACAAGAACTGTACGTCGGGAGCTTCATAAAATGGGTTTCCATGGCCGAGCAGCTGCACACAAGCTTAAGATCACTATGCACAATGCCAAGTGTCGGCTGGAATAGTGTAAAGCTCGCCGTAATTGGACTCTGGAGCAGTGGAAACGCGTTCTCTGGAGGGATGAATCATGCTTCACCATCTGGCAGTTCGATGGCGGATCTGGGTTTGGCAGATGCCAGGAGAAAGCTACCCGCCTCAATGCATAGTGTCAACTGTAATGTTTGGTGGAGAAGGAATAGTTCCAGTGAAGGGAGATCTTGACACTACAGCATACAATGCCATTATAGATGATTCTGTGCTTCCAACTGTGGCAACAGCTTGGGGAAGGCACTTTCCTGATTCAGAATGATGATGCCCCGGTGCACAAAGCGAGGTCCATACAGAAATGGTTTGTCGAGATCTTTGTGGAAGAACTTGACAGGCCTGCACAGAGCCCTGACCTCAACCCCGTCGAACACCTTAGGGATGAATTGGAATGCCGACTGCGGGCCAGGCCTAATTGCCCAACATCATTGCCCGGCTTCACTAATGCTCTTGTGATTGAATGGAAGCAAGTCCCCTTAGCAATGTTCCAACAACTACTGGAAAGCCTTCCCAGAAGAGTGGAGGCTGTTATAGCAGCAAAGGGGGGTCCAACTCCATATTAATGCCCATGATTTTTGAATGAGATGTTCGACTAGCAGGTGTCCGTATACTTTTTGTCATGTAGTGTATATTTCCACTGAGGTTAGAATAATACTGTGAAAGTTATGATAATGCCCTTTTAGTGTAAGAGTTGTTGGGAAAAAACACCCAAAATTTCTGCCTGTTTTGGTGGGATGGAGTCTTGGCCTGCCTGGTGACATCATCAGGCGGTAAATTAGTTAATAGACCAATAAGAAAGTGAGTTCCAAACCTCTCTGCCAATAACAGCTAATTTTCAGTTTTCCCCTCCCCACTCAGACCACTCCCAGACAGTCCTATCAAAATTCTTGCTTGAGAAATTGCTTTTTGATAAGAAGCTATTTTTGTTTATTTTTTACCATTTTAATTGAAAGCAAGGTACTTAGCCTAATTGCTACCCAGAAATGATTTTATATTGAGATAAAAACATCTGCATTGGATCTTTTTAAATGGATGGAATAAAGATGAAATGACAGATTTAAGAATTTAATTAGGAGAGAAAATGTTATAGGCTACAATTTGGATGCAACTGCAGAGCTTCTTCTAACATCTTAATTGCAGACATCAGTGCAAGGTGTACTGGCTGCTGTCCAGCATCAGAGTGTCAGGTTCTGTAGACAGGCTGAGCAGGCCAGTTCCCTTGTCTGAAAATCGGAAACTCTTT
The DNA here is from genome assembly GCF_965601325.2 of Salmo salar. NCBI lineage: Eukaryota > Metazoa > Chordata > Actinopteri > Salmoniformes > Salmonidae > Salmo > Salmo salar. The sequence goes on along the minus strand of NC_138305.1, from coordinate 45,449,085 downwards.
GATTAATCATGCTTGAATTTGGGGCCTCGTCAGTCTGGCTAACATTAATGGCTATTGGCCTTATGACAGACCTATTTTCCAGGCGTCCCACTCAATAAAAGGCACCAAGGTAATAGCGCTCTGGCGTCACATTTCAGATTGCTGTCAAGATCTTTTGTACCAAATTACCTCAAGATTCCCCGCTCCCGCCCGTCTCTCTATTATTGAAGATGATAGTAAAATGGGCCACGAAAACAGTAGTTCATCAGACTTCATCATATTTTGACCAGCCCTTTGAACAACACAGCACCATGATTTATTACATTTCCCAAAATGTCCCTAAATGATCCAACATGGCATGTGATAGGCCAATGCCAACGTATCTACAGTGCCAACGGCTCTCCAGGATGAGGAAAGCAAACAGAGTTTCATTTTCCAGCTAATTAATCGTTTGCTGACTAATCATTTAAACAGCAGGCCTAAACAAATAAAAACTAAGTGTCTTCAGGCTGTCTTTTCAAATGTATTTCTTAAAGGCCTAGTGCAGTCATGTGATTTTCCAGCTTTTAAAACCATACAATGCCTTCAGGAAGTATTCACACCCCTTGACTTTCTCTTTCTCGAAGAGCTTTGCACACCTGGATTGTACAATATTTGCCTTATTTCTTTTCAAAAATCAATAAATACTCTTCAAGCTGTGTCGAGTTGGTTTTTGATCATTGCTAGACAGCCATTATCAAGTGCTGCCATAGATTTTCATGACGATTTAAGTCAACTTTAAGCAGGCCACTCAGGAACATTATGACGTCTTGGTAAGCAACTCCAGTGTATATTTGGCCTTGTTTTTTAGGTTATTGTCCTGCTGAAATGTGAATTTGTCTCTGTGTCAGATGGAAAGCAGACTGAACCAGGTTTTCCTCTAGGATTTTGCCTGTGCTTACCTCTATTCCGTTTCTATTTATCCCCAAAAAATTCCCTAGTCCTTGCCGATGACTAGCATATCCATATCATGATGCAGCCACCACCATGCCTGAAAATATGAAGAGTGGTACTTATTAATGTTGGATTTTCCCCAAACATAATGCTTTATATTCAGGACAAAATTGTATTTCTTTGCCACATTTTTTGCATTATTACTTTAGTACCTTATTGCAAACAGGATGCATGTTTTGGAATATTTATATTCTGTATAGACTTCCTTCTTTTCACTCTGTAATTTAGGTTAGTATTGTGGAGTAAATGCAGGTTGTAACACAACAAAATGTGGAAAAAGTCGAGGGGTGTGAATACGCCGAGTCTCTCCTCAGGCTCTTTAGTCTGCTTGTCTTGAGCACAGAAACCTGGAAATACATTTGCTCAATCATAGTCTACACCAAATATATTATACGTGTATCTTTACTTGTTTAAAAAAAACGATTGGATTTTTCGTTTTTAAATCTACAGTAGCAAGACAGTTGAAGGAAATAACATAATGCAGTGCGAGAGTTAGTTTGGGAGGGAGAAGAGAGACCAATAGTGTACAAGACCCTGCTGCAGAACCATTGTAGAACATTTAACTATTTTGCATTCATGTTTGATTCTAAATCTATGCTCTAGAATTCATCCAGATTGGACAAGATGTAAAATATTTACTGTGGGTAAGACATTCCTGTGTAAAACTGTAATGAGCCTATGTTGCGGCTTTGTCAAATATCCATCTTAGATTTTTGATGAACCAGTGGAGGCTGCTGAGGGGAGGACGAGGCAATATAAGGCTGGAGTGGAGTGGCATCAAACCATGTGTTTACCATTCAACTTATTCCGCTCCAGCCATTGCCACGTATGTATGTCAGACGGACATTTGAATAGCCTCCATGCGTTGGGTTAGGATGTTAGGATGTGGGGGTTAGGATGTGAGGGGGTGTATTTCTTCTCATGTCCCCATGGTGTGATTAAACAGAAGCTGTTTTCCACTCGGCCGGCTCCTTTTAGCCTGCGTGTCCCTGGGTGCTGGACTGATTGAGTCGGGGCCCAGAGTTGGGTTATCTCCTGGAAGCCAAAATGGAGTTTTTCCACCTCATCATCCTCATTGCACATGGAGAGAGAATAGTTGCGGTTTGTTTTCTTTTTTGTGTATTATTTTCCATGTATAATTATTTTTGTTTTATATATTATTATAAATACTCAAACATATTGTTAATTTATATAATACTTGATTATACATTGCTTTGGCAACAGTGGCAACCACCCATTCATGCCAATAAAGCATTTATTGAATTGAGAGAGATTTGCTGATTGAGATGTAATCAGATCTCTGTGTGTGGTGTGGGAGTGCGCTACATTCTCAGATGATACAAGCAGACAGGGGCTGAACATCAACCCTAACAAAACCATGTGTATTTTTACAATCCATACATATGAAAACATCCAAGTCCATTCTATATACTTCAGGTTGTTATGCAGTATCATCTTTTATGAAAAGAAGATCATAAGACAGGGCAGACCTACTGTATGTATGTTTTATAAATGATGTCATTTCCTTTCCCATCCCAGTTCCTTTTCAGACTCCAAAGTAGACTATCCCAACTTCCCATTTGAGAACGGAGATGTGGCTGGTGCCATTGAGCTGAAGCAGCCTGTAGGCGCCCATTGCCACGAAAACAAAGCAGTGAGTGAGGAGAACCATGACACGCTGCTGGCTAAGAAGAAGCTGTACATCGCCTCCATTGTGTGCCTCATCTTTATGATCGGAGAGATCATAGGTAAGGCTGGGTGATAATATTCCTGTCTAAAATGCTCTTTCATACCTAGGGCCAGGAGCTTTTCCTATCCAGAAACAACTATGGCCCCTTATTAGAAGCTATTGACTGCTCAGATCAGAGTAATGTTTTTTAATTCCTAGTCACATTTAGGAAAAACTATTGGCCATAAACTGTAATCTATACAAACTATGAGTAGGTTCCTTAAACTTTGAAGTCAAGGGGAAGTTTTGTGGCGGTCACTGCCAGTGAAACTGGGGTTAAGGCCATCTGAGTCACAGTAGCACCATGGGCACTTCTCTGTAATGATGTTTTAGAGGCTACTTGAAATGCATCCAGCCTTTCTTGTCGAAATCCTCCCCTGGAAAAAAGACAAATGTCCTGTCAGCCCAAAGGAAAATTAAGAGGAGGAATAAGTGATGAAAGCATCATCAATAGCATCTAAAACAAGGGTACTCAAGTACTATTTAAGAAGGTCCGGTTACACATTTCCTAGGTGGCAAAGGTCCGGCTGGATATTGTCATTTATTGGCGTAGTAATAAACCCCCACCTCGCAACCATGTGACCCCAAACTGTTCACACCCCTCTTGTTGACGGACAAAAATTAAAGCAACTTTCGCCCAATTCTACATGTTTTATGGGGATGAGATTTGTTTTGCCGTTTTAATGCTATTTTCCTGCAATTCTACACATTTTCCCATATCTTGTGTGTTTATATGATACCAGGGGTCAAAGCCTGACGTAAACATGAATATTATGTCTCTGAGACATCTCCATTGTGTCTGTATCTACAGGTGGCTACCTGGCCCACAGTTTGGCTATTATGACGGATGCAGCTCACCTCCTGACTGACTTCGGCAGCATGATGGTCAGCCTGTTCTCCCTGTGGCTCTCCTCTAGACCACCCACCAAAACCATGACCTTTGGATGGCACCGCTCAGGTTAGGCCCATGACGTACCAGCTTAAAACATCTTTGAAGATACTTTCCCTTTTACCATTTAGCCACCAGAACACATGGTGAATGTTGTCATAGCTGAATAGTAATAGCCAGGGTCTCAATGCTCTAAAACCTTTCCATTGGTCAACAGATGCATGGTACTGATTGTCACTGTCTCCAACCCCCCACAGAGATCCTAGGAGCGCTGGTGTCAGTGATGTCCATCTGGATAGTGACTGGGGTGCTGGTTTACCTGGCCATCGTTAGGATAGTCAAGAACGACTTTGAGATCAACAGTCAAGCGATGCTCATCACCTCTGGTTGTGCCGTCATAGTAAACATCATGTGAGTGGTTCATTATCACGGCTTATAGCTTAGCTATAATCATCTGCACTTGATTGGGGAACAAAATACACATAGTGAAGTAAATACCTTAGCTGGGGGTCAGCCGTTCAGCTATGTTGTCTTTTTAATGTTTTCTTATTTTTTATCAGCGCATATAAACTGAAGGATAAAGGAACTTTAGACGATGGACATGTATCATCCTCTATTCCCTCCCTCCTGTAGCATGGCGTACATCCTCCACCACTCCACCACCTTCCATGCCCAGAGCTCAGGCTACCAGCAAATAGACGAGAACGGGCAGAGCCATTTGGGTCCCAGCCTCTCCCATGTGGGTCACGGCCACTCCCACGCCCTGCTGGGTCATGGCCATGGCAACACCAGTGTGAGAGCAGCCTTCATTCACGTGTTGGGAGATCTCCTACAGAGTGTTGGGGTCCTGGTGGCTGCCATCGTCATCTTCTACAGGGTCAGTAACAAATACTAGTGTTTACACCTTACAGGACACATTTACATTATGGCTCATGTTATACTGTATTTATTTTACAGTATATCATTTTTTTTAACCTGTTTTACACCCAATTTCATGGTATCCAATTGGTGGTTACAGTCTTGTCCCATCGCTGCAACTCCCGTACGGACTCGGGATAGGCGAAGGTCGAGAGCCGTGCGTCCTCCGAAACACAACCCAGTGAAGCCGCACTGCTTCTTGACACAACGCCCGCTTAACCCGGGCGGAAACGCCGTACACCTGGCAACCGTGTCAGCATGCATTGCGCCCGTCCTGCCACAGGTATCACTAGTGTGCGATGGGACAAGAACATCCCTGCCGGCCAAACCCTCTCCTAACCCAGATGACGCTGGGCCAATTGTGCGCCGCCCCATGGGTCTCCCTGTCGCGGCCGGCTGTGACAGAGCCTGGACTCGAACCAGGGTCTCTAGTGGCACAGCTAGCACTGCACCACTTGGGAGGCCCATACTGTATTTATTTACAGTGCAACATATTCATGTTCACTGAAAATGTCAGGTTCTTGGACAAAAAGTCATAAATTGACCTCTAACAATATACCATTGGGAGATATACAACTGTTGTGCTATTGATGTCGCTCACTCAGTAGGAAGGGGTTAATGTCTCATCACCCTGCAAGATGTTGCTCTTCCATTAGAAACCCTCCCTGTGATCTAAGTGGCCTAATGTGTTATATCAGTAGAGCAGCACCCCATCACTGTCTTCTGCTTGCGTCATTCTCTCTCCTGTGGACCTTCTGTTGCAGCCTGAATACAAAGTAGCAGATCCCATTTGTACCTTCCTCTTCTCTGTGTTTGTCCTTGGGACCACCATCACCATACTCAGGGATGTTTTCAGGATACTCATGGAAGGTAAACTCAACTCAACAGCCTTTTCTGTTTCTCCTGCTCTGAAGTGAGCCAAGGTGAATTCAAACAATACAATTGTTTATCCAGACATTTCCCTCAGTTTGTAAATTCATTTATTTCTAGAAAAATGCACAATAAAGCATTGCCTCGAGTTCCATTAGCTTTTTTTGAATGGACTACTAATGGGCTAGCCCTCTGTCCTCATTCTACAGGGGCTCCTAAGGGAATAGAGTTTAACTCAGTGAAAGAGGTGTTGCTGTCTCTGAAGATGGTGAAGGCTATGCACAACCTGCGCCTGTGGGCCTTGACCGCGGGACAGACCCTGGTCTCCGTCCATGTAGCCATCGGTGAGACCCAGCCTCCCTTAGTCTGACACATGACATCACTCCATTTAGATTGTGCACACACAATCTACCATGTTGATTCACACGTTGCCAGTAGTGGCCAACAGAAACCAGTTGACACAAGCAACTAAACCATTAGACATTACAGCCCAAAAAGCGCGATTGTTGACATCTGTTATGGCCATTGTTGTTTCCCAGAGGAGAATGCCGATCCCCAGAGTGTCCTTAAGGAGGCTACAGAGATCCTCCAAACCAAGTTTGGTTTCTACAGGACCACCATCCAGGTGGAGCCCTACTCTGATGACATGGCCTACTGCACTCACTGCCAGGATCCCATGGACTAACAGCAGTGGAGGCTGCTGAGGGGAGGACGGCTCATAATAATGTCTGGAACAGAGCAAATGGCATGGCATCAAACGCATGGAAACCATGTTTGATGTATTTGATACCAGTCCACTCATTCCGCTCCAGCCATTACCATGAGCCCGTCCTCCCCAATTAAGGTGCCACCAACCTCCTGTGACTAACAGACTCACAACTACCATGGAGACAGGAGAGCTGTCATTTTGAAAGGAAGTGGGTACTGTATACATACAAAAGCATACAGTGCCTTCAGAAAGTATTCATACCCCTTGACTTATTCCACATTGTCACATCCTGAATTCAAAATGGAATAAATATATATTTCTCTCCCATTTACACAATACCAAAGTAAAAACATGTTTTTAGAAATTGTTGCAAATGTATTACAAATGATTACAGCAGACCTGGATTGTGCAACATTTGCCCATTTATTCCAAGCTCTGTCAAAATGGTTGTTTATCATTGCTACCCAACCATTTAAGGCTTGTCGTAGATTTAAGTCAAAACTAACTTGGCCACTCAGGAACATTCAGTGTCTTCTTGGTAAGCAACTCCGGTGTAGATTTGGCCTTGTGTTTTAGGTTATTGTCCTGTTGAAAGGTGAATTTATCTCCCAGTGTCGGGTGGAAAGCAGACTGAACCAGGTTTTCCTCTAGGATTTAGCTCCATTCCGTTTTATTCTGATAACTCCCCAGTCCCTAACGATTACAAGCAGACCCATAGCCACCACTATGCTTGCAAATATATATGTAGAGTGGTGCTCAGTAATGTATTGGATTTGCCCCAAACATAACACTTTGTATTCAGGACAAAAAGTTAGTAATTGCTTTGCCACATTTTTTTTGCAGTATTACTTTAGTGCCTTGTTGGGAACAGAAGGTATGTTTGGGAATATTTTGTACAGGCTTCCTTTTCTCTCTGTGAATTAGGTTAGTATTGTGGAGTTACTACAATGTTGCTGATCCATCCTCACTTTCTCCTATCTAGAACTGTTTTAAAGTCACCATTCGCCTCATGGTGAAATTCCTGAGCGGTTTCCTTCCTCTCCGGCAACTGAGTTAGGAAGGACGCCTGTATCTTTGTAGTGACTGGGTGTATTGATACACCATCCAAAGTGTAATTAATGACTTCACCATGCTCAAAAGGGATGTCTGTCTTTTTTGGCATTGGAAAACCTACCCGGTCTTTGGTTGAATCTGTGTTTAAAATTCACTGATTAACTGAGGGGCCTTACAGATAATTGTATGTGTGGGAAAGAGATGAGGGAGTCATTAAAAAAATCATGTTAGACACTTATTGCACATAGTGAGTCCATGCAACTTATGTGGCAAATGTACTTGTGCCAAAGCATTTTGTATTTGTAAAAAATTTGAAAAACATAATTCCACTTTGACATGGGGTATTGTGTAGGTCAGTAACAAAATCTTAATATAATCCATTTGAAATCCAGGCTATAAACACAACAAAATCTGGAAAAAGTCAAAGGGTGTGAATACTTTTTGAAGGCACTGTAATTGTCAATGTAAGCTAGGAAACACTGTGCACCAACACCATGAGACCAAAAAACCATTTTCTGATCCATCATCAGGGTTACAGGACATACTGTGTGTATGTGCACCATATCATGCCGAATATTTCAATATAAATACCATCCATTCAGGAGCTATTGATATTCCAGAAAATGGATTTCATGCCAAGAAACTGCATCTCAGGGAGGGAGACATGTTAAATAGGAAAATATTATGAATGTATCAGCACATATTTCTAATACTGTATGCCATTACTTCACCAGTCAGTGCTGATGTCGTGCATTTTTAGACTTAGCCATGTGGCTTTAGCATTCCCTCATTGACATGGTGCATTAGGGCAACAGCACAGTGTAATAGCTTGTCTCTGAGTTATTTGAAGTAATACATTGATATTGACGTAAGAACCTGAAACCAATGAGATTTCTGTCTTACCCAGGCCTTTATCTGTGCTTCAGTTGAGGGTGTCTGCCAAATGGTAGCATTTATATTGTTTACAATGGAAAAGAGTTCTGGTTCAAATTAGAAAATTGATTATGTCAGTGTGAGAGCGCTTCGTACAAGCTCACTCAGAGGAGGAATCCTTAAGACAGACCAATTTACAAAAGGAGTTGGTCGATTTTAGTTTTAGTATTGTGGGCTGTGTTCATCTACGCTCCAGGATATTCCCTAAGCAGATATAGCAAATAGACTGGCTGATACTCACAGTGCTTTATTCCTCATTTGAAACTCACTGGAGCTAGGCTACATTGGAATGTGTTGAAACCGTGTTGTTAAATTACCCCTCCAGTTATGCAGTTTTGTTGACATCATAGCCCCGCCTGGACGTTTTCTTGCACTGTTTTGGGATGACACAAGCGAGAGGTCAAATGAACAAATCCCGTCTCTATACTCTCACCTATCCACATTCTCAAAAAGCGTACCCAAACCCACTCCTCACCCACTCCCACGCTGTCATAGGCCTACATGCCATGGAGCTTTGCACAGGGTTTTTGTTTATAGTTCCAGTGCCTCCACACTGCCTCAACAACCTTCCTACATTCCAGAGAGGGTCAGTCAGCTTTCTACTCCATACCTATACACTCCCGCCACATGCATGCGCGCACACCTGTCAGCTTCATAAAAACAAACCAGCAAATAAGTAATGATGCATCTCTTCAGAAAATGTACAGTGATAAGTGTATTGTACAAAAAAGGTCAACCTGTGACACTGTGAAATATAAAAGGCACTCGCCGTTCTTGTTGTACTTTGATGCCTGCAGTCAAGTGTCAATATTGTAACCTGCACTGAAAATTAACAAATGGATACATTCTTCACCGAACACTTGCATGAGTGTTTATTATTCCGATTGTGTAATAAGGATATCTTCATACGACTGCCCATATGACTATTTGGTAGGGATTACACTTCTAAATGTCACTGAACTATCCACAAATCTATTTTGATCACTTTTGATAAAAGGAAAATATAAAATCAAATGTAAATTTTTTATTTCCGTTTGTAAACCATATGGAAAAAAAGATCCAACTGTAAAGACGCAGTCAAAAGAACAGGACCCAACTGCCAGTGTATTACTTTTGGACCAGAAAGTGGTTCCAAAGCATCTTTCACCCAGGCAAGTCTACTCAAATTCAAAAAATATAACATTATTTGTTCACCAACTAAGTGTAATGTTTCAGAATGCTGTCTTGTATTGTATGAAAATTGCAAATATGCCAAATAGCAGTATTTCCTGTGTACGATGTTGTGTAAATATATTTGATTTATTGTATAAAATCAGTCTGAAGTCCTGTGTGTAAATGTTTGGTGATATTATATTAAAATGACTGGTCGCTGTTTGATATTTTATGTGTGGTGAGATTTTTGTAAAACTTATTTTCAGAGCTGTAAACTTTACAGGACAATAATATTCTTCATTAGTGTGATTCCAGATAATGCAGAGTCATAAATCTCCAGTCACAATCAGGACAACTAATTACATCCTGAGATTACTGTAGTTTACTGTACAGAGCAGCAGCAGGAAATATTCACATATCACCATTACTACGGCTTTGTTCGAGAGCATCGAATCAGTGATGTATCATGGGTAAATTGTAACTAACTGACTGATCTGCAAATAGTAATAAGTCGTTATTGTCAGTCGCCTGCACTGTCGGTTGCAGTGTCGAACAAGCCCAGAGTAGGCTATCACTTCCTCACTTTGGCCGTGTTCGAGAGCATCAAAGCGACTGCAGGCGACTGCCGACTGACTGATTTACAAATCACCTTGCATCATAAATAACGACTCATTATTTGTAGATCAGTAAGTCCGAATTTACTCATGATACATTGTGGTTTTGATCCTCTGGAACATGGCCGTAGTAATGGTGATATGTGACTCAGTGGCAGTCGGTGCCGTTTAAGATGAGGGAGGTTGATTAAAAAAAAAATGTATGAACATGGCCTTAGTTCTATTATGGTATATTGGATGACTGTCATTCATATTCCATTCACAAAGCTCAATGTAACATCAATAGGTTTAGGTTACTACATGATACTCAAATTTTCCCTATATCCATCATGAGGTTGCTACAACCTAGCCTATGAATGAAAGTTTACAAAGTAGGTGCACAGGTCGAGGGAATTTTGAGTAATCTGTACTGGTACCCCCTGTAATATAGCCTCGCTATTGTTTAATTATTTGTTACTTTTATTTCAAAAAAAAAGAAAAAAATCATTTTTTACTTATCACTTATGTTTCATTGTTGGTTCAGGGCTTGCAAGTAAGCATTTCACTGTAAGGCGCATGTGACAAATACAATTTGATTTGATTTAATCAAGGTGACAGACAGTTACACATTCAATACCGCCTTGAACACCCTGGCCTGCATCTAGCCTCTAGGGTGTAATCATTAGTCCATCAGTTGAAAATGAGAGTATCTATTAGACAATGTTTACGCCCGTTTGCTTCAGTTTAAGAAATGTTTTTTAACCATATCAGTGGAATGAATACACCCCTGATCACACGCAAACAGTTGACTTTCATAGTAGCCACATAAAAGCAGCAGGATCACTTTGCTTATTGTATATATAAATTCCTTCTCGCAACTATCTACGCACTCTCCTCCTCTCACCTCTTCGTTTGTGGACTTCAGTGCACAACACATCAGCTGTCCGTGACCAGGCGAAAAAACCTTTCCAAGCCAAACTTTCATACTGCTCAAAAAAATAAAGGGAACACTTAAACAACGCAATGTAACTCCAAGTCAATCACACTTCTGTGAAATCAAACTGTCCACTTAGGAAGCAACACTGATTGACAATACATTTCACATGCTGTTGTGCAAATGGAATAGACAACAGGTGGAAATTATAGGCAATTAGCAAGACACCCCCAATAAAGGAGTGGTTCTGCAGGTGGGGACCACAGACCACTTCTCAGTTCCTATGCTTCCTGGCTGATGTTTTGGTCACTTTTGAATGCTGGCGGTGCTTTCACTCTAGTGGTAGCATGAGACGGAGTCTACAACCCACACAAGTGGCTCAGGTAGTGCAGCTCATCCAGGATGGCACATCAATGCGAGCTGTGGCAAGAAGGTTTTCTGTGTCTGTCAGCGTAGTGTCCAGAGCATGGAGGTGCTACCAGGAGACAGGCCAGTACATCAGGAGACGTGGAGGAGGCCGTAGGAGGGCAACAACCCAGCAGCAGGACCGCTACCTCCGCCTTTGTGCAAGGAGGAGCAGGAGAAGCACTGCCAGAGCCCTGCAAAATGACCTCCAGCAGGCCACAAATGTGCATGTGTCTGCTCAAATGGTCAGAAAGACTCCATGAGGGTGGTATGAGGGCCCGACATCCACAGGTGGGGGTTGTGCTTACAGCCCAACACCGTGCAGGACGTTTGGCATTTGCCAGAGAAAACCAAGATTGGCAAATTCGCCACTGGCGCCCTGTGCTCTTCACAGATGAAAGCAGGTTCACACTGAGCACGTGACAGATGTGACAGAGTCTGGAGATGCCGTGGAGAACGTTCTGCTGTCTGCAACATCCTCCAGCATGACCGGTTTGGCGGTGGGTCAGTCATGGTGTGGGGTGGCATTTCTTTGGGGGGCCGCACAGCCCGCCATGTGCTTGCCAGAGGTAGCCTGACTGCCATTAGGTACCGAGATGAGATCCTCAGACCCCTTGTGAGACCATATGCTGGTGCGGTTGGCCCTGGGTTCCTCCTAATGCAAGACAATGCTAGACCTCATGTGGCTGGAGTGTGTCAGCAGTTCCTGCAAGAGGAAGGCATTGATGCTATGGACTGGCCCGCCCATCCCCCAGACCTGAATCCAATTGAGCACATCTGGGACATCATGTCTCGCTCCATCCACCAACGCCACGTTGCACCACAGACTGTCCAGGAGTTGGCGGATGCTTTAGTCCAGGTCTGGGAGGAGATCCCTCAGGAGACCATCCGCCACCTCATCAGGAGCATGCCCAGGCGTTGTAGGGAGGTCATACAGGCACGTGGAGGCCACACACACACTACTGAGCCTCATTTTGACTTGTTTTAAGGACATTACATCAAAGTTGGATCAGCCTGTAGTGTGGTTGTCCACTTTAATTTTGAGTGTTGCTCCAAATCCAGACCTCCATGGGTTGATAAATTGGATTTCCATTGATTATTTTTGTGTGATTTTGTTGTCAGCACATTCAACTATGTAAAGAAAAAAGTATTTAATAAGATTATTTCATTCATTCAGATCTAAGATGTGTTATTTTAGTGTTCCCTTTATTTTTTTGAGCAGTATATCATGACCGCTAACCGCTACACATCGTTGTCACGTCATAGTCAACCAGAACTACTATAACTAACACATTAGTAAACCCGCTACAATCATGCAGTACAGTATACAGTCAGAAAGCAGTTTAGCAGGCCCCAGTGGCAATAAATTAATAAAACCAAAAGCTTACCTTGACTTGGAAGGGTTCCAGTGTTGGATAGCCATAGCCAGCTAGCTAACATAGCATCCCTCTCTGTTTGAGCTGGGTGTTTCAGTAGACTAAACTAGCTAGCTGTGTTTGTTAGCTAAGTGAAAGTAAATAATAATACAACCAAATATAGCTAGCTCTTTCCCTCGTGCTTCTCCTTCAATTCAGAAGGAATTAATTTGTTCAACTATTGTCTTTCTCTCTCTCTTTGAGTCAACAACTCACCACATGTTATGCCTTACAGTACTAGCTAGCTGTAGCCTATGCATTCAGTACTAGATTCATTCTCTGATCCTTGATTGGGTGGACAACATGTCAGTTCATGGTGAAAGAGCTCTGATAGGTTGGAGGGCGTATGGAAGTTGTTATAATTACTGTGTACATATATGGAAGGGAGTGAGAACCATGAGCCTCTTAGTATTGTAACCAGTAACCATGACCCTCTTTTGTATTGAAGTCAATGTACCCAGAGGAGGACAGAAGCTAACTACACCATGGTGCTACCTGACAGAGTGCTTCTGTGGCTACTGTAGATCTTCATTGCAAAACAATGTGATAATCAATTATTTGGTGACGTGAATATATTTAGAATAGTTTTATCTAAAAAGGATAACTTTAATGTTTTACTATTTAGGGTTATATTAAATTCAATGAGGATGGTCCTCCTCTTCCTCCTCTGAGGAGCCTCCACTGATGTGAATGCTTTCATACTATTATTACACCTTAGCTAGTGTAAAGCACCGGCAGCAATTTTTCAACTAAAATGTTTTGGGTGATACTTCCTTAATTCTCAACTTGGAAGTTATCATTGTCTTCTCAACTCCCATCACTAGATTCAGGTGGAACTTTGGAATAAAAAAAAGGCTCTGTTACAAAGGACTCTATTCAATCCGCATCGCAGAAGTTCAGCTTCACAGTGTGGTTGAAATTTAAAGGCAATGTTCCTGCTTTAGCGGAGACTACATTCAAGGTAAAAGCTGCGTCGGATAAATCGAAAATTACCCTTACATTTCTATCGCGGAATCTGTAACGCTTCAGGTTTACAGATTGAATAGAGCCCTAAATGAAATAAATGTTTGCTCCATGAGGTAATCCAACAGTATAGAAACTGCCATTTTAAGAGTAGGCATAACATTGGGCTTGTTTGAGTGGTAAGACTGAAGCAACCGACTGCAGACGGAAGTGAAGTCGGGAAAGTGCATCTACGAAACTGATGTGGTTTTCAAACAGCAAGACTCAGTGCAACATGGCAGTGTTGTCATTGTTTATAAGAGTATTTCTTTGTCATGTTGAAATAAACATGTCTCCAACCCTATTTCTCACCCGATCACCAATGTCCATTTGGTTGATCAGTGTCAGTGTTTTTGTCTTCCATGCTGAATAATGGACATAAAGTAGAACATTGAGTTTCGATTCAATCTGCTGAGAAAAGATCATGCTTCACCACTGATATGCAGTATTATATACATGCAGGCTGGTCTCATATGCTAGACGTAACATAGTAAAGCTAAACCTGAGACGCTCAATTAGTAGGATATGTTATGTTTGGTATGGTTTCATTAGACAGAAGGTTACTTAAATGTGCTACACATGAATATATAAAAAAATGCATTGCAATTTCTGAAAATGTCCATAATATATCTGTATTAATAGTGGAATGATAGTGTTTCACAGTATTACTCACCCTCCAGTGTTGTGTTCAGCTATGATATTCGCCTATTGATTTCTCCCGCTGGAGCAGCATCTGTTGTCAAAATGGGAAAGCTGTTTTGACTTTGTGGCTGTGTTATCTAGTGGAAATCGGGTCAAGAGGCCAATGTAGAAATCGTCTACCCCTGAGTCCAGGTTGATATAAGGCAGTGCTGCTGATAGTCTTTTACTGCTGCTTTATTACCTCCAAATCCATTCCTCCCTGGACCCTTTCCCAACATCAACAGCTCTCAAATGGGGTAGAAGTCAAATAGTGGCTACATTCAATCAGACAGGGAAGGGTCACTGCAGATAGCCCATAATTACACACATTAGGCATTCATTACAGTTACTCACTACAGAGGTAACTACAGGCTTAACTACAGACTTTCATTACAATCACTAACTCCCGGAGGCCTTGACCTAGGTCCCTGGTACTACACTAGAGGGAAAATGGGAATATGAGGAAAAAGAGCTCAGAGATTTAGAAAGGACAGAAAATATATTTTTTTCTAAAATTTGATTGACAGACAAACCCTCAGACAAAGTATAAACTCATTGGATCAGAGACAAATATAAAACATGGTGTATACCTGATATACAGAAACGGTGCACCTGAAAGTGTGAGATAGAAAAGGAACGGTGGAAAGAAAGGCAGAAGATAAGGAGAATGAATGACCAGAAAACCCCTAAAGTGCTATAGCGTTGCAATGTCGCAGTGTATGGGTTCTATAAGAACCTTCAAGTGAGTCCTCAGTTTACAATGTATTCATATAAAAATGTAAAAAAAATCATATTTACAAGTTCTAGTAAAATAGCATTTATTTTTCCTTCTCGAAAAAAGTTTACAAAAAAAACAATTGTGGTCCTTTGTAGCTCAGTTGGAAGAGCATGGTGCTTGTAATGTCAGCGTAGTGGGTTCAATTCCTGGGGCCACCCATATGTAAAATGCATGCACGCATGACTAAGTCGCTTTGGATAAAATAATCTTTTAAATGGCATATACTATTATAAATTATTGTGGTCTTACTTAAAGGGCTTACTGTCCAAACAAAGCAGACAATCACATTCCTTGGGGGCTGGATCCTACCTTGAGATCCCCTCCTATAAACTCAAACTTCCATGCAAATCTTATTTTGACATGTATGTTCCGTGTGTAAATTCCAACTTAGAATTCAGCCCTAATATTAGTCTTTAGGAAGTGGAGAGTGGAGCACATTTCAGTACTGAGGGGGAGTTACAAGGAGCAGACCTCCAGGAATCTATAGCTTCTCTGTGGTGTGTCTGACGGTGCTGGCGTCCCCCTGGCTGTCAGTGGCTTCCAGGCTGAACATGGTGCTGAACTGGGCCTGTGTCTCCTGCACCATCTTGTTAATGTGGGAACTGTTCAAGGCCCTGAGGCAGTGGTCTCTCACCAGGTCTGCCTGGCCCCCAGACAACACCCAGCTCCGGGCACACAGGTTGGGGTTGAAACTGATCTACAGAGAAGAACAGGGTGAGAACAGTCAACGCACACTGGGATGATGATTTATGTTGATTAAGAGATGGCTCAGTAGTATGATTGCGACACCAGACCTGTAGGTTTTACTCCTGCATGGGCGACTAAGTCAACTGGATAAAAATGACCATATTATATTTGTCCTTTCAAGGTTAAATTATGTCCTCAATTCAACAGTCACACATCCACAATTAGAAATATCCCTCACCCACAAAAAAATTACTAACATGTACACAGAGATGAGGGATTAAGGTTAACTTGTCAACCTCTATACCAGGCTTCCCCAACTGGCAGTGGTTTTATTTGGCCCTCTAAGTTTCCAACAAAAAAAATGTGTTTAATTATCATTGTTGGACATAAAATACTGTAAAAACACCAGAAAATCAGCTCCAAGTGATTTTAATTTAAGAAATCTGTACCCAAGTATTCCCACACATAAGAGAGACACGTGATCGTATACAAATGTAAGCAAGGTTGTAAATTATTATGTTTTAGTCAAATATGATATATGTTTGGGCTTTTTGCAGTCAATTTGCAGTCTACAAATTATTTGTAATTATGTTGTTTTGGCCCCCAACCATCCGCTCAAGAAAAAAAATGGTCTCGCAGCTGAATCTAACTGCTCTATACAGTACCAATAAAGAACAGTGCAGTGCTTGAGAGACAGTAGAGATTGAGTCTATCCCGTTAATGCGACCAAATTGCCAGCTGTGCTCTCTGAAGGCATGGTCTCTGAAGGCATGGTCTCTGAAGGCATGGTCTCTGAAGGCATGGTCTCTGAAGGCATGGTCTCTGAAGGCATGACTGTCAGAGTTTAGGGCTAATACATACTGACAGTGTTGCGCTCCAGTGCAACTCTTTACCCAGTCGATCGATTACAATCAGAAGATTTGCTTAATCCACAGTCTCTGCTTCCCTACATGGTCAAGATCTAACACTAAGCTAGAGTGACTGGCTCCATGACCAATCTATGGGTTGCTATCACTGTTATAGCACTAGGCCTACATTATTGTAACGTGTGCGCTGGGAGTCGGCAAGCAAGTTCAGGTAGTGAATCATTTAATAAATGACGCCTGGGGACCAAAGGGAGTTACATATATAGGGCAGGTAATCAAGGAGGTGATGGAGTCCAGGTGAGTGTCATTATGCGCTGATGCAAGCGTAACGATGGTGACAGGTGTGCGCCATAACGAGCAGCCTGGTGACCTAGAGGCCGGAGAGGGAGCACACATGACAATTACTGTATTTAAACTAAGACAAAAAGCTCAGTGGTACAACGAGCTAGTTTAAGATATGACTGTGCCTTGATGACTAGTGTCCCCACCCGCTCCCCTCCCCTGTGTCACTTGGGAGAGCCCCGCCCATCTCCATCACTCTGTCACGACTCAGACACCACGCATCATGACTTTAGCACTCTATTGTCCCCTCGTCCCTCCCACCTCTCCACTGAGGCCCGCGGTGACATTTTCCTCATTTTACAGCTCATTAATTTGTGTCTATCTTTATTGCTGCCTGGCCATCTGAGAGTATCTCTTCCTCTCCTCGCTATATCCCAGCTGAGCCTAATGCAGACCAGGGGGAGGGGGTGGGGGGGGGGGGGGGGGTGGGGTCTTCTGATGATAACTTCAGTCACATAGATCACATTCACACAGCTTTCAGCCTGGCTGCTCCAGCAATGAAGAGCATTACTATGGAAGAGTCGTTCGGTTTTGTGATATTAGGCAGTATTAAACACACCTTGGTTAGTGAAGCCAAAGGCATCAGGTCCAGGCTTAGTCCCCATGTGGTCTCTGCAGCCTGCATGTGTTTCAAAAGGAGCTCGGTTCTGGACATTCTTATACGTCCTCTGGAAGAGAAAGAGTTCAATCGAGTCTGATTACGAGCTAAAACATCACAAAATAAAAAAGCTATTATATACTACTGAATCATAAACTAAAAGTAAGAGGAATTTTCTTCTCTCTCAGCATGAATACGCCTCATCTTCCCTGACCTATACCTCTGAACTTTGTGAAATAGTGAACCTTACCCTAGCATGTTTTCCACACTGGACAGCAGGGGAGACAGATTGTGGCTAGGGTTGTTCTCCTCTCAGGGGTTGAGTGAGAGGAGCTTTAAGTTAGCAGGAATAAAGAGCTCACTGCCCTCACCTTAATCCCTTACCGTCCCAGTGAGGTGACACACCAGAGGTAAGGGGGCACTGGCCAGGTGAGTTGTGGGTAATGGTTGTGCTTAGAAGGCCATGGCCCCTTGGCTATGCTGCATTGGGAGACTCATGAGTGGTGTGTGTGTGAGTGTGTGTGTGCGGGGCAGTGACAGGGTCGGTGGAGCGGAAGGCAGGGTAACAGATGGAGGAGCCCTAGAGAGAGGAGGGCTGGAGAGGGAAAAGGGGAAGGATGGATGGTGGTTTTTAAATGAATGAATGAAGGGTGCAACACTTAAAGTCCTAACCCGGGAGTCTGCTGTCACTTGGGGCCACTGCTGGGTGCACTGCTGAGTTGTCGTGGAAACCAACGCCACCATTGTGAGCAGGGAGAGCGTTTGCAGATGCTCCCTGGACCCTCCAGTTCACTCAGGTGTGTCTGAGACTAATCTAATAAATCTGTCGGCCTAGCAAGCCACACTGCGTATACAAACACACTGGGCACGTGTATTGGTGTGTGGCATCGGTTGCTCAGGGACTGCAGGCTGGTCCTGACACACATAAAAACACACATACAATTCCCTACAATGCAGAGTTTAGGCAGTTGTGTGCACATATCTGCAAAAAAGCGAAAACATTTTAACACATTTGTAATACTCAACGGTTTAACACACACAAGCAGCCAAATATGTTTGTGCTGTAATGTAGCAGGGACAGACAGCTGAGACGATCACAAAGTGAGAGGGTCAAAGGTAACAATAAGCATGGCAAAAATACTGTCCGCTCACTGCTACTCTACCTCTGTCAGTTACTCACTGATCTCATCCCAGTGCTCTCAAAATGTTGCTCTTTACAAGTCATTGAGTGGAGTACCCCCCATACCCATCATGAGGTTGCTACAACCTAGCCTACGAATGAAAGATTACAAAGTAGCTGCACAGGTAGAGTGTCACATTTGAGTAATCTGTAAGCAAGCAGTTTAGCAGTTACACCGGCGGGCTCCCATGGCAATATATGAATGAAACCAAAAGCTTAACTTGTAAGAGTTCCAGTGTTGGATAGCCATAGCCACCTAGCTAACATAGCATCCCTTTCTGTTTGAGCCGGGTGTTTGAGTAGGCTAAACTAGCTAGCTGCATTCACTAGCTAAGTAAA
This sequence comes from Salmo salar, assembly GCF_965601325.2. NCBI lineage: Eukaryota > Metazoa > Chordata > Actinopteri > Salmoniformes > Salmonidae > Salmo > Salmo salar. Next base: position 45,430,040 of record NC_138305.1, on the reverse strand, counting down.
AAAATAAAAAAGTTTGTTCAAAACTATTCAACTATTGTCTCTCACTTTCTCTGAGTTAAATACTCACCACATTTTATGCACTGCAGTGCTAACTAGCTGTAGCTTATGCTTTCAGTACTAGATTCATTCTCTGATCCTTTGATTGGGTGGACATGTCAGTTCATGCTGCAAGAGCTCTGACAGTTTGGAGGATGTCCTCCGGAAGTTGTCATAATTACTGTGTAAGTCTATGGAAGGGGGTGAGAACCATGAGCCTCATAGGTTTTGTATTGAAGTCAATGTACCCAGAGGAGGACGGACACTACCTTACAGAGTGCTGTTGAGGCTACTGCAGACCTTCATTGTAAAACAGTGTGTTTTAATCAATTATCTGATTACTTGCTGAATATATTTAGTATAGTTTAATCTAAAAAGGATCACTTTAATGTTTCACAATTTTTATTTTTATGCAATTCACTGAGGAGGATGGTCCTCCCCTTCCTCTAAGGAGCCTCCCCTGACATATACCCATTTCGATTAGCATTCATACTGTATTCATTGTTGTGCAAGTCAGTGTATTTTGGGAGATATCGGTGTGTGGTGTGAGGCAAGGGCGGAAAAGGTACACAAATCTGCGCTCAATGTGGTCCCGTGTAGCTCAGTTGGTAGAGCATGGTATTTGCAACGCCAGGGTTGTGGGTTCGATTCCCATGGGGGACCAGTTTGAAAAAGAAATATGAAGAAAACAAATTGTATGAAATGCATGCATTCACTACTGTAAGTTGCTCTGGATAAGAGTGTCTACTAAAATGTAAAAATGTAATGAATTGTTTGAGGTAGCAAGGGTTGTTGGGTAGTAGGATCATGATCAAACTCCCACCATGTCTGCAGTCACAGGCTCTGCAGAAATACCAAGGTAGACCAATCAACACAAGAAAGGTGGTTGGGTCAACAGATGGTGTGCAGCCCAATATGTACACAACACCTAGGCTGTGTCCAGGAAGTCTTTACATTCTGGTACGTTCAATTTAACAAAAACAGTGCTGTACTGAACGACCAGTTGGGGACGGGTTGGGTTGTGGGTAGGAGAACGCCATCGGCATGGCCACTGCCCTTTACATACGTCACTCGTTGCTTCAAGCTACACCTCGCAACACCCACTAAACGGGAGGCAAATGCACCTCAAAGTCTCTTCAAGCACGCACAAGAATGTTTTGGGGAAACATATCGTTCAGTACAAACTCTTCCGCAACGTTGCAAACGTTCAAGTGAACTGAACGCACCCCTAGTCCCTACACTGTCAGTAGATCTGAAAGGATTGAACAGGTATAAGGAATCTACAGAAGTGTATAAGGGTAGAGACTACAGTGGAATAGGTTGTATATTTCTGCCCCAGTTCCCCACATGGTCCCTTTCCGTGGCACCAGAAAGAGTGGCTTGAAGCCCAGGTACCCTGAGTCAAAGTAATGGAGTCCATGTTGGCCAAACCTGGAGGGGGACACGAGAAATGAGTCATGTCCCCTGACAAAACAGACCAAGAACAAAGCACTATATAATATAATAGAGCAGAATCGAAAACAACAAGGTATTGATGACACAAGCAAAAGACACAAGGAAGGGGAAAGAGAGGGAGGATAGGAGACGACAATGGAGAGGTAAGGTATTACTAGATTCAGAGGGGAAAGAGGAGAGAGGGACTCATGTGGCATACAGTGGCATGCGAAAGTATTCACCCTTTGGCATTTTCCCTATTTTGTTGCCTTACAACCTGGAATTAAAATAAATCTTTGGGGGGGGGGGGGGGGGGGTTTGTATCATTTGATTTACACAACATGCCTACCACTTTCAAGATGCAAAATATTTTTTATTGTGAAACAAACAAGGCAAAAACCACTGAAAACTTGAATGTGCATAACTATTCACCCCCTAAGTCAAACTTTGTAGAGCCACCTTTTGCAGCAATTACAGCTGCAAGTCTCTTGGGGTTAAGTCTCTATAAGCATGGCACATCTAGCCACTGGGATGTTTGCCCATTTTTCAAGGCTAAACTGCTCCAGCTCCTTCAAGTCAGATGGGTTCCGCTGGTGTACAGCAATCTTTAAGTCATACCACTGATTCTCAATTGGATTGAGGTCTGGGCTTTGACTAGGCCATTCCAAGACATTTAAATGTTTCCCCTTAAACCACTCAAGTTTTTCTTTAGCAGTATGCTCAGGGTCATTGTCCTGCTGGAAGGTGAACCTCCGTGGACGGCCCTCTCTTGGCAGGTTTGTTGTGGTGCCATATTCTTTCCATTTTCTTATAATGGATTTAATGGTGCTCTGTGGGATGTTAAAAGTTTCATATTTGTTTTATAACCCAACCTTAATGGTGTTGCAGACTCTGGGTGTCACGGCTGTCTGAAGAATGGGACCAAGGCGCAGCGTGTGTATCGTTCCACATTTTATTTAAACTGTGAAACTATGCAAGACATACAAATAAACTTAATAAACAAAACAACAAACCGTGACGGAGAGGTGCAACATACACTTACTCAAAATAATCTCCCACAAAACCTAGTGGGAAAAACAACAACTTAAATATGATCCCCAATTAGAGACAACAATGACCTCTAATTGGAGATCATCCCAAAAAACAACATAGAAATACAGAAACTAGAACCCCACATAGAAATACAGAAACTAGACAAAACCCCCAACATAGAAAAAAGAAACTAGAATCAACATAGACATAAAATAACTAGGCAAAACCCCCTGTCATGCCCTGACCTACTCTACCATAGAAAATAAAAGCTTTCTATGGTCAGGACGGGACACTGGGGCCTTTCAGAACAGGTGTATATATACACTGAGATCATGTGACACTTAGATTGCACCTGTGTGCAATCTAACTAATTATGTAACTTCTGAAGGTAATTTGTTGCACCAGATCTTATTTAGGGGCTTCATGGCAAAGGGGGTGAATACATATGCACGCACCAATTTTCCAGTAGCCTGGGTACTTTCCTCAGAGATGGAGACCCCAGGTCAGTAGCCTAGGTACTCTTCTCAGAGATGGAGACCCCAGGCCAGTAGCCTAGGTACTCTTCTCAGAGATGGAGACCCCCAGGCCAGTAGCCTAGGTACTCTTCTCAGAGATGGAGACCCCAGGCCAGTAGCCTAGGTACTCTTCTCAGAGATGGAGACCCCAGGCCAGTAGCCTAGGTACTCTCCTCAGAGATGGAGAACCCAGGCCAGTGAGCCTAGGTACTCTCCTCAGAGATGGAGACCCCAGGTCAGTAGCCTAGGTACTCTCCTCAGAGATGGAGACCCCAGGTCAGTAGCCTAGGTACTCTCCTCAGAGATGGAGACCCCAGGTCAGTAGCCTAGGTACTCTCCTCAGAGATGGAGACCCCAGGTCAGTAGCCTAGGTACTCTCCTCAGAGATGGAGACCCCAGGTCAGTAGCCTAGGTACTCTCCTCAGAGATGGAGACCCCAGGTCAGTAGCCTAGGTACTCTCCTCAGAGATGGAGACCCCAGGTCAGTAGCCTAGGTACTCTCCTCAGAGATGGAGACCCCAGGTCAGTAGCCTAGGTACTCTCCTCAGAGATGGAGACCCCAGGTCAGTAGCCTAGGTACTCTTCTGAGAGATGGAGACCCCAGGCCAGTTCAGGGGCCAGGCCGCCTCAGTAGAGAAGAAGAGCTTGAAGGACTGTCAGGGCTCCCAGGTCGTCCTCAGGTCCCACATCGTCACCCTTCTATCATCCCCCACCATCACCATGAGGTCTCTAGAGGGATGGGCAGAGGAGAGGGGAGAAGAGATGAGGGGATAAGGAGAGGGCATGGGAGGAGAGGAAAGAAAAAGTAATAGAACAGGAGGGAGGACAGGGGAGCTGTTGGAGAGTAGAAAAGGTGGAGAGAAGATGGAGGGAAATGAAGGAGGATAAAAAGGTGGGAGTGGACCGCTCCAGTCTGCCTGCCCAGTGTCCTGTACAGTACCTCTTTATTGTCCCTCTTTAAAACTAGGGCCGGGACGATACCGTTGGCGCAATATTTTTTTCCATGGCAAAAATGAAAACACGAAGCAGATCATACTGTTTGGTCCTTTAAAAACCTGCTGTTTGTCAAATATTGTGGAAAATAAATACATGTGACTCTGGATGACAACATAATGATGTATATTTCCAACATTAGGGCTGTTTTCCCTCAAGAAGTTAAATCCACTTTGTGTTTTGTTTCCCTGCCACGATACTAATGAGTATCGTGAAACTGGTATCTTCCCGGCCCTAATTAAAACCCAGCCAGACAGATAAGATGGATGCCTGCCCCTTGCTAAACAACCCAGAACGGGGCACCAAGTGCCTCGATAACACCAGCCCATAGACTGGAAAATAACCTGCTGTTATGGCCTATCAATGTTATACTAACCTGTGACTCCTGATATCTTTACAGCTTTCTAATAAAGATGATCCTCACACATAACCCTGGTGCTTTAAGCTGCTGGTGGTTGCTCAGTATGCAGCAAACTGAGGAGTGAGATGAGATGGGGATCACCGAGCCTTCTATCTCTTCTAGCTAATTCGATTTATCTGCTCTGTTACACAGGAGAAGCATGGCCCGGGAGGCTACAGTTCTTTTAGACTTTACTACAGGGGTAAATAAGTGTTTAATTAAAGATGCTATGAGAGGGAAAAATAGGCACTGAGCACTAGCCAATAAACTCAGTGGTATTGTTTGGTCCCAACCCAATAGTCCATGGGATGTGATAGTGAACATACTGTACGGTTACGGTCACAGAGAGCTCAGAGACATTCATCTCCTCCATGATCGGGGTGAAACTTCCAGAGAGGCCGTCTTTAGCGTGCTTCCACTACTAGTGCCTTCGTGAGACTATTTGACCAGGATGGTCCGGCGCCTGGCCTTAAGTATGTACCCTCTAGTCTAGACTCTGCCCCGACCGAGCATCTGTAGTGGGGCCGGAGTGACAGCTGAGTGCCCCTCCCTACCCCACCCTCACACGTGGACAGGTTTACACGAGTCATGACGTCACTGAGTGCAACGGAGTGAAATGACATCGTCCTCTCTTCATTCCTCACCACCATCTGTTCACCTCTCCGCTCCCCTTCCATCCTCCAATAAGGCAAATGGGAGTGTGTTTTAGCTGAGAGACAGTATGTGGTTATTACAACTGCATAGCTATCACCATGAGCTGTGTGTGAATGAAATGTGTGCGTGAAGGTGTGTGTCTGCCCTACAGCAGACTCAGACAGCTGCTAGGTGCAGCGTGGCGCTCACAGTCGGAAGGTCACTGCTTTTTACGGTCCACGGCCATATTGGATTGTTGGAGATGAAAACAAGGCTACATGTTCAGAATGACAATGGTTGGTTGGTTGCTCCGATACAGGCAGTAATGTAGCCTACCTCCCTGGGTCTCAGTCTGATAATGTAAGTCATACCGCATATGGGCTTATTGCTACAACTGCAGTGCAGTTGGTTGTAATCCTAGGCTGACTTTCTGAGCCTCAACTAGTGGTTTGAGACAGGTCCTCGAGTCCTTCGTTCTGATTGGCCATTTACCTGGATGCGTGGCAGAAGCTGAGGGCGCAGGTGGCGTTGTCATGGGCAATGAAGCAGTGGTAGAGGGCAAAGGAGCGGTCTGCAGCATGGACCCGCTGCAGAACAGACTTGCTGGACAGTTCCCACAGGGCCACACGCGCACACACACACACACAAACATAAACCATCTAATTCAATTTTTATTCACCCTGCAGTCAGTACAGTCAGATAGCACTGAGACAGGGAGAGAGAGACATGGAGCTGAGGAATCACAGTCCCTCTCCAAAGCCAGTCTGTTGTTTAAGATGGAATCGGCTAGCCGTCAGAATCCCAGGCCGTGTCTGACCGCTCTGTGATATGGATGTGCAAAGTCAGGGCCCAGGGCTGTTCAATCACTGAGAAAACATGGCCCTACTAGTCCATCTGTAATAACAGCATGGGGTTAGATAGATACAAGGACATGGATACTGTATGTAAAATACTGGAGAAATGCTAATGGAACTTCATAGCTAACAGGAGGAATACAGCCCTGGATGGGTGTCTGACAGAGTAGTGTTAATCTCTGGGGGATTTCAGGTCCTCCATTGGTCTCCACATTGAGCAGTCCACCTCTGCACCCACCCCCCTACAGGTCGATGGGGTCGATAAAGCATCGTGCCTCACTGTCCCCGCAACCCCACCATCGACCCCCTCCACCCACACCTCCCCAATCCCAGCATCCTCCCATCCCCATAGGCTGATTTAGGCCAATGTGAGTGACAGGTCTGAGGGAGAAAGGTGTCAGGTACTAGACTGAAATGTATGCCTTCCAACACTAATAACTGCGTAGCGATGCATCTTCTTTGTCATTTCATAGATCCTTGTCTAATGGAAACTAAATTATCTCCATTGAGCAAGAAGAAGGAGACAGGTTCTTTGTTTTCACCCACCAGGTTTAAAAAAAAATTAAAAAGAATTACGGGTACTCTCACGCACACCAAAAGCTATTTATAATCATCTGCCCAAAACAGTTTAGCAGACGGAGAGCACACACTCACATGCACACGCATCTGAACCCTTAACCATCTCACTTCTGCACAGAAACAAGGCTGGCTCACATCATTAGTAAATTACAGTGATGGCATTACAGAATGGGATTTTGATTAACTCATTTGCATTTCATCCAGCCACCGTGGTAGGTTTCCTATCAGTCTTAAAAGCCCCTCTTTCGCCCCCCTCTCTCTCTAGCTCCATGTAGAGTAAATTCTCCACATTCCCTCTCCCGATTTCTCTCTTAGCCTCACACCTGGCCCTCCATACAGGCAGCACCAGGGGCCCTAAATGTCACTCAGGTGTGGCTGCCCTGACCGCTGTGAATCTAAAGGGGAGGGGGTCATAGTTCAGCTTAGTGACCCAGCTAGGCTCTCCCAGATGAGGTCTTGGCAGGACATGAAGGATGGCTAGACAGAGCCCAATGTTCCTTCTCAACGGTCCAAAACCTCAATGTAACCTCCCAGGGCACTGACCATGGCATGTACTGTAATCTTTTCATCCCCCAGCTCTGAGCCTGGGTGAGGGGGGAGGCTACTGTGAAAGGAACTGTGTACAATGAGGCAGAAAACTATTAACTGGATAGAAATGGCACTAAAAGAGGAAAGAAACAGTCAGGAATTTTAGGCTGTGAAAAAAGAAAAACGCTATGCTGCATCCACAAACTGCTCAAAAAGCACACCATAAAAGTTTACCCCAACCTGATATACTGAAGGGAGCATTCTAAACCAATGGTCAAAAGATGACTGCAGCTTTCTAAGCTGTCTATATAAGGCTGACAAACACCTAAAGCTGTGATCCTACAGACCTAAAACCTTTGAGGCGGATCGATAATAACGACTGATGTCCTGAGTCTGGACAAAAGAACCTCCAAGTTCATGAATCAGACTCTCTCTGCAGTGCTGCTCTTATCTCCTGGAGCGAGCCCGCCCTTTGTGTGTGTGTGTGTGGTGTGTGTGTGGTGGGGGGGGAGTTTGAGTGTTTCCTGCTGAAATGGTTCATTTTCTTTTGTTGTTTGAATAGTCTAATTAGAATATGCATTCAAACTGACTTTAAGTCGCCAAAACTGTGAGGGATGCAGCAAGTATTTTCTAGTGTAAATGATGGATGGACCAGATAAACATGTCATCAACCCAATGACCGAAGTCTTTATTACACCGCCCCGAGGCTGATGAGTCTCATAAGGGAGTATTAGACTGTAGAAAAGAGCGGTGGCGTCATATTACATCCCTAATCTATTATAACTGTTGGAACTGCCAAGTCCTGTCACCTTTAAAACCCTGTGAATCCATTAGGATGGAGGGAATGGATACCCTAGGGCTTAATGCATTAATGATCACAGCCTGAAGATCGATGTCTCATAAAACATACGTGACTCATGATAAACACACCTTAATGCAGAGCTTGATACTGCTATGGAGTACATGTGGATGGCACTCTGGAGTGTATTGTCTTGTAGACAGATTTGAACGCTCCAGTAAATGGGGGAAATAGGAGCCCTTACAGAGCTTGGGATGACAGAATGTGGTTGGAGAGCAGAATCAGTGAGGGATGACTTCAGGTGAGCAATCGTCTCTTTTTCTTTCTCTTGTTCTCTCTCTCTCCTCCCTCTTTTTTATCCTACCATCCACTCTTTGTATCACCTCCCTCCATTGGTCTCTCTACTGCAGAGATGAATAGAAAGTCATAGGAGGATGAGCATGCTCACACACACACACACACACACACACACAGATGTGTGAGGATACACTGTTCGTGGTGTGGAGAGTCCATGCACCAGCAGAACAATGCAGTGGGGGGAAAGCCCAGGGACTATTCCCTTGGTTACAGATCATGTGATATGGATCATACAAATATTCCGGTAGTAAATAGCCTAAGGCACACATGGGTTGGTTGTTTAGCAACAAAACCGATGCATGCGCAACTATGGGGCAAAACAGATGGGTTGGCTTAGATTATTGACGTGTAAACTATATTTTGTCTTCAATGTTAATTGACAACATAAATAAAGTTGCACAATGAGCATTTGTTGCCTCTCAAATACATCATTACAGTCATTGATTAGCTAGCTAGCAAATTTTAGCATCGACGTGACAGCAGTCAAAATACCTCAAAACAAAGCATGGTATCAAGAACAAGATAAAACTAAGTGAAACGAACCACTTACGATTCCCCATATGGCAGTTTCTTGACATTATTGGTAACTATCTGGCCATACAGAATCACAACAACACATGGCCTTCTGCCCCATTGAAGCGTGTGCATCGTTTTTGTGATGTTCGAACCCGTCTATATGATGTAATAATAATAACACATGATTTTGATGTGCCCTTGCATGAAACACGAAGACGAAGCAAATATGATTTGTTTGCCTTGAATTTTTTTTACAATTGCGACTTCAATGAGCAGCATGAAAACTGATTTTAAAAAGAGTCCAGCTTTTTTGTAGGACCAAGCTCAGGCTGTTGAATGACAATACTGCTCCCTTCTGGAGCAGCACATACACTGCAACTATAACACCAGAGTTAAGGTTTGATTCAGGCATAATGATATGGCTAATATATCTGTTACATGGCAATATTCTGTCACAAATGACTAATATGTGTGTTAATTGTAAGTTGCTTTGGTTCTATCGTGTTTTAAATGAGCATGCTAACCTTTGAGCGGTGTGTTTCCTGCAGGCCAGTAGTGTGTTGGGTTGAGGCAGGCTGTAGATGGTGATGTGACCTTCTGAAGTGGAGGCAGCCAGGAGACGCAGTCTGGGCATGTGAGGGGTCTGACGGAGAGGGAGGAGAGAGAGTGAATTGTTTCTTCTTTTGCTCAGTGTCTTGTAGTTTTCTTTCACAGTCATGTCGAGGCTTAGCTGACTCCATCATGCAGTGCCAAACAGGTATTAATGATGTGGGTAACATGTCCCTGCGTCTGTGTGCTTCTGTTCCTACCTTCCTGTTAGTTGTGAGCAGCTCCCAGGCTCCTCCTGGGCACCACTTCACATTCCACACAAAGCCTTTATCCTGGGCAATACCAAGGCCAACATTGGAGTGGACTGGGGAGAGAATAGGGATGGAGGCAGAGAGATGGGGGGGAAATAGCCCAGAGAAAAGGGAGAGAAAGACCAAGAAGATAGTAGAGGCAGATGGAGAAAGAGAGTAATTCAAGAGAACTGGGAGAGAAAAAGAGACATAATGATATTACACCGATCCCCTATTACCTGTCTGGTTCCTACCTGGGGTTGTACTGGAGTTGTCCCAAATCAGGGTATGTTCAACCTGTACTGGTAGTCCAGGTTTCTGTAGCAGTAGATGGCAGCGTACTGGCTGAAAGGGGTGGCCCACACCGGAACTCCCATATAGAACAGCATGTCCCAGCGCTCAGGGTGGGCGGGAAGGCACTCAAACCTGGAAAGTAAACATCAGTTAGATACACCAAGACCTTGGTGTTGCTAGCACCTCACTATTACAAATTGAGCTACACAGGACCTACCTCTTCAGTCTGTGCAGAGGAGTCGACTCTCTGAAGACGGTGAAGGCTGTAGACACCATCTCCTGCGACAGGTACTTCTCAGCCACACTGGGAGGGGAAACGCATACCAAACATTTGATGTATTCTTGGGTAACTTGATATTTCATGAGTTAGATTCAGATTTATTTTTCCAGAAGATCAAGTATAATGTAATAATCAAATGTGTATTGATATTTCTTCCTGTCCGACAAGCAATGCCAAGCCTTCTCTGAAGATATCCACTTAGCAAAGACCCATTCAATGCGGTGTTCATCACGGCTGCAAATGACAGTCAGAAAGAGCCAGGACCAAATACAAAGTATGTATATAAACCCTGGATTGCTGATGCTACGTATTGGCCATTGAGAGGCTTTGAAGCCATTGGTTGGCCATATTGGCACACCTCAGTAGGAGCAATCCTCCATAGGAATGAATGGAATTATACAGTATTTCAATTCAATGTTGCAAGGACCTAAGTACATGTATTTAAGTTTTTTGTTGCTGAAGTGGGGAAGTATCATTATCCATCTCTAAAAATGATACTTTAAGCTCACATAATATAATTTAAAAGTATGTGTTGATATTTCTAATCGAATAATTGTGGCATTAATAAATGCATTTCTATAAGTTTCAAAATATTTTTTACAATGGTGAGAGAGTGCCAAGATGGAAGCACGGAGGCTTCGACACAGCACCCCTATCAATCATCTAGATTATAAATGATTGCCAAAGTATATGAATAATGTAAATACATTGAGCACCCCCTAGTGGCAGTGAGCAATAAAACCCACTTCTACACTGAGTGTACAAAACATTAGGATCACCTTCCTAATATTGAGTTGCACCCGCTTTTGCCCTCAGAGCAGCCTCAATTCGTCAGGGCATGGACTCTACAAGGTGTCGAAAGCAGGGATTCTTAAAAAAAATAAAATGTAACCCCTCTTCGGAGGAGGACAAATATCTTTTCCGTTTTTTTTTTACAGCTTTTCTGCTACATATACATACATTTTACATATAATCTCAGCAAAAAAAGATCCAAAAAGATCCTCCGATCCAAAGGTCCCGGTCGTGCTCAATGGGATTGAGATCCGGGCTCTTCGCTGGCCATGGCAGAACACTGACATTCCTGTCTTGCAGGAAATCACGCACAGAACGAGCAGTATGGCTGGTGGCATTGTCATGCTGGAGGGTCATGTCAGGATGAGCCTGCAGGAAGGATACCACATGAGGGAGGAGGATGTCTTCCCTGTAACGCACAGCGTTGAGATTGCCTGCAATGACATCAAGCTCAGTCCGATGATGCTGTGACACACCACCCCAGACCATGACGGACCCTGCACCTCCAAATCGATCCCGCTCCAGAGTACAGGCCTTGGTGTAACGCTCATTCCTTCGACAGTAAATGCAAATCCGACCAAGAGCACTTTTTGTCAGTCCTGTCTGGTCCAGCGACGGTGGGTTTGTGCCCATAGACGACGTTGTTGCCGGTGATGTCTGGTGAGGACCTGCCTTATAACAGGCCTACAAGCCCTCAGTCAAGCCTCTCTCAGCCTATTGCAGACAGTCTGAGCACTGATGGAGGGATTGTGCATTCCTGGTGTAACTCGGCAGTTGTTGTTGCCATCCTGTACCTGTCTGTAACGGCCGTCGAAGGGAGTAGACCAAGGCGCAGCGTGTTGAGTGCTCATCATGTATTTATTGTACTGAGAACACATAAACAAAGAAACAAAACGACAGCCAAACAGTTCTGTCAGGTAAGCAACACTAAACAGAAATTAACCACCCACAAAACCCAAAGGAAAACAGGCTGCCTAAGTATGGCCCCCAATCAGAGACAACGATATACAGCTGTCCCAGATTGAGAACCATACCCGGCCAAAACAAAGAAATACAAAACATAGAAAAAAGAACATAGAATGCCCACCCTAGTCACACCCTGGCCTAACCAAAATAGAGAATAAAACCCTCTCTATGGCCAGGGCGTGACACTGTCCTGCAGGTGTGATGTTTGGATGTAACGATCCTGTGTTGGAGTTGTTACACATGGTCTGCCACTGCGAGGACGATCAGCTGTCCGTCCTGTCTCCCTGTAGCACTGTCTTAGGTGTCTCACAGTACGGACATTGCAATTTTTTGCCCTGGCCACATCTGCAGTCCTCATGCCTCCTTGCAGCATGCCTAAGGCACGTTCACGCAGATGAGCAGGGACCCTGGGCATCTTTCTTTTGGTGTTTCTCAGAGTCAGTAGAAAGGCCTCTTTAGGGTCCTAAGTTTTCATAACTGTGACCTTAACTGTTCCCCAGGTGCATGTTCATTAATTGTTTATGGTTCATTGAACAAGCATGGGAAACAGTGTTTAAACCCTTTACAATGAAGATCTGTGGATTTTTACGAATTATCTTTGAAAGACAGGGTCCTTTTTTTGCTCAGTTTACATTTTACATATACATTTTGCATACACATTTTGCATACATGGTACTTTCATATAAAGCAGTCACATAACAATACATTACTAAACATAAGCTCTTTAATCCCAACCCTCAGCCACTCTCAGCCCATCCCACCTATCACCATAGACCACCCTTGTTAGTTTTCCATGTGACATATATTTTTTGTGCTGTGATGTTTTACATACCTTTTGAACCTTTCTAATCGTATAGTATCCACAGATTGTGAGCTAAAGATGAAAACCTTTCCTACCAATATTATTATATGATGTATTGACCGACTATGGCTTTCCAAATCGCCCAACACTGCTATTTGTAAGGTTCATTTTAAGTGCATGTTGTGATTTCTTAACCAACCCTGAACCTGTGACCAGAAAGAAGCTACATAGGGGCAATACCAAAATAAATGATCTATTGATTCTTTCTCTTCACAGAAAAATCTACAAGTGTCGTTTTTTGTACCAGTTCATAAACCATATGCCATGGAATCGGTACATCGAAAATCTCTTCCCATTTATTTTGCAACCTGTATGGCGCAGCTGTCAACATTTTTGTCCTCAAACAAAACTGGTATATTTTTCCATTTATGCCAGTTCCTTTCAGAAAATGTTCATCTTTAATATATGGCAAGTTCCCTACCTTCTTCCTTTTCCACTTGTGGTAGTGAAGCAATCAGTTGGTTGTAAATTTGGATTAAGGAGATATTCCCATATATTTTCAATTGCTGCATGTGACAACTCCTCAGTTTCTATTCATAATATCAGTAATAAATATAATACAAATTTTAAACATATTTTCTATGGAGAATTTTTAAAATTAAATTAGTATATTTTAGTTTATCCATAACATCTGTTGTAATATTTCTTCTATATTTTCTGGAGGATAAAACTGAAATTGTAACCAGCTTTGTATGGCTTGTTGAAGAAAGGGTGATACTTTAAACAAAATTTCATTTTCAATTAGTCGGTAATGAGAAGTTGTAATCTGTATAAAGGCAAAAGGGCAATTTTTGAATAAAGGATGAGACTTTCTTAATAATCTACTGGAGAACCATTTTGGGTTTAAGTATAACTTATGTATGAGCGAAGCTTTTAGTGAGAGATTTAAAGCTTTAATATTTAATTATTTTAGCCCCCATTATATTTAAGTTTAAGTTTGTCTGGCTTAGCATACAAAATAATATATTTTTGGCTCATATGATTTAAAAAAGGAGTAATTTGGAGTAGGCAGTGCCATTAGTAAGTAAACTGTGATAGGACCAAAGAGTTAATCAATGTGATTTTTCCATAAATAGACAAGTATTTACCTCTCCATGGTTGCATAATCGTATGTATTTTTGCAAATTTTCTATTGAAATTAATTGTGGAATACTAATTTATATTTTTTGAGATGTGAATACGAAGATGTCTACTTCACCATCCACCCATCTTATTAGTAAACTACAAGGTAGTGTAAACACTGTATTTTTTAACGATCCAATACGTAGTATGGTACACTTGTCATAATTAGGTTTTAATCCAGAGAGGCTAGAAAAGTGATCAAGATATTCAATGAAACTGTGCAGGGATCCAGATTGCGGACTAGTCATCGGCATACATTCACACTTTTGTTTTTATCCCCTGGATTTCTAACCACTTGATGTTCTGGTTGGATCTAATTTTAATAGCTAGCATTTCAATGGCCATAATAAACAGATATAGAGACAACGGACAGCCTTGTTTCACTCCTCTTAAAAGCTCAGTACTTTCTGAGAAGTAACCATTATTTACTATTTTACATCTGGGGTTGCTGTACATAACTTTAACTCATTGTATAAGAGATTTACCAAAATTAAAGTAATCCAGGCATTTATATATACATTCTAGTCGTACTTTATCAAACGCCTTTTCAAAATCTGCTATGAAGACCAAGCCTGGTATCGTCGATATTTCATAATGTTCAATTGTTTCAAGTAGTTGTCGTATATTATCTCCAATATATCATCCATGTAAAAAAACTGTCTGATCAGGATGAACAATATCTGGTAAAACCTTTTATGTTCCATGTGCTATGCATTTCGCCAGGATTTTCACATCACAACATTGAAGTGTTAGAGGCCTCCAGTTTTTTAATTGGACTGGATCTTTATACTTACCACCTGGGTCCTGTTTTAGTAGTAATGAAATCAGACCTTCTTGTTGTGTACCTGAACGTCTACCATTTGAATAAGAGTAATTAAAACATGCTAATAAAGGATATTTGAGTACATCAAAAAAGGTCTGATATACCTCTACTGGTATACCATCAAGCCCTGGTGTTTTTCCAGACTGGAAAGATTTTATTGCCTCAAAAAGTTCCTCTTCTGTAAGTTGGCCTTCATACAGGTCTTTCTGTACATTTGTTAATTTTACATTATTATTATTATTATTATTATTATTATTATTATTATTATTATTATTATTATTATGAAATAAATCCTTACAGTTAACATCATTCAGTGGAAATGGAGGAGACTGAAAAGAAAACATATGCTTAAAATATTTAGCTTCCTCTTTCAACATTTTATTTGGTGAATCATCGATAACTCCATCATTTGTTACGAGTTTCTGTATATTCTTTTTGGTAGAATTTCTATGTTGAAGATTCAAGTAAAATGTTCTGTATTTTTCACCATTTTCCATCCAATTCGCTTTATTTTTGTAATACATTACACTTCGTTCCTGAATAAGTTTCCATTACCATGTACCTGCGCTGTTACTTCCTTTATTTCATTTATTAGTCTAATCTCTTTTGACCTAAACTGCTTTTGTTTTAATGTTGAGTATTGTATTGAATGGCCTCTAAAAGTACATTTAAAAGTGTCCCATACAATAAGGGGAACTGCTGTACCTATGTTGTGCAAAAATAAGTCAATTCTGAATTCTTTGGCTTAGTTAAGAACAAATTGTCATCCAATAGGCTTTGATTACATTTACAATATCCCTGTCCACATGGAAATTCTGTAAGAGTTAAATGGAGGCCAATTAGATGGTGGTTCATTCGCATTCAGTCTCCTAAAACTTTGATGCCAGCAAGAACGATACTAGGAAGTAATTAAGCCATGTATATCTCACTAGGTCAGGGTTTTTCAACCTCCATATATCCACCACTTCTAATGTAGCCATGATCTTTGTGATCTAAACACCATGGGAACACACAGCTGTCATACCGCTCAGGAAGGAGATGCGTTCTGTCTCCTAGAGATGAACGTACTTTGGTGCGAAAACTGCAAATCAATCCCAGAACAACAGCAAAGGACCTTGTGAAGATGCTGGAGGAAATAGGTACAAAAGTATCTATATCCACAGTAAAATGAGTCCCTATATCGACATAACCTGAAAGGTCGCTCAGCAAGGGCGAAGCCATAAAAAAGCCAGACTACGGTTTGCAACTGCACATGGGGACAAAGATCGTACTTTTTGGAGAAATGTCCTCTGGTCTGATGAAACAAAAATAGAACTGTTTGGCCATAATGACTATCGTTATGTTTGGAGGAAAAAGGGGGATGTTTGCAAGCCGAAGAACACCATCTAAACCGTGAAGCACGGGGGTAGCAGCATCATGTTGTGGGGGTGCCTTGCTGCAGGAGGGACTGGTGCACTTCACAAAATAGATGGCATCATGAGGGAAAAAAATGATGTGGATACATTGAAGTAACATCTCAAGACATCATTCGGGAAGATAAAGCTTGGTCGCAAATCGGTCTTCCAAATGGACAACGACACCAAGCATACTTCCAAGGTTGTGGCAAAATGGCTTAAGGAGAACAAAGTCAAGGTATTGGAGTGGCCATCACAAAGCCCTGACCTCAATCCTATAGAGAATTTGTGGGCAGAATTGAAAAAGCGTGTGCGAGCAAGGAGGCCTACAAACCTGACTCAGTTACACCAGCTCTGTCAGGAGGAATGAGCCAAAATTCACCCAAGTTATTGTGGGAAACTTGTGGAAGGCTACCCGAAACATTTGACCCAAGTTAAACAATTTAAAGGCAATGCTACCAAATACTAATTGAGTGTATGTGTCACGTCCTGACCAGTAATAGGGGTTATTTGTATTGTAGTTTGGTCAGGACGTGGCAGAGGGTATTTGTTTTATGTGGTTCGGGGTGGTGGTTTGCTTAGAAGGGTGTTTGATTTATTATTTCTGGGTTATGTTCTTTGTTTTTTGTATTTCTATGTTCTCTCTAGTTTAGTATTTCTATGTTAGGTAATTGGGTGTTGGACTCTCAATTGGAGGCAGGTGTTTGTAGTTGCCTTTGATTGAGAGTCCTATATATAGGTATGTGTTTTGTTTGTGTTTTTGTGGGAGATTGTTCTGTGTATAGCCTTGTGCCTTACCAGACTGTTATTCGTCGTTGTGTCTTTTTGTGTGCGTGTTTAGTTTGGTTTTTCCTTCTTTGTCCTATTAATAAAGAAGATGAGTGCACATTTCCCTGCTGCGTCTTGGTCCGCTTTTCCGACGACAACCGTTACAGTATGTAAACTTCTGACCCACTGGGAATGTGATGAAAGAAATAAAAGCTTAAATAATTCTGACATACTATTATTCTGACATTTCACATTTTTTAAATAAAGTGGTGATCCTAACTGACCTAAGACAGGGAATTTTTACTAGGATTGAATGTCAGGAATTGTGAAAAACTGAGTATAAATGTATTTGGCTAAGGTGTATGTATACTTCTGACTTCAACTGTATTTCTCCCAGTCCTTTTTCCACCCAACCGCATCTATATTTGTAGAGTGAGTTTCCTGTAAACAATAGATAGTATATTCTTCATCTTTTAGCCATGTAAAAATTTATATTTTTTTTATGATCTGCTAAGCCATTACAATTATAACTGTTTATAGTTAGTATTTCCCCACTTACCATAATGATACCCACGTTTCAATTATACTTACCACAACCAATGTTTGTAAACTTAGCATTAAAAAGCACCATGATGATTAAGTGTCCATATAGTGGTGCCATAATAATTTGCACTGTTAAGCATTCTGTGGCTGCAACATTGTAACCCTCCAATTGTCCTAATAGTCCACCTCCAATTGTCCTAAACCTCCCCCTATATCTAGGTCTGTTGTCACTAAGACCATCAGACCATCTCCCTGACTCATGACACACATCTTTGCATCCTAAGGCAAACCCTTGGCCGCCAATTGGCATTGGCCAGAGGGAAATATGGGCAGTCACATGATAACATAATTATCTATGATTATGCTTACGAGAACTAATCCAAATAACATGGAAAACTGTCAATTTTTAAAAAATAGTAACAATAATAGATTATATTAATAGAAATAATAACAGCACAATCTTATAAATGCATGATCATATTTAGAAAGTCATAGCAAGGCTATAAGCATGTCAGCCCAGCCTGCTCAGTTCATTGGATTCAAAGAGAAAACCTAAATATATCGCAAGACCAGTCCTTTTTTAAAAGTCCATTAGATGCAAGACATATTTCATGTAGTCCTCATATCCTGTTGTATTCTTAAAAAAAGAAGGAAAAAGGAACATCGATTCTAACGCCGCTAATGACTGCAAGTAAAGATTTTTCTTAGGCATCACACTGCCCATAAAGGAATACCCAAGTTTAACTTACATGATACACATGGGAAACAGTTGCGCATGAAAAACCTAGCAGCACTACAGTTCTTGACAGTAACCGTTGCGCCTGGCACCTACTACCATACCCCTTTCAACGGCACGTACATTTTTTGTCTTGCCCATTCACCCTCTGAATGGCACACATACACAATCCATGTCTCAATTATCTAAATACTTAACAATCCTTCTTTAAACTGTGTCCTCCCCTTCATCTACACTGGTTGGATTTAACAGCGGACATCAATAAGGGCTCATAGCTTTCAGGAGGATTCACCTGGTCAGTCTATGTCATGGAAAGAGCAGATGTTTCTAATGTTTTGTACACTCAGTGTATATTTAGGTGAGCCACTTACAACTTCTTGGTGGTTTTGGTGCACATCCAGATGGGTCCCATCATGTTGTTGGTCAGTCCATTGGCAGCCTTACCATGGTATCAGGTTTGACTTGAATGAGTGATAAAAAAATAAGACAAGTCAGCCAAAAGTCCATATTTAGCTTGTCATTTGTCTCAGAGACTGGACATTGATAAGATGGCGCCAACAGAGAGGGCTGTCTCGCTTCTAGTCCTTAGGAAACTTTGCAGTATTTAGTTTTTCTATGTATTATTTCTTACATTATTAGCCCAGAAAATCTTAAGCGTTATTACATACAGCTGGCAAAAACTATTGGATATCAAAGCAACGTTAACTTACCAGCACCTTGACCAAGAATACGACTTTCCCGAATCGGATCCTTTGTCCGCACCATCCAGGGCATTTGAACTGATCCCAGAGGCCGGCCCAAAACAACGCTGCCAGACAAGAGGAAGACAGAGCGGTCTTCTGGTCAGACTTCGGAGGCGTGCACACCACCCACCGCTTCAGAGTATATTACTCGCTAATGTCCAGTCCCTAGATAACAAGGTCGACAAAATTAGGGCAAGGGTTGTTTTCCAGAGAGACATCAGGGATTGTAACATACTCTGTTTCACGGAAACATGGCTCTCTCAGGATATACTGTCAGAGTCAGTAAAGCTACCTGGATTCTCAGTGCATCTCCCCGACAGGAATAAACATCTCTCCGGGAAGAAGAAGGGCGGGGGTGTATGTTTCATGATTAACGACTCATGGTGTAACTGTAACAACATACAGGAACTCAAGTCCTTTTGTACACCTGACCTAGAATTTAACAAAGCAAATTTGAGAACAAGGCTACCTAAATTCTATCAGCACTCGTGCTGGAAATACGCTGGACCACAGTTACTCTAACTTCCGCGATGCATACAAGGCCCCCCCACCCTCTTTCGGCAAATCTGACCATGACTCCATTTTGCTCCTCCCTTCCTATAGGCAGAACCTCAAACAGGATGTACCCATGCTAAGGACTATTCAATGCTGGTCTGACCAATCGGAATCCACACTTCAAGATGGTTTTGATCACGCTGACTGGGAAATGTTCCGGATAGCCTCAGAGAATAATATTGACGTATACGCTGATTCGGTGAGTGAGTTTATAAGGAAATGTATAGGATATGTTGTACCCACTGTGACTATGAAAACCTACCCTAACCAGAAACCGTGGACAGATTGTGGCATTCGCGCAAAACTGAAAGCGCGAACCATCGCATTTAACCATGGAAAGGAGACTGGGAATATGGCCGAATACAAACAGTATACTTATTCCCTCCGCAAGGCAATCAAACAAGCACAATGTGAGTATAGAGACAAAGTGGAGTTGCAATTCAACAGCTCAGACACAAGACGTATGTGGCAGGGTCAACAGTCAATCATGTACTACAAAAGGAAAACCAGCCACGTCATGGACACCGACATCTTGCTTCCAGACAAACTAAACACCTTCTTTGCCCGCTTTGAGGATAATACAGTGCCACCGACGCGGCCCACTACCAAGGACTGTGGGCTCTCCTTCTCTATGGCCAATGTGGGTAAGACTTGGGTAACCCTCGCAAGGCTGCCAGTCCACACGGCATCCCTAGCCGCCTCCTCAGAGCATGCGCAGACCAGCTGGCTGGTGTGTTTACGGACATATTCAATCTCTCCCTATCCCAGTCTGCTGTCCCGACATGCTTCAAGATGGTCACCATTGTTCCTGTACCCAAGAAGGTAACTGAACTAAATGATTATCGCCCCGTAGCACTCACTTCTGTCATCATGAAGTGCTCTGAGACTAGTGAAAGATCATATCACCACCAGGATCAGATTACAGTTGGTCTGCTCTACAGAACCCTCTCTCCACCACAGAGGGGAAGAGGGGTGAAGTTGGCCGTTTTATGAAGGTCGTAAATATCTTTAAGAAACTTTCTCTTCCTTGTCATGCAATATTGAGGGAAAGAAACCTCTGTAGAACAAAGGAAGTCCTCCCGCCAAAAACTCCAACATCAACAGATTTGGGAATGAAACAACATTTCCCTTCGTCCAAACAGCTTGAGTGGTTTAAAGAACAATTGTCAGATCAGTTGTGTTTTGGGATCCCATGAAGGACAGTATAACAACATAACTGTATCTCTGAATGTGTATATTTCCCAGTGATCAGGGCCACACCCAAATGTTGGGAACTGATATGATATGTAATGTGATGTTAGCCTTCTAAATGACATAATTGTTTTTCATATGAAGGTTTAACCAAGTCAGTGGCCACGCCCACATGAACACAGACATTTCGAAAAAAGGAGGGGACGTCCCTTTTCCCGAGTGCTTAAAGAGCATAGCTTAAATAGCACTCATGACAAAATGTACATTTAGTCAAGAAAACGCAGGGACGGTAGTCCCCACGTTGAAATGGCTACGACTCTATAGACCAGAGAGCATGGAGCTGGTTAAGAAGACTACACATTCACAGTCTGCAGCTGTATTTTTTTGTTTTTTTACCTTTATTTAACTAGGCAAGTCAGTTAAGAACAAATTCTTATTTTCAATGACGGCCTAGGAACAGTGGGTTAACTGCCTGTTCAGGGGCAGAACGACAGATTTGTACCTTGTCAGCTCGGGGATTCGAACTTGCAACCTTTCGGTTA
Organism: Salmo salar; assembly: GCF_965601325.2. Lineage (NCBI taxonomy): Eukaryota > Metazoa > Chordata > Actinopteri > Salmoniformes > Salmonidae > Salmo > Salmo salar. The sequence continues at coordinate 45,408,914 of NC_138305.1, read as the reverse complement.
CTAGTCCAACACTCTAATCACTAGGCTATCCTTTATATGTGAAATAGTTTAGTAAACTCGCCTGAGGACGAGAGGAGAACACTTCCCTATCGAACAACCGAATGGTACTCTGTAAGATCCATTCTGGAGAACATTTCCCTCTCGAACGACCATTGGTACACCCGACGTATCCATTATAACAGACAGAAACTACGAAAGACTTTGATCTCTGGTGGACAAACCAAAGACTTTCTGTCGAATTACTCCCCAGACGGATCGAGTGTTTTCAACAGAGAGACAGCAAAGACAGACACACGTAAATATGTAAATTGTAATTATTTTCGAATGAGCAGCTGTTCATGTGCAAAGTATTAGCATTTCCATGAGCATAGTTATTAGCTCTGTGTACGATAGTGGAGTCCTTTGTCTTTTCTCCCGCTCTTTCTTACCTGCCCCTCCCTTTTCATTTGGTGTAACAAGCCATCATATCGGTTTAGTCCACTAGGGCCTTTTCATTGTATCATGAAAGTAACCAATGTATAACCTATCCTGTGTGCGTATATGTATTTCTGTGTGATTATTTAGTTAGTTAATAAATAAATAATTGATCCAATTGGTATATCACTGATTCATAATTTATGCTAGGGTTGGTGCAGATATCCAAAAGTTTGACATTCAGTATATGATGGATGAGGTAATAATACATGAATAAGTGACTGTAATCGATAAGATATGAAACTATCTGAATAGAGTTCAATTAAGGAAATAGTAACTCTTTAAACAACATTTTCCCAAGGTGCCCCGACTTCCTAGTTAATTAATGTTTACATGATTTGTTTAATCATGTAATAATTACACAGAGAATTGATTTGATAATATAAGTCTCCACATTAATGATAGTCCAAGACACGACACACCCTAGACCCACTTCAATTTACTTACCGCCCCAATAGGTCCATAGACGATGCAATTGCCATCACACTGCACACTGCCCCATCCCATCTGGACAAGAGGAATACCTATGTAAGAAAGCTGTTCATTGACTATAGCTCAGCATTCAACACCATACTACCCTCTAAGCTCATCATTAAGCTTGAGGCCCTGGGTTTCAACCCCACCCTGTGCAATTGGGTCCTGGACTTCCTGACGGGCCGCCCCCAGGTGGTGAAGGTAGGAAACAACATCTCCACTTTGCTGATCCTCAACACTGGGGCCCCACAAGGGTGTGTGCTCAGCCCTCTCCTGTACTCCCTGTTCATCCATGACTGCGTGGCCATGCACGCCTCCAACTCAATCATCAAGTTTGCAGACGACACAACAGTAGTAGGCTTGATTACCAACAATGACGAGACAGCCTACAGGGAGGAGCTGAGGACTCTTGGAGTGTGGTGTCAGGAAAATAACCTCTCACTCAACTTCAACAAAACAAAGGAGATGATTGTGGACTCCAGGAAACAGCAGAGGGAGCACCCTCCTATCCACATCGACGGGATAGCAGTGGAGTGGAAAAGGTGGAAAGTTTTAAGTTCCTCCGCGTACACATCACGGACAAACTGGAGGCTGAAGAAATGTGGCTTGTCACCTACAACCGTCAAACCTTTACAGATGCACAATTGAGAGCATCCTGTCGGGCTGTATCACCGCCTGGTATGGCAACTGCACCGCCCACAACCGCAGGGCTCTCCAGAGGGTGGTGCGGTCTGCACAACACATCACCGGGGGTAAACTACCTGCCCTCCAGGACACCTACACCACCCGATGTCACAGGAAGGCCAAAAAGATCATCAAGGGCAACAACCACCCGAGCCACTGCCTGTTCACCACACTAACATCCAGAAGGCGAGGTCAGTACAGGTGCATCCAAGCTGGGACCAAGAGACGCAAAAACATCTATCTCAAGGCCATTAGACTGTTAACAACCATCAATAGCACAGACAGGCTGCTACCTACATACAGACTTGAAATCATTGGCCGAAATCATTGGTGTTTAAAGTTAGTTTTATACTGGATATTCAGATATCTCGTCAATAGCCATTGAACCAAGCATGCCATGACAATTGTATATTCTGAATCAGGGGAGGTTTGATTTTTTTTTTTATAACTGCTAGTAGTTAGCACCAAATATTTTGTGGATTGTTCTCCATCCTTAGGTATCTGTTGTGGAATTGTTAGATATTACTTGTTAGATATTGCTGCACTGTCGGAACTAGAAGCACAAGCATTTCACTACACCAGCAATAACATCTGCTAACCGTGTCTATGTGACCAATAAAATGTGATTTGATCTAGATGGCAAAATCCCTCCCAATATCTCTCTGTTTTTCTGCAAGTCTATGTATCACAACCTACTGCTAAAAAAACTGTACTCACAAGACCTCAGGAAATGCGTTGAATCTAAGGTCTTTCGTTGGCGTGCCTCAGCTCCAAGTCTGTCTTCTTGAGTATCTTCATCCTCACTTTCCTCCTCCTCAGTCTTTATTTTCTGGAACAAAGTCCTTATCCTTTGCGGTGTTGTCACTTTTAAAATTAGGAGCTTTGCTGTTCTTGCTCTTGCCTCTAGTCTGTTTCTGGGGCTGGGTTGAGCTGGGGCTGGGGCCTGTGCTAGACTCCCAGTCATTCTGAGTAGCATTGTTAGGTTGGTTGTAAACCTCCTTGGTCTGGGTGTGAAGGTACTGCAATGCACTGAAACAGAACAGAGGCATAAACAATGGGTCAATGTAGCATGACATTTTTAAAACTCGTAAATGTTAATTGTTTTAAATGTGTAGACAATGTTTGATTTGGTTGGGTACCCCCATGGCCTCGGAGTCGCTACCCTGTTTGCTCAACTTCTGGGCAATGGTTGCCATTAACTGCCTAGACAACCTTACGGAGCACCTCTTCTTTATCACAGAAAGCCTAGACAACGTCACTGAGCAACTCTTTTTGGTGAGAGGCAGGCTCAACAGCCTGTGCAACTTTCTGTCACAGGCATACAGTCCTACTGCATACTTGAGAGAGAGTGTGTGTGTGAGTGTGTGTGTGTGTGTGTGTGTGTGTGTGTGTGTGTGTGTGTGTGTGTGTGTGTGTGTCGGACTTCACCAATTGAAACATGGGACAGTGGATAGATCATTTGTACATTTCACAACATGACTGTGCAATGCAGATTGGATAATAAGCTTCCCAACTAGCACAGTGGTTCTTGGCAGATTCCGGGTGAGAGTCGGGGCACTCGGCTGAGAGTCAGACCTGGCCGATGTCATGTGGCCTTAGGCAGTATTACTTATGGCTAGGAGGCGGGGATTGAGCTCGGCCGATTCCGGTGTGAGTTATCTGGCCCAAAAGTATTACTTGGATCTCGGGCTGATTGGGGCTACTCTCTGGCAAATGATTACATGGGCTGCTTTATATAATTAAAACTACATTATTTATTTATTTTTCCATATTTTCTCATTGTTTCTGTGATCAAAAAATACAATTAACATTTAAATGAAATTCTTTAAGAGTCCTGTTTAAGTTGTATTTTAGTATTTTGATACTTTGTGCATTGATAAGCAATTCAAACTTTGTGGATGGAGCCTCCCGAGTGGTGCAGCAGTCTAAGACACTACATGTTGCTACATATGCTAGTTCGATACTCGTGCCAGTTGTACGGTGTTTCCTCTGACATAACATTTTTTTGGTGGATGGGTATAATTTGTATGCATAATTCTGGGGCCGATTCTGGGCAGTCATTCATTTTGATTCCGGGCCGGGTCCAACACCCGATTCCGGCCGGATTCAATCAGTTCCGGCCCCCCGGAAGAGGGAAGCTTCTGGGCCGATTCCTCATCGCTAGCTGGGTTGCTTACTAACTGTGGCTTTTGGCTAGTTCACATCACCCATCTTTGGCAGGTGACCTGAGGGCAAATGTATGTAGTTAGCTAGCGTACCTCCATGTGGAAGCAAGGGGCACTGACTGATTTGCATCGCCTGATTGATTGATTCACAATCGATAAGTTGAATAACGTTACCAGTTGTAGAAACTGAAACATTTACACTTATAGCTAACAAACCTGGCGAACTGTATTTTTATGGTATAACAAAAAAATGATACTTACACCCTTGCTACAGCAGGTTTTTGTAGGAAGTGTCCAGTGTTATCGTTCCCCAGTTGACTCGCGCCTATCCGCTAACTCCCGGTTCGATTCCCCACGCTCGTGACAAATATGGTTAAATTACATTGGATTGAATACAGAGCCACAGTCACATAATTTACAAATTATAGTTACCGATTACGCCTTCTTTCAAGTCCCATTTGCTGCTGACAGCAACTTTGATTAGGCCCTTATCTATGGATTTCACATGACTGGGCAGGGGCGAAGCCATGGGTGGGCCTGGGAGGATATAGGCAATCCCACTGCGGGAGCCAGGCCCAGCCAATCAGAATTAGTTTTCCCCATAAAAGGGCTTTATTACCCCTCAAATGATCCCGCAGGTGAAGAAGCCGGGTGTGAAGATCCTGGGCTGGTGTGGGTACACGTGGTCTGCGGTTGTGAGACCAGTTGGATGTACTGTGAAATTCTCTAAAATGATGTTGGTGGTAGAGAAATTAACATTAAATTATCTGGCAACAGCTCTGTTTGACATTCCTGCAATCAGCATGCCAATTGCACACTGCCTCAAAACTTGAGACATTTGTGGCATTGTGTTGTGTGACAAAACTGCACATTTCAGAGTGGCCTTTTATTGCCCCCAGCACAAGCTGCACCTGTGTAATGATCATGCAGTTTAACCAGCTTCTTGATATGTCACACCTGGTGGATGGATTATCTTGGCAAAGGAGAAATGCTCACTAACAGGGATGTAAACAAAATTGTGCACAGAATTTGAGAGAGATAAGCTTTTTGTACACATGGAACATTTCTGGGATCTTTTATGTCAGCTCATGAAACCAACACCTCACATTTTTGTTCAGTAATATATTGCCTTTCTGCATGGCTGTGAAACTCATTTCTGCCACAAAAGTACTGAAGTGAATAGAACCAGAGCTTGTTCAGGCGGCGCATCACTTATCTTTAATTTAACACCTGCAGTTGTTGTAGAATACGGTTTGTTTACTGTGTAAGACAATGGCAAAATGAGAATGGAAAATTAGTAGAATTATGTAAATATTTTTATTTCACCTGTTGATATAGCTAACACTGCTGGTAGTTAAAAATAGCAGTACATTACAGTACTTCTAAAAAAAGGTATAACGCAGTTTTCTAATCTTGAAACAATAGTTTTTCCATTAATAGAAATGTACACAAATGGTGAATTGAAGTGTGTTCCCTTTCATTTGACTAACAACAGTTGGTTCATTAAACACTGAACACAACTCATCTCAAGAAGCAGTGTCTAATGCCAGACAAAACAAATTATGGCATGCTTGTCAACTTTCACAAGGTTGGGTTATGGGAATATGCCTATGATTAGACTGAGCAGTTCATTTCAGTCAATATAAAAGTGCATGCACTATGCCTGTTTCTGTTACAGGAATCACGGACGCAAGCAGAATCTTTGATCTGAAAGACATTGGTTGTCTGTGTAAAATTTTCTAAGCCATCAAATAGGGAAACCCAATTGTTAACAATCAATTTGTTAGGGATCATTAAAAAAATTAAGGGCAGCTTCATTATTCAAACGTAAGTAAAACAGATTAATCTATTCAAAACCTTAAACAGAAGCGCACTGACAAATCTTAACAGGAGAAGAAAAAACAAAATACAATCATACAGCAGAGGGGCACAAAGGGAGTAAATAAAATGACAAATGCATCTATTTCCATCTGGACTGTACATCCACAAACAATGCAGCGTTAACACATCACGGACAACTATAACCGACAACCACCGTATTTCAAATTCATCCTGCGTTAACATATCACAATCCATGATATAAAATGCAGACTACATTAACACCACATGCTATGGTTAAATATGCATTGTAAAGAAGAGGTCTGATAACAGTTAAGTTATAATAAGGAGTTGTATGAAATAATAAATCCATACACTAGGCACAATCTTTATCGAGGAACACAAGCCTACCGATAATAGGGGCTAAATAAAGTCTAAGTAAACACGTCAGAAAACAAAAAAGTTATAAATCTTATTAAAATGATAAGACACATTAAAAGTTGGCTAAGATGATCTCATAGTTACAGTTGAAACACAGACTACACATCCCAGGACCAATGCAGAATGCATTTCTATCTGAACGTTCTGTAACGTTGCACCCTCCTGAACGGACCCCTGATCTGAAGTCAGGTGATCAAACCGAACTATAGGTTGCTTCTGGGTCGCTTGGCGGCTTCAGGGTGGGTCTCGATGATACTGGGTCTCTGCAGTGCCCATTGGTCAACGTTGTGTCTCTGGCCCTCAGGCTCCTCTGTCTCTGATCCGCTGCTGGAGCTGCCACTGCTGCTACTGCTGGAATGGTCACTGCCAGTGAAGTCATAGCAGTCCTTCTCCTTCCCTCTCCCCTTCCCCCTCCTCTTCCCCTCTGCTGCCTCAGGGTTGACCTGCAGGGCCGACTTGGGCACCGCTGGTGGGGGTCCCATCTGCATGTCCTGCCAGGGCTCCAGGATGGGGGTGAAGACATGGAGGGTCTGCTGCTGGAGCTGGTCAGTGGGGTCATTCACAGTGCTGTGCACCTTGGGCTTGGTCTTCAGGACCTTATCAAAGTTCTTGGATTTTGAGGTCACCACAAACCAGTCCTAAGAAAACACAGGACAATGGAAATTAGTATAGTATGCCACCAAAAAGCACTACAACATGAATTTTTGCAGTACTTTATTCATATGGCAAAACAGTATACATTAATATGATACAGTAGGTCATCATGGAGGTTAAAAGTCTAAAACAAATACATTTCTTACCTGGGAGTGGACAGAGTTGATGTGGTACTTCACCCCACTCTCTGAGTTGAACTCTTTCTTACAGATCAGGCATTTGTATTTCCCTGCTTCAAAGTCCCCCTGCATAATGAGAGAAAAAATTCGGTTGAATTAGATGCTTAATAATGGATTCAATTCCTGTGCATACATCAGATTTTTATGCTTTTGACTCAGTTTCAGCTGAATAACTTTCCCTGTCTTCTGGATACGTTGCAGTACTTGGAAGTGAAAGACAGCAGAACAGTGAGAGTAAATCTATTCCATACCCTTCCACAGAGCCCAAGGTGAGCCTTCAATCCAGACACACTGGTGTAGACCGAGCCGCAGCCCTGAGGGAAACCAGAAAGTTTACTAGTCACATTATACAGTGGGGGAAAAAAGTATTTGATCCCCTGCTGATTTTGTACGTTTGCCCACTGACAAAGAAAGTATCAGTCTATAATTTTAATGGTAGGTTTATTTCAACAGTGAGAGACAGAATAACAACAAAAATATCCAGAAAAACGCATGTCAGAAATGTTATAAATTGATTTGCATTTTAATGAGGGAAATAAGTATTTGACCCCCTCTCAAATCAGAAAGATTTCTGGCTCCCAGGTGTCTTTTATACAGGTAACGAGCTGAGATTAGGAGCACACTCTTAAAGGAAGTGCTCCTGAACGCAGCTTGCTACCTGTAAAAAAGACACCTGTCCACAGAAGCAATCAATCAGATTCCAAACTCTCCACCATGGCCAAGACCAAAGAGCTCTCCAAGGATGTCAGGGACAAGATTGTAGACCTACACAAGGCTGGAATGGGCTACAAGATCATCGCCAAGCAGCTTGGTGAGAAGGTGACAACAGTTGGTGAAAAGAACTGTCAATATCCCTCGGCCTGGGGCTCCATGCAAGATCTCACCTCGTGGAGTTGCAATGATCATGAGAACGGTGAGGAATCAGCCCAGAACTACACGGGAGGATCTTGTTAATGATCTCAAGGCAGCTGGGACCATAGTCACCAAGAAAACAATTGGTAACACACTACGCCGTGAAGGACTGAAATCCTGCAGCGCCCGCAAGGTCCCCCTGCTCAAGAAAGCACATATACATGCCCGTCTGAAGTTTGCCAATGAACATCTGAATGACTCAAAGGACAACTGGTGAAAGTGTTGTGGTCAGATGAGACCAAAATGGAGCTCTTTGACATCAACTCAACTCGCCGTGTTTGGAGGAGGAGGAATGCTGCCTATGACCCCAAGAACACCATCTCCACCGTCAAACATGGAGGTGGAAACACTATGCTTTGGGGTGTTTTTCTGCTAAGGGGACAGGACAACTTCACCGCATCAAAGGGACGATGGACGGGGCCATGTACCGTCAAATCTTGGGTGAGAACCTCCTTCCTTCAGCCAGGGCATTGAAAATGGGTCGTGGATGGGTATTCCAGCATGACAATGACCCAAAACACACGGCCAAGGCAACAAAGGAGTGGCTCAAGAAGAAGCACATTAAGGTCCTGGAGTGGCCTAGCCAGTCTCCAGACCTTAATCCCATAGAAAATCTGTGGAGGGAACTGAACGTTCGAGTTGCCAAACGTCAGCCTCGAAACCTTAATGACGTGGAGAAGATCTGCAAAGAGGAGTGGAACAAAATCCCTCCTGAGATGTGCACAAACCTGGTGGCCAACTACAAGAAACGTCTGACCTCTGTGATTGCCAACAAGGGTTTTGCCACCAAGTACTAAGTCATGTTTTGCAGAGGGGTCAAATACTTATTTCCCTCATTAAAATGCAAATAATTTTATAACATTTTTGAAATGCGTTTTTCTGGATTTTTTTGATGTTATTCTGTCTCTCACTGTTCAAATAAACCTACTATTAAAATTATAGCCTGATCATTTCTTTGTAAGTGGGCCAACGTACAAAATCAGCACAAGTATATTACAGTGAGCAACATCTCAACTATACGCAATATGGGATAAAAGATCATTTAAAAAACGATGGGTCGTACCAGGTTTGGGCACTGCACTTTTTTTTGCAGCTTCACTTCGTTTTTCCACTTCCGAAGGACCTCCTGACTGAAGGCAGGCAGCCCTGGGCGGGCATATCTCAGCTGTGGAACCCATCAGAAAAAGAATGGTTAATCTGGAGGTCAATGTATCCACAGGAACAGATACAGTACATGAGCACAGATCTAGGACCATCTTAGTGTTGAAGTGTCCTCACCTTCTTATCGTCTGGGACAAGGTCTCCGATGACCTTCCTCTTGGGCCACTCCTTGGCCAGCTCGTCGTTAGCAATCTCCTGTAGGTGGAAAAAGGCCACCTGGGCTGACATGCGTTTGACCCGGCCGCTGGGTGTCCTCTCAGGGTTGGGCTCTCTCTGGGCCTTCACCTCCTCCTCCTCTGCATTCTGAGGCACCTGTGGGGGAGAGGGAGACAGCTGTCTATCATCTCCCATTCAAGAGAAGCTCAAATAATTTAGGCAGGATGAGAAATTAGCTTAAAAAAAGAGACCAAGGAATGGGGTGCTCTGGGAAATTGAGTGGGTGGATATACTGAGAAATATTTGTGACATTGAAGTTGCCAGAATGTAACTGCTACAGATTGTGAGCACAATGGCATGTTGTGCGATGGAATGTCACCCAGTGAATTATAACCTTGAAAGACTGTCTTATTAGTTAGTGGACAAGTGTATAGTGTAAAACAGGATTCCCCAACTGGTAGCTCCCAGGACGAATTTGGCGCACGGGTGATTTTATTTGACCCCACCAAGTTCTGGATTGTTGGACATAAAACACTGTAAAAACACCAGGAAATCAGCTCCAATTGATTATAATTTTGGAAATCTGTTCCAAAGTATTCCTACGCAAAATAGAGAGATGTGATCATATACAAATGTAAGCAAGGTTTAAAATGATTGTTTTATTCAAATATTATATCTGTTTCTGATTATTGCGGTCTACAAATGATTTGCAATTTTGTCTCCCCCCCACCCCTGAATCTAGTTGAAGATCACTACTGTAAAGGCAGTGCAATATAGCGAACTCACTGGTGCGTGCTCCGACTTGAGGTGGTACTCCAGGCCTGCCTTGGACTTGTAGACCTTGCCACAGTGTTGGCAGTTGAGAAGCAGCTTTTCCAGCTCAGACTCCTTTTTCCCACATTTCTTCATGTGGTACAGGTAACCCATGATGCTGGTGAAACTACCAGTGCAGCCCTGTAATGTAACACAGTCCTTTAGAGTGAAACACATCTATAGTTCCCATGTACCAACGATGTAGACTATGAAATCATAGACCTACAGCACCAGTCAAAGGTTTGGACACACCTATTCATTCCAGGGTTTTTCTTTATTTTCACTATTTTCTACATTGCAGAATAAAAGTGAAGACATCAAAACTATGAAATAACACATATGGAATCATGTGGCAACCAAAAAAAAGTGTTCAACAAAACAAAATATATGTTATATATTAGATTCTTCAAAGTAGCCACACTTTGCTTTGATGACAGCTTTGCACACACTTGGCATTCTCTCAACCAGCTTCATGAGGAAGTCACCTGGAATGCATTTAAATTAAAACAGGTGTGCCGTGTTAAAACGTTAACTTAATGCGTTTGCGCCAATCATTTGTGTTGTGGCAAGGTAGGGGTTGTATACAGAAGATAACCCTATTTTGGTAAAAGACCAAGTCCATATTATGGCAATAAGCAAAGAGAAAAGACAGTCCATCATTACTTTAAGAAATAAAGGTCAGACAATGTGGAAAAGTGCAGTCGCAAAAACCATCAAGCGCTATGATGAAACTGGCTCTCACGAGGACCGCCACAGGAAAGGAAGACCCAGAGTTATCGCTGATGCAGAGGATAAGTTCAGTAGAGTTACCAGCCTCAGAAATTGCAGTCCAAATAAATGCATCACAGAGTTCAAGTAACAGACACATCTCAACATCAACTGTTCAGAGGATACTGCGTAAATCAGGCCTTCATGGTCGAATTGCTGCGTAGAAACCACCACTAAAGGACACCAATAAGAAGAAGACTTGCTTGGGCCAAGAAACACGAGCAATGGACATTAGACTGGCAGAAATCTGTCCTTTGGTCTGACGAGTACAAATGTTAGATTTTTGGTTACAACCGGCGTGTCTTTGTGAGACGCAGAGTAGGGGAACGGATGATCGCCGCATGTGTGGTTCCCACCGTGAAGCATGGAGGAGGAGGAGTGACGGTGCTTTGCTGATAACACTATCTGTGATTTATTTAGAATTCAAGGCACACTTAAGCAGCATGGCTACCACAGCCTTCTGCAGCCATATGCCATCCCATCTGGTTAGCTCTTAGTGGGACTGACTATCATTTGTTTTTCAACAGGACAATGACCAAACACACCTCCAGGCTGTGTAAGGGCTATTTGACCAATAAGGAGAGTAATGGAGTGCTGCATCTGATGACCTGGCCTCCACAATCACCCGACCTCAACCCAATTGAGATGGTTAGGGATGAGTTGGACCGCAGAGTGAAGGAAAAGTAGCCAACAAGTGCTCAGTATATGTGGGAACTCCTTCAAGATTGTTGGAAAAGCATTCCAGGTGAAGCTGATCGAGAGAATGCCAAGAGAGTGCAAAGCTGTCATCGAGGCAAAGGGTGGCTACTTTGAAGAATCTAAAATAGAAAATATATTTGTTTAACACTTTGGGTTACTAAATGATTCCATATGTGTTATTACATAGTTTTGATGTCTTCACTATTATTCTACAACGTAGAAAATAGTAAAAATAAAGAAGAACCTTGGAATGAGTAGGTGTATCCAAACTTTTGACTGGTACTGTATGTCAGAACATTGTTAATGTGAGAGGCAACCAGAATGCCTAGGGAGACTACCAACAATGGTTAATGTGACATCTGTACTGGAATTTCAGATACAGACGCCATCAAGGAATCATACCTCTTTCGAGCATTTTAATTTGCCCATCCTTTTCAGCACCTTCCTCAATTTTTCCTTCATGGACTGGTCATCCAGGCCATTTATGTCATCTGGTGAGGGCTGGAAAAACAAGATAGTTAACACCAATGTCAACATGAAACACACCAAAACCAGCGTCAGATGGGAGAATGGCCTTACCAGGTTATTGTGGTCTGCCATGATGTGGTACTTCATTCCCGTGGAAGACTTCAGTTGTTTCCCACATTGCTGACACGTGAAGGGATTCTACAAAGAACACATTAGTTTTGTTTTTGAGATTCAGTTGAACCAAGTGCAAGTGCAACATGGGAGGCTATTATTGTGAGTACAGCACAGACACACACCAATCGGCAGCTCTCCATATGTTTCTTTAGTCCATCCACAGTCTTCCTGCTCACACTTTTACACTTAGGGCACGTGACTCGCCCTTTGCCCAGGATCATCAGCTGCCACCTCTCTTCTTGACTTCCTGTTCCACACAGGAAGTGGAGTGTTTTTTATTATTGTACAAGTCGAATAAGGAACAATACCTACCGTTACAATGTAATTACCCAAGTATTACGTAACATTGTTAATACAACATGGTTACTAAAGTAATTACAGTGTTATTACACAGGTATAGGATGAACTAATGTAAAGTGTTGCCAGGGAATGAATCTATGGTGATATTTTGTTTGCTAATCCTTTGTTCTCTCACCTGGGGGGTAGACTGGGGGTTCCTTCTTGGTTGTGAAGGTGAAGACTTTAGATTTCTCTTCCTCGGTAGGCTCTGCTGGGTGACTGTGACTGCTCTGGATAGTTACACCTCCAATAGAGTGACTTCTATGAACATGTCCACCTACAACAGAGTAACTGCTCTGGACAAGTTCACCTCCAATAGGGTAACTGCTCTGGAGATGTCCACATCCAATAGAGTGATTGCACTGGACATGTCCACCTCCAACCAAGTGACCGCTGTCCACATGGCTATGGACATGCCGACCTCCAACCGAGTGACTGCTGTCAACATGGCTATGGGCATGTCCACCTCCTACCAAGTGACCGCCGTCGACATGGCTATGGACATGCCGACCTCCAACCGAGTGACCGCTGTCAACATGGCTATGGGCATGTCCACCTCCTACCAAGTGACCGCTGTCAAAATGGCTATGGACATGTCCACCTCCTACCAAGTGACCGCTGTCGACATGGCTATGGACATGTCCACCTCCTACCAAGTGACTGCTGTCAAAATGGCTATGGGTATGTCCACCTCCTACCAAGTGACCGCTGTAGACATTGCTATGCCCACCTCCCACTGAGTGACCGCTATGGACATGGCTATGAACATGCCCACCTCCAACAGGAACTGGAACTGCATCAAAGGAAACATTCAACATTAACTAAAACTTGAATACCTGTTTATAAGAGAAAGGGTCAGAAAACAAGAAAGTGATGGTTGCAACATAACTACCTGACTGTCTCACTTCTTGAGGGAAATTTGTAACAGAAGGTGTGCTGTTGTTGTCCACCTCCACTCTACGTATTTTCTTAATCGCAAAATCGGAGGGCAGGTGTGGTTCCTGACCCCTGCCCTGGGCTCTGCCTGTGTCTGGGGCCTGGTTGGGCCAGCAGTCTTTAGCCACCAGCCTGTGAGGCAGTCTGGCAGAGGGTGGTGGAGGAGGAGGAAGCTCACCGTTGGCTACAGCCAGGCTGGAAGACACCACGGAGCAGCAGGACGTCTCGCTGGTTGAATCCTCCACACCAGAACCCAGAGAGACATTCTGCAGATCCTCATACCTAGACAGTGACACACAGCACCAAACTCACATGGCAACAACTACTCTGGTCAGCTTATGCACAGAGAAAACTCTGCACAAGCACAGACTATTTCCCAGATCAAATGCCTCTATCACCTATACACTTTGAACTTGTGGAGATCTGAGAATATTGGATGGGAAGGAGTCAGTGATGGGAAGGAAAATATACAGAAATGGGGAATTAAAATAAAGGAAACTCACAGTGGGCCCATTGACCTTTTTCTGCCGTATGATCTGTTCATCTTTTGGGTCGCCTGGGCATGGGGGTCATCATTCTATAATATTCAAGTACAGAACTGTAAAGCAAAGATCCAGTGTCCTACAGGACCTTACAAGGTTTATTGTGAACACTGCACTAAGGACCATCATATGTTGATGTAGAAGTGCTTAATGCTAAATCACTTCTAGATCATCATGATGGTTGTTATTTTAGTTTTCATGTTGAGGACTGGAATAGTGCACCCATGCTTTGGTAGGAACACTCATAATGGCCAAGTAGAACTGAAAGAAAAGACTGTTACTGTGTATTTATTCCTACCTTAGGTGGAACACCAATCATGCTCATCACACTCATATCTGACATCTTCTGGATAACTGTTGGATTATGGTCACATTTTCATTAGTTCATCTCGTTCCTTACAAAACACTAGTGAAGGAGCGTTTCCAAGACATTCTGCATGTAATACATAAATGAGACTCCACAGACAATAATAATGATGATTCAAGACATCTGCAATTGCAACTGGCCAGAGACAAATCTGGACATAATGTAATTTATCAATACTCTAAAGTTTGCTCAGTAAACTGACAATTTGTCAATCATCTAGTGACAGTGACGGTTTAGTGACATTTACCTGGTAGTGGAACACCACTTTTTTGTTTTGGCTGTGAAGCCTTCCTCTTCCTTGGCATATATGATGGTGACTTGTTTCCTTGTGTGTGATGATGAAGTTGATGATGATCCATGACTGCAGTTGACCTGACCGATCAGTACTGCAACATATAACACAACACCAGGCCTGAATTATTCTATGACATAGTCCATCAATAGACATCATCACTATCACATAATTGATAAAAGGGCTTTAATATTATTTAGTCTGGGGAACATCTATTCTGTTAGTAATTTGATGTCCACATTAAGAAGAATCACGTGGCATACCAACCCTTATATGAACACAGGATTAGCCCGCGTGTGAATACAAAGGTAGGCCTAATATGAAATCCTTGGTTCTGTTTTGTTCAGTGCAGCAGTGTACCTTACTCGAGCAGTGTAGCAGTAGCAGTGTTTCTAGAGCCACTGCCACCATCATTTTCCACGAATAGTCACACGAAAAAGGGTAACGCTTGCTTTGCAGTGACGTTGCAGCAAATCTACACTCTGGATGCTGATATAATGTAAACTTTCTAACCGTGCACTACACGCGCTCAAACAACTTGGCTACAGTGTAGCCACCTACTGATTTAATTGTTTGATACACTTAACGTTACATTGTGAAACGTCTATCCGTACCGCACACTCCTTAGCAAGGTTAGCTACCATTCCTTCCTGTTTAAGTCCCCCTCTGTCATTTCCCCCCGACAACGATCCGCCTAACCACTCGTTGGATTCGGTTATTTGAATAGAAAGACCATCAAATGGCTATGCTGAAATTTTCAATAGGATATCTAATTAAAAATAATGCTCCGACAAACCCTATAGTATCAATTCTCCATATTGCATACCCTCTTTGAGATTACTTCATTCCCGAAACGCCCTCTTAGTGGAGACAACAAATGAGATTCCCATCTCATTCACCACGACTGTAAAGGGGGCGGTTACTTACAGCCATCCAGTACGAACCTTTTTTGTTGAGCGGAACGCAAAACAGATTCCAGATCAGTTATGTCTTCATATTACCTTACGATGGCTCCGCCTCCTAGTAGTATTCTAGCTCATCCAGACATAGCAGCTGGATGTAGGAAAAAAATTATGAAAACTAAAATGTGTTTTTTGGTCTTAATTTAAGGTTAGGGTTAGGCATAAGGTTAGCAGTGTGGTCAAGGTTAGGTTTAAAGTTAGGGTTAGGTTTAAAATCACATTTAAAGAAGATAGATTATAGAAATAGGCGGGGTTTATGACTTTGTGGCTGTGGTAACTATTGACGACCTTATAGGTGAGACTGGTGCAGACAGACTTCTGGTGCCTACTGTGCTTTATATTGTGTAAAATGGATTGTCTTGTATATATTAGGGATTGTTGCATATATTAGATAGATGGGTGGGAGACTCTGTGTAGCTTATCTCAGAGGGGTCAGTCATAGTCAGAATGAAAGTGAAAAAAGAATTGAAACAGTTACGCTGTTGCAACACTGATGTTGTGTGATACAGTAAGATAATATATGTATTTTATTATCTGTTACATGACTAACACATCTTTTTTTCTCTGTTCACTCCCCTAACAGATCTCCAATGGAATTCAGAGGTCATTATTTTAATAGGACACATGTTTTAAATAATGTTTAAGTAATGTTGAAGGCCATGTTTTAGGTTAGGCTAATAGCTGTCTGGGCCGTGATCTAAACCAAAACATTGCTACTTTTATTTTTAGGGTCTATACTTGACTTTTCTCTTTTTTGTCCATTACAAAACAGAGGTGCCAAGGTTGATGAGGTACTACACCATCACCACTGGCAATACTATGGATTCTCATATCCAGTTTATGAGACAACTTGGAGGAGGCTTCACTGAAGTGATGTCACCAGAGCAGAGTGATGTCATCGTGGCTTTCTGTCCCATCGTCTCTCGTGCTGGTACTGATATTGAGGCAGCACTGCAGCAGATTCCAGGTAGCCAACCCCCAAAGTATCCTCCAAAACTATACTATTGTCTCTTCTATCTGTTCTATCTCCATATCAGAGTTGATGTAGATAGAACATCAGTGAGCGCGAGAGTGGGGTGACCTGGGGAGTTCTGAGGTACCGGAACGCATTCAAAAAACACCTTTATAATAAAGCATTGCATGCATGTCTTCACATTTCCGTAGTGATATAGAGCAGTAGAGCAGAGGCACTTACAGAAGTTGCACATATAGAGACCAATTTAGTAGCCTTGCATCTGAGAAAAATGTGGCCTTTTATAAATGCATTTCATGCAATTCTGTGTGGCCTTTTATAAATGCATTTCATGCAATTCATTTTACATGACTGGAGATTTTGGCAGAATATTTTTTAATACCGCACAAATTATCGAAATGGCAGGCTACTTTGACACTGACAAACTGATAATCTGAGACCAATAAAAACGACCTTGTCTTGAATCCATCAATAGCCTAGGTTTATGTGTGTGGAGACTCAAAATGCAGGCTACAATATGAAGATGAAATAATAGTCCTAAAAATCCTTACTCACCCAATGATGTACAGTTTACTTACTGGAGATGGCCAATGATGTACAGTTTACTTACTGGAGATGGCCAATGATGTACAGTTTACTTACTGGAGATGGCCAATGATGTACAGTTTACTTACTGGAGATGGCCAATGATGTACAGTTTACTTACTGGAGATGGCCAATGATGTACAGTTTACTTACTGGAGATGGCCAATGCATTCATTCCAAAAGCCTATCGTCTTTTGTAAAACAATATTTTGAAGTGGATCAAATATTTTGTTCTCCTACAGCAGATGGATAAGTCTTATCTTTTCAGCAGGAACGATTTGCTTTACAACCTGTGTTTTCCCTAAATTGTATTTGAAATATTGCTAAAGGCCTGTTTTGTCTGCATGCTGTTTTTTCACTGACAGATTTGCCGCGAGTTCCCGACTGTAGGCTATTCCTTGTTATTGGGCTACAATCCACAGCTAGACTATTAAAAAAAAAAAAAGCTATTGATCCTCCGTGGCTAAATTATAGGTCTTCTCCTGGTGTAGTAGGCTATTCTGAATGATTTCATTCATTTCTGATTAGACAGCAGTAATTCTATAACTTTGTCAAATGTATTTAAATTCATCAGTGGTGCTGCAGTTCCTTCAGAACCCTTCGCGCGGCTATTGTTCTATAAGGAAATAAATGATAAAGTGCAACGCTGGAGAGATGAGAGTTGTAGGCTCATGTCTATCAGAGCAGAGAGGGAGATAGATCATAGAAAGTGAATCTCATTATAGTTATGTGAGAGATACTGGCTCGCTTTTCACACAGCCACAGCCACGCGTTGGTCTCAAACATATATAGGTTACAATGTTGAGCAAACCATAAACCCGGGCCGGCTCAACCCAAATCAGCTCTTAAAATATTAGGCCCGGGGTAGCAGATCCGCAGCACTGCTGCTGCACATTCCTGGTAATCTAGTCAGGGCAGGATCAATCCATCCAAAATGAATGGGAAAATAGGCAAACAAAATAAAATGGTAATGAGGTTAAGTATATTTTATTTTCCTTTTGACAGCTGATAAACCTGTCATTCTGGTAGTACTGCATCAGACCTTCAACCCAGACTACACTGTACCTGACAGCAGCAGACTAGTGACCAGAAGTGATGTAATACTCACAGTGGACTGTCTCTTCCATGAGAGTCAGGGACTATTGGAGTGTCATCACAATGAAGCAGCAGTCACAGAGATTTTAAAGAAGCTCAGTATACATCCTAAGGTATTAATTCATCACCAACATTTTGAATTTCACTCTGCTAATTATGTACTATGAGAGCTAAAGATAATGTTTTAATCTTTCTTTTACAGACTGAATCTGGATCTGTTTGTATGGGTCTGCTCAGGGTATGGAAAAACATTGCAAATGACTGTCACGCCCTGACCTTAGAGATCCCTTTTATTCTCTATTTGGTTAGGTCAGAGTGTGACTAGGGTGGGAAATCTATGTTTTCTATTTCTTTGTTGGCCGGGTATGGTTCTCAATCAGAGGCAGCTGTCCATCGTTGTCTCTGATTGGGGATCATACTTAGGCAGCCTTTTTTCCCACCTTAGTTTGTGGGATCTTGTTTTTGGTACTGTGCTGTATTGCCTTACTGAACGTTACATTTTTGTTTGTATTTGTTTTGTTTTCGGTGTTCATTTAATAAATTAAAATGTATGCCTACCACGCTGCACCTTGGTCCGATCCTTCCATCAACGAGCGCAACAATGACAAAATACATCAGCAATATACTGCATTATACCCTCTCAAGCAACTTTCATATTGGGATTTCTTTTTAAGCAGGGCCTATCTTTATTTTCATGATTTCTTCAGCTTTTGTATTGTTGGTCAAAGTCCCATTCAGAGGTCTACTTGTTGCTAGTAGTAAATATACAGTACAACATCCATACTATTCTGAAGGTTCTGAGGCCAATGTGTCGTTTTCCGATTGTTTTAATTTCCAGATGGTGTGTTCCTGTATCCTTGGTTGCATCAGGGCAGACAGGCGTTGTAAGTCCATCATTAATTAAAACTAAATTCTACAACATTACAATATTTATATGCTTATATACGGTGCATTCGGACAGTTTTCAGACCCTTGACTTTTTCCAGATTTTGTTATGTTACAGCCTTATTCTAAATTGGATTAAATATACTGCTCAAACACTTAAACAACACATCCTAGATCTGAATGAAATAAATAATCTTATTAAATACTTTTTTATTTACATAGTTGAATGTGCTGACAACAAAATCATACAAAAATAATCAATGGAAATCCAATTTATCAACCCATGGAGGTCTGGATTTGGAGTCACACTCAAAATTAAAGTGGAAAACCACACTACAGGCTGATCCAACTTTGATGTAATGTCCTTAAAACAAGTCAAAATTAGGCTCAGTAGTGTGTGTGGCCTCCACGTGCCTGTATGACCTCCCTACAACGCCTGGGCATGCTCCTGATGAGGTGGTGGATGGTCTCCTGAGGGATCTCCTCCCAGACCTGGACTAAAGCATCCGCCAACTCCTGGACAGTCTGTGGTGCAACGTGGCGTTGGTGGATGGAGCGAGACATGATCTCCCAGATGTGCTCAATTGGATTCAGGTCTGGGGAACGGGCGGGCCAGTCCATAGCATCAATTCCTTCGCCTTGCAGGAGCTGCTGACACACTCCAGCCACATGAGGTCTAGCATTGTCTTGCATTAGGAGGAACCCAGGGCCAACCGCACCAGCATACGGTCTCACAAGGGGTCTGAGGATCTTATCTCGGTACCTAATGGCAGTCAGGCTACCTCTGGCGAGCACATGGAGGGCTGTGCGGCCCCCCAAAGAAATGCCACCCCACACCATGACTGACCCACCGCCAAACCGGTCATGCTGGAGGATGTTGCAGACAGCAGAATGTTCTCCACGGCGTCACCAGACTCTGTCACGTCTGTCACGTGCTCAGTGCGAACCTGCTTTCATCTGTGAAGAGCACAGGGCGCCAGTGGCGAATTTGCCAATCTTGGTGTTCTCTGGCAAATGCCAAACGTCCTGCACGGTGTTGGGCTGTAAGCACAACCCCCACCTGTGGACGTCAGGCCCTCATACCACCCTCATGGAGTCTGTTTCTGACCGTTTGAGCAGACACATGCACATTTGTGGCCTGCTGGAGGTCATTTTGCAGGGCTCTGGCAGTGCTTCTCCTGCTCCTCCTTGCACAAAGGTGGAGGTAGCGGTCCTGCTGCTGGGTTGTTGCCCTCCACGTCTCCTGATGTACTGGCCTGTCTCCTGGTAGCGCCTCCATGCTCTGGACACTACGCTGACAGACACAGCAAACTTTCTTGCCACAGCTCGCATTGATGTGCCATCCTGGATGAGCTGCACTACCTGAGCCACTTGTGTGGGTTGTAGACTCCATCTCATGCTTCCACTAGAGTGAAAGCACCGCCAGCATTCAAAAGTGACCAAAACATCAGCCAGGAAGCATAGGAACTGAGAAGTGGTCTGTGGTCCCCACCTGTAGAACCACTCCTTTATTGGGGGTGTCTTGCTAATTGCCTATAATTTCCACCTGTTGTCTATTCCATTTGCACAACAGCATGTGAAATTTATTGTCAATCAGTGTTGCTTCCTAAGTGGACAGTTTGATTTCACAGAAGTGTGATTGACTTGGAGTTACATTGTGTTGTTTAAGTGTTCCCTTTATTTTTTTGAGCAGTGTGATTTCCCCCCTAATCAATCTACACACAATACCCCATAATGACAAAGCAAAAACAGCTTATATAAAAAAAAACGTAAATATCCCATTTACATAAGTATTCAAGTGGGCTCAGTACTTTGTTGAAGCACCTATGGCAGCGATTACAGCCAAGAGTCTTTTTGGGTATGACGCTACAAGTTTGGCACACCTGTATTTGGGGAGTTTCTCCCATTTTTCTCTGCAGATCCTCTCAAGCTCTGTCAGGTTGGATGGGGAGCGTTGCGGCACAGCTGTTTTCAGGTCCCTCCAGAGATGTTCGATCGGGTTCAAGTCCGGACTTTGGCTCGGCCACTCAAGGACATTCAAGGACTTGTCCCGAAGCAACTCCTGTGTTGTCTTAGCTGTGTGCTTAGGGTCATTGTCCTGTTGGAAGGTGAACCTTCGCCCCAGTCTGAGGTCCTGAGTGCTCTGGAGAAAGTTTTCATCAAGGATCTCTCTGTACTTTGCGCCGTTCATCTTTCCCTCGATCCTGACTAGTCTCCCAGTCCCTGCCGCTGAAAAACATCCCCACATCAAGATGGTGCCAGGTTTCCTCCAGACATGACTCTTAGCGTTCAGGCCAAAGAGTTCAATCTTGGTTTCATCAGACCAGAGAATCTGTTTCTCATGGTCTGAGAGTCTTCAGGTGCCTTTTGGCAAACTCCAAGCATGCTGTCAAATGCCTTTTATTGAAGAGTGGCTTCCGTCTGGCCCCTCTACCATAAAGACCTGATTGGTGGTTGTCCTTCTGGAAGGTTCTCCCATCTCCACAGAGGAACTCTGGAGATCATCAGGTTCTTAGTCACCTCCCTGACCAAGGCTCATCTCCCACAATTACTCAGTATGGCCAGGCGGCCAGCTCTAGGAATAGCCTTGGTGGTTCCAAACTTCTTCCATTTAAGAATGATGGAGGCCACTGTGTTCTTGGGGACCTTCAATGCTGCAGACATTTTTTCGTACCCTTCCCCAGATCTGTGCCTTGACACAATCCTGTCTCTGAGCTCTACGGACAATTTCTTCAACCTCATGGCTTGTTTTTTGCTCTGACATGGGCTGTCAACTGTGGGACCTTATAGAGACAGGTGTGTGCCTTTCCAAATCATGTCCAATCAATTCAATTTACTACAGGTGAACTCCAATAAAATTGTTGAAACATCTCAAGCTCACCTGAGTTTATATTTGGTAGTGAGTGTAAATGCTAAGTCGATGCTTCACATTTATACATCTGGTGAAATATCTGTCTCATTGTTCTATATCTGGTATTAGTTTAAGATGGCATGATGCTCATGTAATATTCTAGGCCTAATCTGATTGTATATTTTCTATTGTTTCTAGCAAGAAAACAATGAGGATGATTCTGCTTTGACTGCCCTTGTTTTAAATATTAAAGTCATTGAATTTCAGTTGCTGAATGAGTGTGAGTCATTGATGAAGCACAAATAGCCATCATTACACTTTAATAAGAACATGAACCTGTGTTGGGGTAGGAGTAATGCTGCGTTGTTAACCAAGTGGGAAGGTGGTATTTACCAGTTGTGAAGTCATAAATACCGGTTGGATGCACTTGTTGAGAAACGCAGTTAGGCCAATGGCCAACAATCTGCGTCAACCATAAACTAAAACTACAGCTATCCAGTATTTGATCCCCTGCTGATTTTGTACGTTTGCCCACTGACAAAGAAATGATCAGTCTTTAATTTTAATGGTAGGTATATTTGAACCGTGAGAGACAGAATAACAACAAAAAAATCCAGAAAAATGCATGTCAAAATGTTATAAATTGATTTGCATTTTAATGAGGGAAATAAGTATTTGACCACCTCTAAATCAGAAAGATTTCTGGCTCCCAGGTGTCTTTTATACAGGTAACGAGCTGAGATTAGGAGCACACTTTTAAAGGGAGTGCTCCTAATCTCAGTTTGCTACCTGTATATAAGACACCTGTCCACAGAAGCAATCAATCAATCAGATTCCAAACTCTCCACCATGGCCAAGACCAAAGAGCTCTCCAAGGATGTCAGGGACAAGATTGTAGACCTATACAAGGCTGGAATGGGCTACAAGACCATCGCCAAGCAGCTTGGTGAGAAGGTGACAACAGTTGGTGCGATTATTCGCAAATGGAAGAAACACAAAATAACTGTCAATCTCCCTCGGCCTGGGGCTCCATGCAAGATCTCACCTCGTGGAGTTGCAATGATCATGAGAACGGTGAGGAATCAGCCCAGAACTACACGGGAGGATCTTGTCAATGATCTCAAGGCAGCTGGGACCATAGTCACCAAGAAAGCAATTGGTATCCCACTACGCCGTGAAGGACTGAAATCCTGCAGCGCCCGCAAGGTCCCCCTGCTCAAGAAAGCACATATACATGCCCGTCTGAAGTTTGCCAATGAACATCTGAATGATTCAGAGGACAACTGGGTAAAGTGTTGTGGTCAGATGAGACCAAAATGGAGCTCTTCAACTCTTCAACTCAACTCGCCGTGTTTGGAGGAGGAGGAATGCTGCCTATGACCCCAAGAACACCATCACTTCTGGAATCAGATCTTGTTTCCTGTTTCCGGTCACAACTTGCAGACTTGTTTACGCTGCTGTGCGTTTTGTTGCCGATCTTACTTTGCTACCTGATGGTTTTTACTTTTTCATTACCGTATATTTTTACTTTTTCCCTCACTCAACTTTTTTCATTCAACTTTTTCACCCCGGAGGTTTTATCTGGACATGGTTCGTCAGGACTTCAAACAGCCGAAGCTAAGTAACATTAACATGATGCCTTCTAATTGCAGTCGTTGTACTTATAATATACAGGAGAACGATCGCCTTACGGCAAGGATAGCTGTGCTACAAGCCCAGCTTCAGACGCAATCGTTAGGCAATAGTAATTTCAGTGTAGGAAAGGATGAAACAGCGTCTGTGCCACCAGTAAGTACAGATAGTAACGTTAGTATAAACCCCCTCGCACGGTCCCCGCAGCCGGACAACTTTCTCATGGCTTCTGGAGGGAAACGCTGTAGGAATGCTCAACCGGTGTCGCTTATTCAGCCGACAGAAACTTTCAACCGGTTCTCCCCATTAAGCGAGTCGGAGTCGGAGGCCGAGACTTCTCTGGTCTCTACTCCTCCCGTTGTGGGGTCTGAGACGCCGACGGCTCCCACCATTAGCTCTGACAAATTGAAAACCCTAGTCATTGGCGACTCCATTACCCGCAGTATTAGACTTAAAACTAATCATCCAGCGATCATACACTGTTTACCAGGGGGCAGGGCTACCGACGTTAAGGCTAATCTAAAGACGGTGCTGGCTAAAGCTAAAACTGGCGAGTGTAGAGAGTATAGAGATATTGTTATCCACGTCGGCACCAACGATGTTAGGATGAAACAGTCAGAGGTCACCAAGCGCAACATAGCTTCAGCGTGTAAATCAGCTAGAAAGATGTGTCGGCATCGATTAATTGTCTCTGGCCCCTCCCAGTTAGGGGGAGTGATGAGCTCTACAGCAGAGTCTCACAACTCAATCGCTGGTTGAAAACTGTTTTCTGCCCCTCCCAAAAGATAGAATTTGTAGATAATTGGCCCTCTTTCTGGGACTCACCCACAAACAGGACCAAGCCTGGCCTGTTGAGGAGTGACGGACTCCATCCTAGCTGGAGGGGTGCTCTCATCTTATCTACGAACATAGACAGGGCTCTAACTCCTCTAGCTCCACAATGAAATAGGGTGCAGGCCAGGCAGCAGGCTGTTAGCCAGCCTGCCAGCTTAGTGGAGTCTGCCACTAGCACAGTCAGCGTAGTCAGCTCAGCTTTCCCCATTGAGACCGTGTCTGTGCCTCGATCTAGGTTGGGCAAAAATAAAAATGTCGGTGTTCGCTTTAGCAATCTCACTAGTATAAAGACCTCCTCCATTCCTGCCATTATTGAAAGAGATTGTGATACCTCACATCTCAAAATTGGGTTACTTAATGTTAGATCCCTCACTTCCAAGGCAGTTATAGTCAATGAACTAATCACTGATCATAATCTTGATGTGATTGGCCTGACTGAAACATGGCTTAAGCCTGATGAATTTACTGTGTTAAATGAGGCCTCACCCCCTGGTTACACTAGAGACCATACCCCCCGTGCATCCGGCAAAGGCGGAGGTGTTGCTAACATTTACGATGGCAAATTTCAATTTACAAAAAAAAAACCAATGACGTTTTCGTCTTTTGAGCTTCTAGTCATGAAATCTATGCAGCCTACTCACTCACTTTTTATAGCTACTGTTTACAGGCCTCCTGGGCCATATGCAGTGTTCCTCACTGAGTTCCCTGAATTCCTATCGGATCTTGTAGTCATAGCAGATAATATTCCAATTTTTGGTGACTTTAACATTCACATGGAAAAGTCCACAGACCCACTCCAAAAGGCTTTCGGAGCCATCATCGACTCAGTGGGTTTTGTACAACATGTCTCTGGACCTACTCACTGCCACAGTCATACTCTGGACCTAGTTTTGTCCCATGGAATAAATGTTGTGGATCTTAATGTTTTTCCTCAAAATCCTGGATTATCGGACCACCATTTTATTGCGTTTGCAATCGCAACAAATAATCTGCTCAGACCCCAACCAAGGAGCATTAAAAGTCGTGCTATACATTCTCAGACAACCCAAAGATTCCTTGATGCCCTTCCAGACTCCCTCTGCCTATCCAAGGACGTCAGAGGACAAAAATCAGTTAACCACCTAACCGAGGAACTCAATTTAACCTTGCGCAATACCCTAGATGCAGTTGCACCCCTAAAAATTAAAAGCATCTGTCATAAGAAACTAGCTCCCTGGTATACAGAAAATACACGAGCTCTGAAGCAAGCTTCCAGAAAATTGGAACGGAAATGGCGCCACACCAAACTGGAAGTCTTCCGACTAGCTTGGAAAGACAGTACCGTGCAGTATCGAAGAGCCCTCACTGCTGCTCGATCATCCTATTTTTCCAACTTTAATTGAGGAAAATAAGAACAATCCGAAATTTATTTTTGATACTGTCGCAAAGCTAACTAAAAAGCAGCCTTCGCAAATGGAGGATGGCTTTCACTTCAGCAGTAATAAATGTATGAACTTCTTTGAGGAAAAGATCATGATCATTAGAAAGCAAATTACGGACTCCTCTTTAAATCTGGGTATTCCTCCAAAGCTCCATTGTCCTGAGTCTACACAACTCTGCCAGGACCTAGGATCAAGGGAGATACTAAAGTGTTTTAGTACTATATCTCTTGACACAATGATGAAAATAATCATGGCCTCCAAACCCTCAAGCTGCATACTGGATCCTATTCCAACAAAACTACTGAAAGAGCTGCTTCCTGTGCTTGGCCCTCCTATGTTGAACATAATAAACGGCTCTCTATCCACCGGATGTGTACCAAGCTCACTAAAAGTGGCAGTAATAAAGCCTCTCTTGAAAAAGCCGAATCTTGACCCAGAAATTATAAAAAACTATCGGCCTATATCGAATCTTCCATTCCTCTCAAAAATTTTAGAAAAAGCTGTTGCACAGCAACTCACTGCCTTCCTGAAGACAAACAATGTATACGAAACGCTTCAGTCTGGTTTTAGACCCCATCATAGCACTGAGACTGCACTTGTGAAGGTGGTAAATGACCTTTTAATGACGTCAGACCGAGGCTCTGCATCTGTCCTCGTGCTCCTAGATCTTAGTGCCGCTTTTGATACCATCGATCACCACATTCTTTTGGAGAGATTGGAAACCCAAATTGGTCTACATGGACAAGTTCTGGCCTGGTTTAGATCTTATCTGTCGGAAAGATATCAGTTTGTCTCTGTGAATGGTTTGTCCTCTGACAAATCAATTGTAAATTTCGGTGTTCCTCAAGGTTCCGTTTTAGGACCACTATTGTTTTCACTATATATTTTACCTCTTGGGGATGTCATTCGAAAACATAATGTTAAATTTCACTGCTATGCGGACGACACACAGCTGTACATTTCAATGAAACATGGTGAAGCCCCAAAATTGCCCTCGCTAGAAGCCTGTGTTTCAGACATAAAGAAGTGGATGGCTGCAAACTTTCTACTTTTAAACTCGGACAAAACAGAGATGCTTGTTCTAGGTCCCAAGAAACAAAGAGATCTTCTGTTGAATCTGACAATTAATCTGGATGGTTGTACAGTCGTCTCAAATAAAACTGTGAAGGACCTCGGCGTTACTCTGGACCCTGATCTCTCTTTTGAAGAACATATCAATACTGTTTCAAGGACAGCTTTTTTCCCATCTACGTAAAATTGCAAAAATCAGAAACTTTCTGTCCAAAAATGACGCTGAAAAATTAATCCATGCTTTTGTTACTTCTAGGCTGGACTACTGCAATGCTCTACTTTCCGGCTACCCGGATAAAGCACTAAATAAACTTCAGTTAGTGCTAAATACGGCTGCTAGAATCCTGACTAGAACCCAAAAATTTGATCATATTACTCCAGTGCTAGCCTCCCTACACTGGCTTCCTGTTAAGGCAAGGGCTGATTTCAAGGTTTTACTGCTAACCTACAAAGCATTACATGGGCTTGCTCCTACCTATCTTTCCGATTTGGTCCTGCCGTACATACCTACACGTATGCTACGGTCACAAGACGCAGGCCTCCTAATTGTCACTAGAATTTCTAAGCAAACGGCTGGAGGTAGGGCTTTCTCCTATAGAGCTCAATTTTTATGGAATGGTCTGCCTACCCATGTGAGAGACGCAGACTCAGTCTCAACCTTTAAGTCTTTACTGAAGACTTATCTCTTCAGTAGGTCCTATGATTAAGTATAGTCTGGCCCAGGAGTGTGAAGGTGAACGGAAAGGCTGGAGCAACGAACCGCCCTTGCTGTCTCTGCCTTGCCGGTTCCCCTCTCTCCACTGGGATTCTCTGCCTCTAACCCTATTACAGGGGCTGAGTCACTGGCGTACTGGTGTTCTTCCATGCCGTCCATGGGAGGGGTGCGTCACTTGAGTGGGCTGAGTCACTGACGTGGTCTTCCTGTCTGGGTTGGCGCCCCCCCTTGGGTTGTGCCGTGGCGGAGATCTTTGTGGGCTATACTCGGCCTTGTCTTAGGATGATAAGTTGGTGGTTGGAGACATCCCTCTAGTGGTGTGGGGGCTGTGCTTTGGCAAAGTGGGTGGGGTTATATCCTGCCTGTTTGGCCCTGTCCGGGGGTTTCATCGGATGGGGCCACAGTGTCTCCTGACCCCTCCTGTCTCAGCCTCCAGTATTTATGCTGCAGTAGTTTATGTGTCGGGGGGCTAGGGTCAGTCTGTTACATCTGGAGTATTTCTCTTGTCTTATCCGGTGTCCTGTGTGAATTTAAATATGCTCTCTCTAATTCTCTCTTTCTCTCTCTCTTTCTTTCTTTCTCTCGGAGGACCTGAGCCCTAGGACCATGCCTCAGGACTACCTGGCATGATGACTCCTTGCTGTCCCCAGTCCACCTGGCCGTGCTGCTGCTCCAGTTTCAACTGTTCTGCCTGCGGCTATGGAACCCTGACCTGTTCACCGGACGTGCTTGTTGCACCCTCGACAACTACTATGATTGTTATTATTTGACCATGCTGGTCATTTATGAACATTTTAACATCTTGACCATGTTCTCTTATAATATCCACCCGGCACAGCCAGAAGAGGACTGGCCACCCCTCATAGCCTGGTTCCTCTCTAGGTTTCTTCCTAGGTTTTTGGCCTTTCTAGGGAGTTTTTCCTATGGAGTTTTTCCTAGCCACCGTGCTTCTTTCACATGCATTGCTTGCTGTTTGGGGTTTTAGGCTGGGTTTCTGTACAGCACTTTGAGGTATCAGCTGATGTACGAAGGGCTATATAAATACATTTGATTTGATTTGATTTAATGATCAATAATGTCAAAAGCCGCACTGAAGTCTAACAAAACAAATTAACAAAACTGGATGCTATTTCTGTATGAATAATATTCATAGCATTGGTGACAAGTTATATCCCTTTTTCTTTTCTTTTTACAACGAACGTTGTAGATGCTTTTTAGGTTGTTTCACAGGCTAATGGTTAACTAGGGCATACCAATCTTTAACCAAATGCCAGATGAAAAAACAGGTGATGCTGCAGTTTTAAAAGCCTACTATAGTATCTTGAATATGAAAGTGAAACTGTTTCTGATTAAAACCATCTCTCCCTCAAGCTGTGTACTTTTTCAATTTCCTCTGGGCATCAAAGAAGGTGGTCAGATTGTCTTTCAATAGTCATCATCCAAAGAAATTCACACACCATTATGGTTCGGTAAGTCAATTTTCCTGCCTACATTTAGCACTAACTTAGACATGATACAGTTAAAGGCAGATCTGATCTGTGTATCGTTTGTTCAATTGATATCTGGACTTAAACAACGAAGGCTGATCTTTTTTTCACTAATTGGTCCTATGAACAATAAGATCAGCTCTTTTTTAAATAATTTGTCAAAACTTCAGAATTGGTCTGCCTGTGTAAATGAAGTCATTCTGTCTCAGATGAGCTGTTCTTAGGAGTGCACCTGTCTAAAAACTCAAGGATGAACAATGAGCAATGCATGATTTACAGTAACACCACTGATTTATGAATAAGTAAAATTTATGTGATGTGTACAGGCTATTGGTGCATATTGGAAAATATAATGACGTTTATGATGCTAATTATATGGGTGTAAAATAGATGTGAGCAATTCACTATCACTTTATGTTTACTGTAGATCACATGGTCAAATAAAGGCAAGAAGGGAGGTGGGTGGGAGACTGCATAGCTTATCTCAGAGGTCTGTCAGAATGAAAGTGAAAGATGACTTGAAATATTTACATTGTCTGCATACTGGTTGTTATATTATACAGTAAGATATGTATTTTATTGTCTGTTACCTGATTCATATTTTTTCCCTGTTCACTCCACTTACATATCTACAATGGAACGCAGAGGTAATTATTTTAACAGGACACTGACCTACCACTTATTTAAATAACGTTTCAGGCCAGATCTTAGGTTAGGCTAATAAGCTGTCTGGGCAGTGATCTAAACCAAAACATTGCTACTTTTAGTTTTAGGGTCTGTACTTTACTTTTCTCTTTTTCATCAATTATAAAACAGAGGTGCCAAGGTTGATGAGGTACTACACCATCACCACTGGCAATACTTTGGATTCTCATATCCAGTTTATGAGACAGCTTGGAGGAGGCTTCACTGAAGTGATGTCACCAGAGCAGAGTGATGTCATCATGGCTTTCTGTCCCATCGTCTCTCGTGCTGGTACTGATATTGAGGCAGCACTGCAGCAGATTCCAGGTAGCCAACCCCCAAAGTATCCTCCAAAACTACTGTCTCTTCTATCTATTATATCTCCATATCAGAGTTGATCTAGATAGGACATGTATCAAGTGGCTAATGACATGAATAAATGCTTTGTTTGTCCTTCATTCTTTTGACAGATGGTAAAGATGTCATTCTGGTAGTCCTGCATCCCTTTTTTAACCCAGAGTGCACTGTACCTGACAGCAGCAGACTAGTGACCAGAAGTGATGTAATACTCACAGTGGACTGTCTGTTCCATGAGAGTAAAGGAGGACTACTGAACTGTCCTCGCAACAAAGCAGCAGTTGGTAACATTCTGAACCGGCTGAACATGAAGCCAAAGGTAGTTCACCCATGTTCTATGTGTATATCCGTCATTCATTCATGATCATTCATGAATTGGACACACAAACCAGACTCAGCTGGTTAGCAAAAACAGTGCATGCAAAAGCAGACATTTTAACTGAAGCATTTTATTAGACAGGGTCCAAGAGTGTAAATAATGTATTATCATTTAAATGTGAGTATTTGTTATTTTTAATCAAAGTACACTGAACTTCTTTATTCAATACATTTAAATATTGTATTCATAGGTGATAGATGTTGTCATGGACAGCCCTGATCTCAGAAACAGGCCAGTACGTATATTTTCATTTTAGGAGTTGCCGCTTTACTCAACAGCTGACAAAATACCCAACAATTGTGTACCACTATATGATGTCATCTTTTAGTCTGATACATATAGCTTTAATTCAAAGTTTATACAGATACATTTTATATATAATTTGCAAACTTTCTCTCTGCTGCAGCACCAGTTTCTTGGAAGTAAGTAATATCTATAAATCATACATTAATATGATGTATATGTACAATATCTACATTCCCTTGTCATTTAAGAAAACTGCTATTGGGGGATCAATGTTGATGCCTGTAAGAAAAACAGACTGCAAACAGATGGAGGCAGTGTTTGACTTCAGTTGCAGCACCACATCCACCACTTTCTCATTTGGAAAACTATTATGAAGGAAGTGCATTCTGTCTCGTTTCAAAGATATAGCTCATCTTGATAACTGGATTGCCTTATTACCAAATAAGCACAGTGGACTACTAGTGTATTCTTCCCCTTGAACTACTTTTGATGTAATACAATTAAAAATATAAAGCATTATATCTAGATAGTGTGAATTATGTATACATTTTCTTCATATTGTCTATGTCTCTATAGGGAGGTCAGGGATGGTGAGATTCTTCATATTTGTGGTTGGCAATACCTTGGATGCTCATGTGGATTTGACAAGACATCTCGTCATCAGAGGAGGCTGTACTGAAGTGATGTCACAAGAGGAGAGTGATGTCATCATGGCTTTCTGTCCCATCGTCTCTCATGCTGGGACTGATATTGAAGCAGCACTGCAGCAGATTCCTGGTAATTTAGTCAGGGCAGGGTCAATCCATCCAAAATTAATTGGAAAAGACAAACAAAATAAAATGGTAATGAGGTGAAGTGTATTTTGTTTTCCTTTTGACAGCTGGTAAACCTGTCATTCTGGTAGTACTGCATCACACCTTCAACCCAGAATACACTGTACCTGACAGCAGCAGACTAGTGACCAGAGGTGATGTAATACTCACAGTGGACTGTCTCTTCCATGAGAGCCAGGGACTATTGGAGTGTCATCGCAATGAAGCAGCAGTCAAAGAGATTCTGAAGAAGCTTGATATACATCCTGAGGTAATAACTCATCAACTCCATTTTTAATTTCACTTTGTTAGTTATGTACTATGAGAGCTAACTGGCTGTATGGGTCTGCTCATGGTATGGATAACCAATGCAAATGACAAAATACACCAGCAATATACTGCATTATATCCTCTCAACCAAATTTCGTATTGGGATTTTTTTTAAAGCAGGGCCTATTGTTTTTTTCATGATTTCTTCAGCTTTTGTATTGTTGGTCATAGTCCTATTCAGAGGTCTACTTGTTGCTAGTAGTTTAGTAAATATACAGTACAACATCCATACTATTCTGAAGGTTCTGAGGCCAATGTGTCGTTTTCCGATTGTTTTAATTTCCAGATGGTGTGTTCCTGTATCCTTGGTTGCATCAGGGCAGTCAGGCGTTGTAAGTCCATCATTAATTAAAACTAAATTCTACAACATTACAATATTTACAGTTGCTTATATACACGTTATATTCAAAACGAATAACTATATAATCTATATACGTAGTTGTTGGTAATTATGACATGTTTTTATAGAGGTTATATTGTTTGCATTTCAGAAACATTGACTGTATTGTGATAATTGTACTTTACTGTCGCTAACTAACATACAACTTTTTATGTTTACTACTATCTTACAGGTTGCCAGAGATCACCGTTTGCATGTGTTGTTGGGCTTGTTATTGTTCTTGTTCTTTTGTGTTTGGTGGTATTTTTGGTTGTTTCTTTCTGGAAACAATAAGGTTTATCGAAATAACCTAATGGAAATAGAGCAAGTAGGTCTAAACAGCAATAGAGGAATAAACTGTAGAAATTACACAGACAACACAGATAAACTGACTTAATTATACATTAAAAATAATAAATAAAGCCTAATAAAGCACCTACTCTACCTACCTCTATTTATCAGGATAGTATATTAGTTTAAGATGGCACTATGCTCACGTAATATTGTAGGCCTACTCTGATTGTATATTCTGTGTTGTCACTTTATTCTGCTTTGACTGCCCTTCTTTTAAATATTAAAGTCATTGAATTTCAGTTGCTTTATGAGTGTGTCATTGATGAAGCACAAATAGTCATCATTACACGTGGACATTAAGAACATGAACCTGTGTTGGGATAGGAGTGATGCTGCGTTGTTAACCAATTGGGAAGGTGGTATTTACCAGTTGTGAAGTCATAAATACCAGTTTGCACTCAGTGAAAAATGCTGACTGGCTAATGGCCAACAAGCTGCGTCAACCATAAACTAAAACTACAGCTATGCATAGCCACAGGAAGTAGGGGTGTTGGGTGTGCTGCCGCACCCCCTGAAAAATGAGAATCCAAAAGTGTATATATATATATATATATATATATATATATATATATATATATATATATATATATATATATATATTAACTCAGCGAAAAAAGAAACATCCTCTCACTGTCAACTGCGTTTATCTTCAGCAAACTTAACATGTGTAAATATTTGTATGAACACAACAAGATTCAACAACTGGTGTGGTAAGAAACAGAAGGAAAAAAACACAGCTTAATCAAAACCATCTAACATCTACAGCAGAGCGCTTTCGACACACAAATTCCTTTCAACATACCCACTACTTTCCACATGCCTGCTGCTTACATTTTGACACACCCACTTGCCCATATTCCAGTTTCCATATTGTTGCTGCAGCTACCCTTTTCTCGTTTTCTGAGATCACTCTGTAATGAAAAAAACGTCATCTGGCTACCACCATAGAGGTACTATAATTTATGGCTACCACCTCTACCACATCCTTTAAACATCCAAGAATGCATCCCTCATTCATTGAATTGTTCCATGCATTCAAAAGGAGTAAAAGAGTGATGTTGGAGTTTGGCGTAGAATTAGGAATAAATGGACTCCTATTAGATAAGAGGCTACACTAATATTGCTTTCTGTTGATGATAGTAGGCCTAATAGTGAAGGTGAAAGATTCTCATTGGAAACAGTCACACAGAAACAGTCACAGGTTGTTATGTAACTAATACTTTATTTCTATTTGTTTATTTTTCCTACAGAACCAGAATGGACAACACAAGTAATTTTCACTAGTACATAATGTCTTTAAATAATTTTGTTATTTATACTACTATAGTCACCTCCAAAATTATTGGCACCCTTGATAAAGATGAGAAAAAAGATTGTATCAAATAAATAACATATACTGAGCTATATTGTATGCTCCAAAAAATGTTGAAAATAATTTTATTTTATACTAATACAATTGTTTAGAGAAAGAGATTTTTTTTGACAAATAATATATATATTGTTTTCAAAAAGATAAATGTCGAAATATATGGCACACCTAAAGATTCTTATACACTGAGTGTACAAAACATTCGGAACACCTGCTCTTTCCATGACAGACTGACCAGGTGAATCCAGGTGAAAGCTATGATCCCTTATTGATGTCACCTGTTAAATCTACTTCAATCAGTGTAGATGAAGTGGAGGATACAGGGTAAAGAATGATTTTTAAACCTTGGGACAATTGAAACATGGATTATGTATGAGTGCCATTCAGGGGTGAATGGGCAAGAAAAAATATTTAAGTCCCTTTGAACGGGGTATGGTAGTAGGTGCAGGCGTACCTGTTTGAGTGTGTCATGAACTGCAACGCTTCTGGGTTTTTCACACTCAACAGTTTCCTGTGTGTATCAAGAATGGTCCACCACCCAAAGGACATCCAGCCATCCAACTGTGAAAAGCGTTGGAGTTAACATGGGCCAGCATCCCTGTGGAACGCTTTCGACTCCTTGTAGTGTCCATGCCCCGACGAATTGAGGCTGTTCTGAGGGCAAAAGGGGGTACAACTCAATATTAGGAAGGTGTTCCCATGGCTTCCTCTGCCACTGGGGTATAAAAATGACATAACAGGCGTGTAAAATCCATTTGTCATCCATCATGGGGAACGGCATTGAACTCAAAAATGGAAAGAGACAAATGGTTGTTGACCTTCATAAATCAGGCAATGGGCACACAAAACAAGAGTTAAAAAGAACAGAGTAAACCAAGTGTCAATGTAAGTGTTGTCAAGCAGAGACTGTTACCCAATCCCAAATTGACTCCTATCACCTATCCACTTTGGACTTGTAGATCTGAGAGGAGTAGAGTGTTTGGAGTCGATTTCATGACAGGGATGGGCAATTATTTTAATTTTTTTACAGAAATGGGCAATTAAAATAAAGGAAACTCACAGAAGGCCCATTGACTGTTTGGCCCTGTCCGGGGGTATCATCGGATGGGGCCACAGTGTCTTCTGATCCCTCCTGTCTCAGCCTCCAGTATTTATGCTGCAGTAGTTTATGTGTCGGGGGGCTAGGGTCAGTCTGTTACATCTGGAGTATTTCTCTTGTCTTATCCGGTGTCCTGTGTGTATTTAAATATGCTCTCTCTAATTCTCTCTTTCTCTCTTTCTGTCTTTCTCTCGGAGGACCTGAGCCTTAGGACCATGCCTCAGGACTACCTGGTATGATGACTCCTTGCTGTCCCCAGTCCACCTGGCCGTGCTGCTGCTCCAGTTTCAACTGTTCTGCCTGCGGCTATGGAACCCTGACCTGTTCACCGGACGTGCTTGATGCACCCTCGACAACTACTATGATTATTATTATTTGACCATGCTGGTCATTTATGAACATTTTAACATTTTAACATCTTGACTATGTTCTGTTATAATATCCACCCTGCACAGCCAGAAGAGGACTGGCCACCCCTCATAGCCTGGTTCCTCTCTAGGTTTCTTCCTAGGTTTTTGGCCTTTCTAGGGAGTTTTTCCTAGGGAGTTTTTCCTAGCCACCGTGCTTCTTTCACATGCTTTGCTTGCTGTTTGGGGTTTTAGGCTGGGTTTCTGTACAGCACTTTGAGAATATCAGCTGATGTACGAAGGGCTATATAAAAATAAATTTGATTTGATTTGATTTGACTTTTTTCTGCCATATGTTCTGTTCATCTTTTGGGTCGCCTGGGCATGGGGTCATCATTCTATACTATTCAAGTACAGAACTGTAAAGCAGAGATCCAGTGTCCTACAGGACCTTAGAAGGTTTTATTATGAAAACTGCGATTAGGAACATCATGCATGGGCCAATATGCATGGAATACATACATGGAGACTCCACATGCAATAATAATTATGATTCAAGACATTTGGCCAGAGACAGATTTAGTTTGCTCAGTAAACTGACTGTAATACCCTTGTTAGAACCAAGTATTGAGTTTATTCTTGTTAGAACCAAGTATTGAGTTTATTTGTTATAATTAATTGGTATTAGATTTAAAAGGTGATTGAATTTAAGTTTTGACCAATAGGGTCGCTGTGGCCAATGGGAGAATTAACCTGGTTAATGGGAGGCCTGGAAAAAAAGAGAGGGAGAGAGAAATTGAGAAAAGGATGGATGTTACATTATGACCGTTGGGGAAGAAAAATTATAACAGAAGACGATAAAAAACGAGTTTTGAAGGGAAATACCGATTTTATTTAATAAGAGAGTTGTTATAATTTTGTTAAGAAAGACTTAGTAAAGACTGAAGCTACCGTCTCATCGTGGAGGTTTTGGACAGCCTTGAGGTTAGCCTAGCGTCGTGTGAAACCGAGAGAGAGTTGCTTGGGAAAGATTAATGAGTTCATGTTCCCATTGGATATCGGTTACTGCTAAAGAGTACTGCCTGCATTGATAGCTGTGCTTGCTGGGGATCTTGAGAGGAAACCTGCAAGGAACTGCCATACTTCACTGAGGGAATATCTACGAGTAGTGAGTAACCACAACGGTGGGGTTCTTCAGGACTTTATGTGTCGTCATTTTTTTGGAGCTCCAACGTGCGCCAACGGGTTATTAAGCAAGATTGAAATAATATGGACATGGGTTGTGCACGACTCATTGGGGTTTATTATTTTAATTTATTTGGTGTGGTGCATTGAAAATGAAATAATACCCATCTTGAACCTTATGTATGTTGCCTTGGTGGAGTCATTTCCTGTTTCAATTTCATTTAATGCATGGTAAAGTATATCCTTATACAATAACAAAAGTCTATAAACATTCCACCTGAAGTTAATACCCTATTTGTCATCACCCTAGATAGTTTACAATAGGGATTCTTATTGGAGATGTCCTTCTCACCTAACATCCCATGCTGTTGAGATATTCTACGTAAGTTAATATCGTGAAAGTCAAATTCGAGCCTGGTGAGAGGGTTACATGACAATTTGTAAAACATCTAGTAATAGTAACAGTTTAGTGACAGTTAGCTATCTGGAAGTGGAACACCACTTTTTTGTTTTGGCTGTGAAGCCTTCCTCTTCCTTGGCATATATGACGGTGACTTGTTTCCTTGTGTGTGGTGATGAAGTTGATGATGATGATGATTCATGATTACAGAAGACCTCACCGATCAGTACTGTCTCTAACATAACAACACCAGGCTTGAATTATTCTAAGACAAATAGTCCATGCAATAGACATCATCACTATCACATAATTGTCAAAAGTGCTTCAAAATGATTTAGTCTGGAGATCAACATCTATTCTGGTAGTAGGACACTGTATTTTGATGTCCACATAGAATAAAAATGACATGGTATACCAACCGTTATGAACACAGGATTATCCCGCGTGTGAATACTAAGGTCATATGAACTCCTTGGTTCTGTTTTATTCAGTACAGCAGTGTAGTATTGTAGCTACTCCAGCAGTGTAGCAGTAGCAGTGTTTCTAGAGCCACAGCCACCATCATTGTCCACGAATAGTCACTCGAAGAAGGGGAATACTTGCTTTGCCGTGACGTTGCAGAAAATCTACACTCTGGATGCTGATATAATGTAACCTTTCTAACCGTGCACTAAATCAAAATCAAATCAAATGTATTTATAAAGCCCTTCTTACATCAGCTGATATCTCAAAGTGCTGTACAGAAACCCAGCCTAAAACCCCAAACAGCAAGCAATGCTGGTGTAGAAGCACTACATGCGCTCAAACAACTTGGCTACAATGTAGCCACCTACTGATTTAATTAATTGTTTGATACATTTACATTGTGAAATGTCTACCTGTACTGTACACTTCCCTTTGCAAGGTTAGCTTCCATTTCTCCCTGTTTGAGTCTCCCTCTGTCATTTCCCACTGACAATGATCCGCATAACCAGTGTTTGCATTCAGTTATTTGAATAGAGAGACCATCAAATGGCTATGCTAATATTTTCAATAGGATACTTACGAAATATTGCCAGAAGATACCAACCCTGCCGATAAGCTTGTTTACACTGAGCTGCACTGAGGTCAGAACGCAATCATGGTTACATTAAGACACAGTGGAGTCGGCATGAGACATGTGTAGGAAAACGTAGGGATGGTATGTGCTAGGGGTGTGCCAACATGGCCATACTCATATTCATAATCGTATCCGTAAATTGACAGTTGATAGTCATATCGTATTGGATCGGATGACAGTCGTGATAAAAAAAACTAAAAACTGTTTTAATATTCCTAAGTAGATGTTTGTAAAATTCCTCCCTGTACATTCTCACTGCAAAAAAGCTGCAGATTAGGGGCAGCGCGCGGAGGGGTGCTTGTGCGTGTCCTCGATTTGCAGCGGGTTGCCATGTTTGCTGTCACTTATATGAAATGCTGGTGAGCATTCTGACTCTTTTCCCTACCCTTGCCCCGCTTGTTAGATATTATGCACATTGATAGCTTGATAGCAAACATCCTCACCATGTGATTTATCATAGTAGCAGGCAGCAGCCATATAAATAGTGGAGGCTCCTCAGAGGAGGAAGGGGAGGACCATCCTCCTCAGTGAATAAAACTATACTAAATATATTCACATCACCAAATTATTTATTAAAACAAACTGTTTTGCAATGAAGGTCTACAGTAGCCTCAGCAGCACTCTGTAGGGCAGCACCATAGCACAACAGCTAGCTTCTGTCCTCCTCTGGGTACATTGACTTCAATACAAAACCTAGGAGGCTCTTGGTTCTCACCCCCTTCCATAGACTTACACATTAATTATAACAAGTTCCAACGGACATCCTCCACCCTATTAGAGCTCTTGCAGCATAAACTGTCATGTCCACCCAATCAAAGGATCAGAGAATGAATCTAGTATTGAAGGCATAAACTATAGCTATTTAGCACTGCAGTGCATAGCATGTGGTGAGTAGTTGACTCAAAGAGAGAGAAAGATAGTAGTTGAACAGTTTTGAACAAGTTAATTTCAACTAAAATGAAGGAGAAGCAAGAGAGAAAAAGAGAGTTATATATTTTTTTATTTAAATGTAACTTATCTTGTGAATGCAGCTAGCTAGTTTAGCCTACTCAAACACCCGGCTCAAACAAAGAGTGATGCTATGTTAGCTATCTGGCTATGGCTATCCAACATTGGAACTCTTCAAGTCAAGGTAAGCTTTTGGTTTTATTCATTTATTGCCACCAAGACCCGCTGGTGTAACTGCAAAATTGCTTTTTGACTGTACACTACACTGTCCTGCATGATTGTTGCGGGTTTACTATTTGCTTTGGTTCTAGTAGTTCTCGTTGACTATGACGTGACAGCGATTTAGGGTATGTGTTGTGGTTAGCGGTCATGATATGAAGGTTTGGCATGGAAAGGTTTTTCGCCTGGTCACAGACAGCTGATGTTTTGTGCACTGAAGTCCACAATTAAATGGTAAAGATGAGAGGAGGAGAGTGAGTAGATATTTGCGAGTAGGAATTATATATACAATGAGCAAAGTGATCATTCTGTTTTTATGTGGCTGTTATGAAAGTGAACTGTGTTTGCGTGTGATCAGGGGTGCACCTACGTTATTTTATTCATAGGTTAGGTTGTATCAACCTCATGATGGGTACAGTGAAAATTCTAGTATAATGTTGTTGCCTAAACCTATCGATGTTACATTGAGCTGGGTAAATAGAATATGAATTACAGTCATCCAATATGCTGCCATGCTCATTAAAAAATAATCTTAAACAGGACACCGACCACCACTGAATCTAAATGATCAGACCAAAAACATGAAAGGAAAACTGATAGGGTGGAATTATGAAGCAAGTGGCTGGAGAATACAGCTTCACTCTATCCAATCAGAGCAGCAGGATCAACGTACAGCCCGCCCTTCTTTTTACAGACAGCCAGTAGAGAAAATTATACCGAAAATTGCCTATATCCGTAGTGATACTCATTTTGTCCAACTACTCGGCACAATCCGAGTATATGCCACTGTACTCAAAATGTTACCTTTTCTACACTGATATATTGAGAAGATTGAAATACTGCTAGTTTTACAGAAAACTGCCCTAGCAGTAGCCACCACAGCCATTTAGAATGGCAGTGTCAGCCAATCAGCTCCTTTGTTGTTCAACGCTACGTGCCATTCCATAATGGCTTCTGTGGCTTCTGGTAGCTATCATGAGGACGAAAAGGGAAGTTATTTGGAGTACAGTGGCATATCCCATCCCTGCATTGACGTACGTTTTCTGACCAATATCTGCCGCCGGCTTCACGGTGTCTTGATATAACCATATTTGCGTTCCGACCTCAGTGCAGGCAGTGTAAACAAGCGTAGCTGTAGTCAGTATCTTCTGGCAAAGACAAACACTTAAGTATCAAGTCTCCATATTGCATACCTTCTTTGAGATTACTTAATTCCTGAAACGCCCTCTTTATGGAGACAACAAATGAGATTCTCATCTCATTCACCACAACTGTAAAAGCGGCAGTTTCTTGCGGCCAACCCGTAGGAACAGGTTTTGTGTTGAACAGATGCAAAGCAGATCCCAGATCAGCTACTTCTACCTTATATGCATTCCCCCACATGGCCCCGAAGCCTTAAAGCTGTTCCAGTGTCTAACAATACTGGATGTGATTTCTGTATGAATGATACTCATAGCAATGGTGACAAGTTATACTTTTTCTTTTCTTTTTATAATGAATGTCGTAGAGGCTTTTTAGGTTGTTTCACATGCTAATTGTTAACTAGGGCATACCAATCTTTAACCAAATGCCAGTTGAAAAAACAGGTGATGCTGCAGTTTTAAAAGCCTACTATAG
The DNA here is from genome assembly GCF_965601325.2 of Salmo salar. Taxonomy (NCBI): domain Eukaryota; kingdom Metazoa; phylum Chordata; class Actinopteri; order Salmoniformes; family Salmonidae; genus Salmo; species Salmo salar. The sequence continues at coordinate 45,368,063 of NC_138305.1, read as the reverse complement.
TATCTTGAATATGAAAGTGAAACTGTTTCTGATAAAAACCATCTCTCCCTCAAGCTGTGGACTTTTTCACTTTCCTCTGGGCATCAAAGAAGGTAGTCAGATTGTCTTTCAATAGTCATCATCCAAAGAAATTCACACACCATTATGGTTCAGTAAGTAAATTTTCCTCTTTACATTTAACACTAACTGACTGTCACGTCCAGACCATGGTAAGCTGTTATTTTCTATGGTAGAGTAGGTCAGGGCGTGACAGGGGGGTTTTCTAGTTTAGTTTTTTTCTATGTTGTTATGTTCTAGTTTTGTATTTCTATGTTGGGTTGTTCTAGTTTTTGTATTTCTATGTTGGGCTTTGTGTTAGATGATCTCCAATTAGAGGCAGCTGTTCCTCATTGTCTCTAATTGGAGATCATACTTAAGTAGGGTTTTTTTTCCCACCTGGGTTTGTGGGAGATTCATTTTGAGAAGTGTATGTTTCACCTCTGCGTCACGGTTTGTTGGTTTTTTGTCATTCAGTTTATTTATGTATTGCATAGTTTCACAGTATAAATAAAATGTGTAATGACACACGCTGCACTTTATTCTGCTTCTCCTCTCAACAACCCTGACACATGATACAGTTAAAGGCAGATCTGTATCGTTTGTTCAATTGATATCCAGACGGATGACAACGAAGACAGACAATCATTTCCAAATTGATAAGCACACAGAATGAGTCATGGCATCATTGGCTGTTTTTACATAGGTGCCCCATCACTGATAAACATTTTAGTCATTTAGCAGACGCTCTTATCCAGAGCGACTTACAGTATTGAGTGCATACATTTCATTTCATGCATTTAAAAAAAAAAACATTTAAAAAATGTTGTACTCGTATTTCCACAAATTGGTATTTTGAACAATCAGATCAGCTCTTTTGTCGATAATTTGTCAGAACTTCAGAATTGGTCTACCTGTGTAAATACAGCCATTATGTTGCAGATGAGTTGTTCTTAGGAGATCACCTGTCTGAAAACTCATGCATTGCTCATTGTTCATCCTTCATTGAGGTATCTTATTTAACACCACTATGTTTTATGAATAAGTCAAATTGATGTGGTGTGTATAGGCTACTGGTGCAGACAAGAAAATATAATGGGGTTTACGATGCCAATTATATGGGTGTAAAATAGATGTCAGCAATTGACTTTCACTTTCTTGTTTTCTGTAGATCACATGGTCAAATAAAGGCAAGAGGGGAGGTGGGCGAGGGACTGCATAGCTTATCAGAGGGATATGTCATAGTCAGAATGAAAGATGACTTGAAATATTTACACTGGTTATATTATACAGTAAGATATGTATTTTGTTGTCTGTTACATGATTAACAATTATTTCTTCCCTGTTTATTCCCTTACAGATCTACAATGGATCGCAGAGGTAATTATTTTAACAGAACAAAGGCTTACCACTTATTTAAATAATGTTTAAGGCCAAATCTTAGGTTAGGCTGTCTGGGCATTAATCTAAACCAAAACATTGCTACTTTTAGTTTTAGGGTCTGTACTTTACATTTCTCTTTTTTGTCCATTACAAAACAGAGGTGCCAATGTTGATGAAGTACTACACCGTCACCACTGGCAAGACTTTGGATTCTCATATCCAGTTTATGAGACAACTTGGAGGAGGCTTCACTGAAGTGATGTCACCAGAGCAGTGTGATGTCATCATGGCTTTCTGTCCCATCATCTCTCGTGCTGGTACTGATATTGAGGCAGCACTGCAGCAGATTCCAGGTAGCCAACCCCCAAAGTATCCTCAAACTATACTACTGTCAATTCTATCTCTTCTATCTCCATATCAGAGTTGATCTAGATAGAACATGTATCAAGTGGCTAATGACATGAATAAACGCTTTGTTTGTCCCTCATTCTTTTGACAGATGGTAAAGATGTCATTCTGGTAGTCCTGCATTCCTTTTTTAACCCAGAGTGCACTGTACCTGACAGCAGCAGACTAGTGACCAGAAGTGATGTAATACTCACAGTGGACTGTCTGTTCCATGAGAGTAAAGGAGGACTACTGAACTGTCCTCTTAATGAAGAAGCAGTTAAAGACATTAGGAAGACGCTTGACATGCATCCTAAGGTGAATTATCAATTTATCAATATCTTAACTCTGTTGTTGGCAAATCTGAGTGGGTGGGGTTTGCACTTTTGGGAGTATTTTATTGGTTCTATTATGCCGGGCAAGCTAAATTAAGAAAAAAAACTAATGAGTTGATGATGTACTGTGGTAACGTACCTTTTTGTACTTCTTGTTTGTTTTTTTAAAGACCAAAGACCAGATGAACAGTGTGGTATGCCAATATCTTTTTCATTTGACATTTCTAACATATTATGCTATATCCTGTCTAATATATTTTTTCTTCTTTTTTCCAGTGGAGGATTTTCTGTGTCTGTTGTAGTATAGTTGTAATCTTGGCCATTGGGACTATTTTTAAGAAAATGAATTCAGAGAAATATGCGTAGCTTTTTGGCTGCATGTCTGTTCCAACAGTGAATCAATGATAACCTCACAGCTGTGGAAATGGGGCCAATTGTAAACATGTTTCCCACCAGATATACATTTTCTGATGTGATATCCTTCAAAAATAATAAAGCAGCATAGAGGACTTGCCACTTGCTTTGTGTCATTTCTCCCCACTTATGCCAATGCACAAATGATCAAATTCAAAACACAAAATCAAGCCTGTAACCACAGTTACTGCCAGCTGGCTACTGAAGCTAGAGTTGTTCTTGCAGTAAATGTTTTCTATCCACTCAGGCAGTGAGCATTCACACCAATTATTATTTAAAGTTAATTCACAGTCAATTCTGGAGTGCACTGTACTTGACAGCAGCAGACTAGTGACCAGAACTGATATAATACTCAGAGTGGACTGACTGTCTGTTCCATGAGAGCCAGGGAGGACTGTGCTGGGATTGATACTGAAGCAGCACTGCAGTTGCCTGGCTACCCAAACTCCTTGCTCCGCCCAAATGCTACGCCACGCCTACGGACGTTAGATTCTGGATCTGAGTACCTCCCTGACGATTTCTAGAATACAAACACATTCTAACCGTTCTGGTTGGTCCTAGAAACCAATGGGTTGGGCCAGAGCCATTTTGAAAATTAGTCATTGGCTTTGATACTCTGATTGGTTAGAGATTATCCAATCACTGATTACTTTGTTTTGTACAACACCCCTCGTTTTGACGTCACCAGAAACAACTTCAATGATACTTCAGTCTCAGACTGAAGTACTATATGTAGTGAAGAAGTAGTCAAGAGTTCAGTTTGCTGCAGTGCTTGCCTGATGACTCAGATTCCAGGTAATCAATATCCATTAAATAAGTTTATTATAGCAGTTGTTTTTGTTTTGTTATTGCTTACCCTACTAGCTACGTAACTACTACGTAAATATTACTAAGATGACACTTGTCTATAGCAATTCATGGAACTGAACCTGTCACTTGTTCAGAGTTCAGTGTAGTGCTGCATCACACCTTCAACCCAGACTCTACTGTAGCTGATAGTAGCAGACTAGTGACCAGAGATTATGTAATGAAGACTGTAAACCTTCTGTTCCATGAGTGCAAGGGAGGACTACTGATGTGTCATCACAATAACAAAGCAATCACAAATATTTAGAAAACAATAAAGAAACAGAAAGGAAGCAAGGGCGGTTGCTGCAGCTTTTCCAAAGAAGGTCAAAAAGAATATTTGTTGGTCCGTGGTTTGTAATGATGAGCAAACAGACACCGCACTTGACACATTTATGAAATCGCTTATTCCAGTTACTAATAAGCATGCATCCATTAAGAACATGACTGTAAAAATAGTTAAATCCCTGTGGTTGATGAGGAATTGAAAAATTGTATGGTTGAGAGGGATGGGGCAAAAAGGAATGGCAAATAAGTCTGGCTGCACGACCGATTTGCAAACATATTGCAAATTGAGAAACCATGTGACTAAACTGAATAAAAAGAAGAAACTACGCTATAAAACAAAGATAAACTAAATAAACAACGCTAGTAAAAAGCTTTTGAGCACCTTAAATTACATTTTGGGAAAAAATGTATTGAATCAGATGGCTCATTCATCACAAAACCAACTGATTTTTTCCCGACTACTTTAATGATTATTTTATTGGCAAATTTAGGCATGACATGCCAGCATCAAACGCTGACACTACACATCCAAGTATATCTGACCAAATTATGAAAGACAAGCATTGTAATTTTGAATTCCATAAAGTGAGTGTGGAAGAGGTGAAATGTTTTGTTGTTTATCAACAATGACAAGACACCGGGGTCTGACAACTTGGATGGAAAATTACTGAGGATAATAGCGGACGATTTTGCTATTCCTTGTCACAACCGTCGTTGGGAAAGGAGGACCAAGGCGCAGCGGGAATGTGGATACTCATGTTTATTGATAAAAACAAGTAAAGTATCCACTGGAAAACCAAAAAAACAATACTCACAATGGCAACAGTGTGGCAGGCTAAAACTAACGCAGTGCACACAAACAAGTACCCACAATCCCAAAGAAAAACACACACTTCTATATAGGACTCCCAATCAAAGGCAACTCAACACACCTGCCTTCAATTGGGAGTCCCATCCCCAACACAAACCCTTAACATACACACAACCTGCCACATCCTGACCACAACTGATACAATACCTCCCTCTGCTGGTCAGGATGTGACAGTACCCCCCCCCCCCCTCAAGGCGCAGACCCCGGAATGCACCTAAAAAAAAGAAAACACTGAAAAAATCCCCAACAAAACCAATAAACAATAACCCCTAAACAATAAGGGAGGGAAGGGAGGGTGGCTGCCGTCACCGACGGCACTGTGCTACACCCTCCCTCCCCAACCCACCTATCCTGGAGGTGGCTCAGGTGCAGGACGTGGACCTCGCTCCACTTTTGGCGTCGCCCACTTCGGTGGCGCCGATAGCTGCGCCGGGCAGACGGACCACTCGGGCTGGGCCGGAGGACAGGCGGGCCACTCGGGCTGGGCCGGAGGACAGGCGGGCCACTCGGGCTGGGCCGGAGGACAGGCGGGCCACTCGGGCTGGGCCGGAGGACAGGCGGGCCACTCGGGCTGGGCCGGAGGACAGGCAGGGCACCCTGGCAGATCCGGGAAAGCGGGCACCTCTGGCAGACCCGGGCAGTCGGGCCGCTCTGGCAGACCCGGGCAGTCGGGCCGCCCTGGCGGCTCCGGGTAGTCGGGCGGCTCTGGCGACTCTTGACTGGCGGGCGGCTCTGGCGACTCTTGACTGGCGGGCGGCTCTGGCGACTCTTGACTGGCGGGCGGCTCTGGCGACTCTTGACTGGCGGGCGGCTCTGGCGACTCTTGACTGGCGGGCGGCTCTGGCGACTCTTGACTGGCGGGCGGCTCTGGCGACTCTTGACTGGCGGGCGGCTCTGGCGACTCTTGACTGGCGGGCGGCTCTGGCGACTCTTGACTGGCGGGCGGCTCTGGCGACTCTAGACTGGCGGGCGGCTCTGGCGACTCTAGACTGGCGGGCGGCTCTGGCGACTCTAGACTGGCGGGCGGCTCTGGCGACTCTAGACTGGCGGGCGGCTCTGGCGACTCTAGACTGGCGGGCGGCTCTGGTGACTCTTGACTGGCGAGGCTGGGCTGACGCACTAGACGCCTGATGCGTGGGGCTGGTACCGGGCGTGCCAGCCTGGAGACACGCACCTCCATGCTAGTGCGTGTAGCAGGGAACACCGGACCGTAGAGGCGCACTGGCGGTCTTGGGCGCAGGTTTGGCATCACCCCTTCCGGCTCGATCACCCCTTCCGGCTCACCTCACCCTGGCACATGCGGGGCGCTGGTACAGGGCGGACTGGCCTGTGCGTCCGTATCGGCGAGATGGTGCGTACCTCAGCGTAACATGGCGCCCTCCACCTCCTACGCACCTCCCTGTAATCACGGGTAGCTGGCTTACGGCTCTTCCTTGGCCTGGCCAAACTACCCGTGTGCCCCCCCAAAAAATATTATTGGGGGTGCCTCTCGGGTTCTACTTGTTCCCATGGGAGGCGACCCCTTCCGGCCAGGATCTCCTCCCAAGTGCAGACTCCCTTGCCGTCCAGGATGTCCTCCCATACTTCCAGCGACCAGGGATCCATCTCCTCCCGAGCGCGCTGCTTCCAATAGCCCTGCTTGACTTCCCTCTGTCCTCTTCTCCGTTGCTTGGTCTTGGTTTGGTGGGTAGTTCTGTCACAACCGTCATTGGGAAAGGAGAACCAAGGCGCAGCGGGAATGTGGATACTCATGTTTATTGATAAAAACAAGTAAAGTATCGACTGGAAAACCAAAAAAACAATACTCACAACGGTGTGGCAGGCTAAAACAGTGTGGCAGGCTAAAACTAACGCAGTGCACACAAACAACTACCCACAATCCCAAAGAAAAACACACCCTTCTATATAGAACTCCCAATCAAAGGCAACTCAACACACCTGCCTTCAATTGGGAGTCCCATCCCCAACACAAACCCTTAACATACACACAACCTGCCACATCCTGACCACAACTGATACAATACCTCCCTCTGCTGGTCAGGATGTGACATTCCTATTTGCCATATTTTCAATTTAAGCCTACTAGAAAGTGTGTGCCCTCAGGCCTGGAGGGAAGCAAAAGTAATTCCGCTACCTAAGAATAATAAAGCCCCCTTTACTGGCTCAAATAGCCGACCAATCAGTCTGTCACCAAGACTTAGTAAACTTTTGGAAAAATTGTGTTTGACCAGATATTATTTCACAGTAAACAAATTGACAAATGTTCAGCATGCTCATAGAGAAGGACATTCAACAAGCACAGCACTTACACAAATGACTGATGATTGGCTGAAAATTGTAATCAGAAATTGATGGTAAAAAGATTGTGGGGACTGTTTTGTTAGACTTCAACGTAAGTGTTATGGCTTTACACCTCCTGCCATATAGTGGATAAAGAGTTTCCTGTCTAACAGGACACAGAGGATGTTTTTAATGGAAGCCTCTCCAACATAATCCCGGTATGCTCTACCTTCTTAACAGCACTATCAACAAGGCAGGTCCTACAGGCCCCAGTTTTGTCACACCCGGACTATTGTTCAGTTGTGTGGTCAGGTGCCACAAAAAAGGACTTAGGAAAGTTGCAATTGGCTCAGAACAGGGCAGCACGGCTGGCCCTTAGATGTACACAGAGAGCTAATATTAATAATATGCATGTCAATCTCTCCTGGCTGAAAGTGGAGGAGAGATTGACTTCATCACTATTTGTATTTATGAGAGGTTTGAACTGGTGGCGCACAGCTCGGACACCCATGCATACCCCACAAGACGTATCTTCAAAGTCCCCAAGTCCAGAACAGACTATGGGAGGCGCACAGTACTACACAGAGCTAAGACTACATGGAACTCTATTCCACATCAGGTAACTGAGGCAAGCAGTAAAATTTGATTAGAAAAACAGATAAACAAACACCTTATGGAATAGAGTGGACTATGAGGCAACCCAAACATAGACACAAACACATGCCTACACACACACAATACATTTATTTTATTTTATTTATTTCACCTTCATTTAACCAGGTAGGCTAGTTGAGAACAAGTTCTCATTTGCAACTGCGACCTGGCCAAAATAAAGAAAAGCAGTTCGACACATACAACACAGAGTTACACATGGAATAAACAAACATACAATCAGTAATACTGTAGAAAAATCTATATACAGCATGTGCAAATGAGGAAGGATAAGAGTGGTAAAGGCAATAAAAAGGCCATGGTGGCGAAGTAATTACAATATAGCAATTAAACACTGGAATGGTAGAATGTGCAGAAGATGAATGTGCAAGTAGAGATACTGGGGTGCAAATGAGCAAGATAAATAAATAAATACAGTATGGGGATGAGGTAGATTGGATGGGCTATTTACAGATGAGCTATGTACAGGTGCAGTGATCTGTGAGCTGCTCTGACAGCTGGTGCTTAAAGCTAGTGAGAGACGTAAGAGTCTCTAGCTCTAGTGTTTTTTTTCAGTTCGTTCCAGTCATTGGCAGCAGAGAACTGGAAGGCGAGGCGGCCGAAGGAAGAATTGGCTTTGGGGGTGACCAGTGAGATATACCTGCTGGAGCGCGTGCTACGGGTGGGTGTTGCTATGGTGACCAGTGAGCTGAGATAAGGCAGGGCTTTACCTAGCAGAAACTTGTAGATGACCTGGAGCCAGTGGGTTTGGCGATGAGTATGAAGCGAGGGCCAGCCAACGAGAGCGTACAGGTCGCAGTGGTGGGTAGTATATGGGGCTTTGGTGACAAAACAGATGGCACTGTGATAGACTGCATCCAATTTGTTGAGTAGAGTGTTGGAGGCGATTTTGTAAATGACATCGCCGAAGTCGAGGATCGGTAGGATGGTCAGTTTTACGAGGATATGTTTGGCAGCATGAGTGAAGGATGCTTTGTCGCGAAATAGGAAGCCGAATCTAGATTTCTTTTTGGATTGGAGATGTTTAATGTGAGTCTGGAAGGAGAGTTTACAGTCTAACCAGACACCTAGGTATTTGTAGTTGTCCACATATTCTAAGTCAGATCCGTCCAGAGTAGTGATGCTGGACGGACGGGCAGGTGCTGGCAGCGATCGGTTGAAGAGCATGCATTTAGTTTTACTTGCATTTAAGAGCAGTTGGAGGCCACGGAAGGAGAGTTGTATGGCATTGAAGTGCATCAGGAGGTTAGTTAACACAGTGTCCAAAGAAGGGCCAGAGGTATACAGAATGTTGTGGTCTGTGTAGAGGTGGATCAAATGATCACCAGCAGCAAGAGCAACATCATTGATGTATACAGAGAAGAGAGTTGGCCCAAGAATTGAACCCTGTGGCACCCCTATAGAGACTGCCAGAGGTCCGGACAACAGGCCCTCCGATTTGACATTGAACTCTATCAGAGAAGTAGTTGGTGAACCAGGTGAGGCAGTCATTTGAGAAACCAAGGCTATTGAGTCTGCCGATAAGAATGTGGTGATTGACAGAGTCGAAAGCCTTAGCCAGGTCGATGAATACGGCTGCACAGTAATGTCTCTTATCGATGGCGGTTATGAAATCGTTTAGTACCTTGAGCGTGGCTCAGGTGCACCCATGACCAGCTCTGAAACCAGATTGCATAGCGGAGAAGGTACGGTGGGATTCGAAATTGTCGGTAATCTGTTAACTTGGCTTTCGAATAGATGTAGGTAGAATAGATATAGGTCTGTAGCAGTTTGGGTCTAGAGTGTCTCCCCCTTTCAAGAGGGGGATGACCGCGGCAGTTTAACAATCTATGGTAATCTCAGACGATACGAAAGAGAGGTTGAATAGGCTAGTAATAGGGGTTGCAACAATTTCGGCAGATAATTTTAGAAAGAGAGGGTCCAGATTGTCTAGCCCGGCTGATTTGTAGGGGTCCAGATTTTGCAGCTCTTTCAGAACATCAGCTATCTGGATTTGGGTGAAGAAGAAGTGGGGGAGGTTTGCGCGAGTTGCTGTGGGGAGCACAGGGCTGTTGACCTGGGTAGGGGTAGCCAGGTTGAAAGCATGGCCAGCCGTAGAAAAATGCTTATTGAAATTCTCAATTATCATGGATTTATCGGTGGTGACCGTGTTTCCTAGCCTCAGTGCAGTGGGCAGCTGGGAGGAGGTGCTCTTGTTCTCTGTGGACTTTACAATGTCCCAAAACTTTTTGGAGTTAGAGCTACAGGATGCAAATTTCTGCTTGAAAAAGCTAGCCTTTGCTTTCCTGACTGACTGCGTGTATTGGTTCCTGACTTCCCTGAACAGTTGCATATTGCGGGGACTATTCGATGCTATTGCAGTCCGCCACAGGATGTTTTTGTGCTGGTCAAGGGCAGTCAGGTCTGGAGTGAACCAAGGGCTATATCTGTTCTTAGTTCTGCATTTTTTGAGCGGGGCATGCTTATCTAAGATGGTGAGGAAATTACTTTTAAAGAATGACCAGCCATCCTCGACTGACGGGATGAGGTCAATATCCTTCCAGGATACCCGGGCCAGGTCGATTAGAAAGGCCTGCTCGCAGAAGTGTTTTAGGGAGCGTTTGACAGTGATGAGGGGTGGTCGTTTGACTGCAGACCCATAGCGGATACAGGCAATGAGTCAGTGATCGCTGAGATCCTGATTGAAAACTGCAGAGGTGTATTTAGAGGGCAAGTTGGTCAGGATAACGTCTATGAGGGTGCCCATGTTTACAGATTTAGGGTTGTACCTGGTGGGTTCCTTGATAATTTGTGTGAGATTGAGGGCATCTAGCTTAGATTGTAGGACTGCCGGAGTGTTAAGCATATCCCAGTTTAGGTCACCTAACAGAACGAACTCTGAGGCTAGATGGGGGGTGATCAATTCACAAATGGTGTCCAGGGCACAGCTGGGAGCGGAGGGGGGTCGATAGCAGGCGGCAACAGTGAGAGACTTATTTCTGGAGAGATGAATTTTTAAAATTAGAAGTTCGAACTGTTTGGGTATAGACCTGGAAAGTATGACAGAACTTTGCAGGCTATCTCTGCAGTAGATTGCAACTCCAACCCCTTTGGAAGTTCTATCTTGATGGAAAATGTTATAGTTGGGTATGGAAATCTCAGAATTTTTGGTGGCCTTTTTAAGATTCAGACACGGCAAGGACATCAGGGTTGGCGGAGTGTGCTAAAGCAGCGAGTAAAACAAACTTAGAGAGGAGGCTTCTGATGTTGACATCAGAAGCTGTGGGGCGCCGTGTCGACAAAGGATCCAAGCCAGATGCCGAAAGAGGTATTGTAGTTGTAGTAATTTAGTTTGCTAGCCGGGAGATGCACCTGGCTCACGGCTAACTGGTGCTAGATTCGGGGCAGGGGAATTAGCCACTCTAGCCACTCGGTAGCAGCGGTGATCCGGTGCCAAGGTCCAGAGCTTACGGTAAGGATCCGGAGGAGTAGTGGATTCTAGCCGTGTTTGGGTGGAGTCCGGGTGAAGAACTGAGTAGGCTGGGAGGTTGGCCTCAGGGATAGCTTCGGTACTAGGTAACTCGGTGGGTGCTAGCTGTGAAGATCGGGAGTAATGGTCCAGGGATTATGGCAGGAATCCGGCGTTGTAGTGGAGAGACAGTCCAATACTGATAGGCTGGTGAGTATTATCCAGGCTAAGAAAAAGGGCTGGTATCTGTGCAGAAGGTAAAGGCCACTAGCAGTGGCTAACAATGACTAAATAGCTTGTAGCTAATTAACTGGTTAGCTTCTGATGGCTAGGTGGTTCTTGCTATAAGGTCTAAAAATAATATTGGTTCCGTATCACATTGGGTGAGGCAGGTTACCGGAAGGTATAATTGAATTAAAATGGAAAATAGATAAATTAAATTGAAATATATACAAAAAAAGATGAAAAATACAAAAGTACACGAGAGGACGAACAAAACACGTCTGCACTGCTATGCCATCTTGGATTGGTAGATGTTGGCAAAATACTTCCCTGCACAGTCTCACTGCAAAAAAGCTGCAGATTAGGAGCAGCACGCGGAGGGGTGCGTACGTGTCCTCAATTTGCCGCGGGCTGCCATGTTTGCTGTCACTTAGTCAGAATGCACATCAGCATTTAATATTTTTCCCTACTCTTGCCCCGCTTGTTAGATATTATGCACATAGATAGCTTGATAGCAAACGTCCTCGCCATGTGATTTATCATAGTAGCAGGCAGCAGCAATCTAAACCATCAGACCGAAAACATGAGGAAAACTGATCAGGTTAAATTATGTAGTGGAAGGAGAAAGTTAGAATAACAGATTGGCATGAATGTGGACTACAGGAAAAGGAGTACCAAGCACGCCCCCATTCCCATCAACGTGGCTGTAATGGAGCAGGTTGAGAGCTTCAAGTTCCTTGGTGTCCACATCACTAACAAACTATCATGGTCCAAACACATTAAGACAGTCGTGAAGAGGGCACGACAAAACCTATTCCCCCTCAGGAGACTGAAAAGACTCGGCATGGGTCCTCAGATCCTCAAAAGGTTCTACAGCTGCACCATCGAGAGCATCCTGACTGGTATGGCAACCGCTCGGCCTCCGACCGCGAGGGACTATAGAGGGTAGTGCGTACGGCCCAGTACATCACTGGGGCCAAGCTTCCTGCCATCCAGGACCTCTATACCAGGTAGTGTCAGAGGAAGGCCCTAAAATTGTCAAAGACTCCAGCCACCCTAGTCATAGACTGTTCTCTTTGCTACCGCACGGCAAGCAGTACCGGAGCGCCAAGTCTAGGTCCAAAAGGCTTCTTAACTGCTTCTACTCCCAAGCCTTAAGACTCCTAAACAGCTAACCAAAGGGCTACCGAGACCCCTCTTTTATGCTGCAGCTACTCTCTTTATTATCTATGGATAGTTAACTCTACTGTACCTACATGTACATAATACCTCAACTAACCGGTGCCCCCGCACATTGACTCTGTACCGGTGCCCTCTGTATTTAACCTCGCTATTGTTATTTTACTGCTGCTGTTTAATTATTTGTTACTTAAATGTTTAATTTAACACTTATTTTTCTTAAAACTTCTTAAAGCCTTGTTGATTCAGGGCTTGTAAGTAGGCATTTCACTGTAAGGTCTACACTTGTTGTATTCGGCGCATGTGACAAATACAATTTGATTTGACATTTTTTCCCTTCAAGTTGCCTTTTTTATTGCTGTAAATCTATGGCATTATTTAGGATGCTTGAAGGCAGACTCACCGAAATGAAGTTGCCACGAGCAGCACTGCAGATATTAAGATGAAAGAAGATGCGCATGTGCACTGGTTCGCTTCACCCTGTTAGAGCGTGGTAGCCACAGGACCAAAACAGAAGTTGAGCCTCGCACTTCAAAGCTCTTAGTTGTTGCAGATATTGACCCACTATGCTGTTAACGGTCTACATCTACGTCATATTACTGAGTCTACCTTTAAACCTCTTTGGGCTAGACGTGCCGCTAGCGGCCCACCTTCACAACATCCGGTGAAATTGCAGAGCGCGAAATTCAAAATACAAAAATCGTAAAATTAAACATTCATGAAAATACAAGTGTACATACATTATTTAAAAGCTTAACTTCTTGTTAATCCAGCCGCTTTGTCAGATTTCAAAAAGGCTTTACGGCGAAAGCATACCATGCGATTATCTGAGGACAGCGACCGGCGTACAAAAGCATTAAAAACATTTTCCAAACCAGCAGAGGCGTCACAAAAGTCAGAAATAGCGATAAAATAAATCACTTACCTTTGAAGATCTTGCTCTGTTTGCAATCCCAAGGGTCTCAGCTACATAACAAATGGTTATTTTGTTCGATAAAGTCCTTCTTTATATCCCAAAAAAGTCTGTTTAATTGGCGCGCTTGATTTCAGTAATCCACCTTGTTCAAAATGCATACAAAGGAATCCCAAAAGATACCAATAAATATCCTCCAAACAAGTCAAACAACGTTTCTAATCAATCCTCAGGTAACCTAATATGTAAATAAATGATCAAATGTAAGACGGAGAATAGTGTGTTCAATACCGGAGATAAATAACGAAGTGCGCGCCCTCATCCACGAGCGCCACAAGACTCGAAATCTACAAATTCTAGCTCATTTTTCAAACAACAAGTCTAACACCCTTTCTAAAGACTGTTGACATCTAGTGGAAGCCATAGGAACTGCAATATGGGGGTTTCCTTTGATTTTCCCATAGACAGGCATTTGAATGGGTGGTGACCTCAAAAAAAATGATTCTGGATGGATTCTCCTCGGGTTTTCACCAGCCATATCAGTTCAGTTATACTCACAGACATTATTTTAACAGTTTTAGAAACTTCTGTGTTTTCTATCCAATACTACCAATTATATGAATATCCTAGCTTCTGGGCCTGAGTAACAGGCAGTTTACTTTGGGCACCAAAGAAAGAAATCTGTGAAAATTGAACGCTAAACGTTGTTTCAACCAGTCAAATTACGTTCGTATTTATTCCTCAGACACTCTAAAAAGCCTACAAGTAGAGGATGGTAAGTGCTTTACAGCACAAAGAGACTTGGGACTTGGGATCAGCAGCAGAATCTTGTGTAGTGGGTGTTCTAAATTCTGTAATTGTAAATAGCGCATACATTTACATTTTTTACTTTGTGTGTTGTTTGTATTGTGTTCACTTATGACATTAGATCAGTGTTGGCTGCTAACTTGGCCCTTATCTGAAATATTTCACTTCTGTGTTTGGAGACATTGGATCAGCATTCTTGTCGCGTCTCCTGTTTGTACACTTTATGTAGGGAAGCTAATGATCCGTAATGTATGACATTCCATACATTTTTGTATGTTTGCTATAGTTATGTTCTTGAAAATATATCAATTTACCAATTCGGCCACTTGGGTAGATTTGGGCAAATCGTGAAGGACACCTGGGTGACTTCATACTAAATGTCATGCAGCTTGCTCATTCTTGAAGTTATCAGTCTGAAACTTTGCACATACACTGTTGCCCTCTTGTGGACACCATCTAAATGGTCACCAAAGATGATGGTACAAAAGTATTCTGGTATTTTCTTTCACCAGATCTAATGTGTTATATTCTCCTACATTCATTTCCACAAACTTCAAAGTGTTTCCTTTCAAATGGTATCAAGAATATGCATATCCTTAGTTCAATGCCTGAGCTACAGGCAGTTAGAGCAAGGCTGCAGGCTTCCGAGCGAAGAGCTATCCCGACACACACTGCGATATGTTTGGAGTTTGCCACAGATTATCCATTATATTGACCAGGAGCCTTTTTTTAAGGCTAAATTCATCCGATGAACATAGTAGCCTTAAGATGCTTTTGGGAAACCGGGCCCAGATACTTAAGTGTCCGCTCTAAAATCTTTAAATATATATATATTTGTCATATACACAGGACACAGGGTGTGTACACTGTGTAATGAAATGCTTACTTGCAAGCTACCTCAACATAGCCCTTGATCATGACTCTCAGTTCCATTACATTACACGTCATTGGACGAAGGCGTCTTCTGAAGGAGGGAGTTTTGTTAAGAGGCCCGACGCATGGTTTGAACATTAACACGCATTGCTTGCGGTACATTTTTGCAAGCTTAAATCAAATCAAATTTATTTATATAGCCCTTCGTACATCAGCTGATATCTCAAAGTGCTGTACAGAAACCCAGCCTAAAACCCCAAACAGCAAGCAATGCATGTGAAAGAAGCACGGTGGCTAGGAAAAACTCCCTAGGAAAAACTCCCTAGAAAGGCCAAAAACCTAGGAAGAAACCTAGAGAGGAACCAGGCTATGAGAGGTGGCCAGTCCTCTTCTGGCTGTGCAGGGTGGATATTATAACAGAACATGGTCAAGATGTTAAAATGTTCATAAATGACCAGCATGGTCAAATAATAATAATCATAGTAGTTGTCGAGGGTGCAACAAGCACGTCCGGTGAACAGGTCAGGGTTCCATAGCCGCAGGCAGAACAGTTGAAACTGGAGCAGCAGCACGGCCAGGTGGACTGGGGACAGCAAGGAGTCATCATACCAGGTAGTCCTGAGGCATGGTCCTAGGGTTCAGGTCCTCCGAGAGAAAGACAGAAAGAGAGAAAGAAGAGAGAATTAGAGAGAGCATATTTAAATTCACACAGGACACCGGATAAGACAAGAGAAATACTCCAGATGTAACAGACTGACCCTAGCCCCCTGACACATAAACTACTGCAGCATAAATACTGGAGGCTGAGACAGGAGGGATCAGAAGACACTGTGGCCCCATCCGATGATACCCCCGGACAGGGCCAAACAGGCAGGATATAACCCCACCCACTTTGCCAAAGCACAGCCCCCACACCACTAGAGGGATGTCTCCAACCACCAACTTACCGTCCTAAGACAAGGCCGAGTATAGCCCACAACGATCTCCGCCATGGCACAACCCAAGGGGGGGCGCCAACCCAGACAGGAAGACCACGTCAGTGACTCAACCCACTCAAGTGACGCACCCCTCCCATGGACGGCATGGAAGAACACCAGTAAGCCAGTGACTCAGCCCCTGTAAAAGGGTTAGAGGCAGAGAATCCCAGTGGAAAGAGGGGAACCGGCAAGGCAGAGACAGCAAGGGCGGTTCGTTGCTCCAGCCTTTCCGTTCACCTTCACACTCCTGGGCCAGACTATACTTAATCATAGGACCTACTGAAGAGATAAGTCTTCAGTAGAGACTTAAAGGTTGAGACTGAGTCTGCGTCTCTCACATTGGTAGGCAGACCATTCCATAAAAATGGAGCTCTATAGGAGAAAGCCCTACCTCCAGCCGTTTGCTTAGAAATTCTAGGGACAATTAGGAGGCCTGCGTCTTGTGACCGTAGCGTACGTGTAGGTATGTACGGCAGGACCAAATCGGAAAGATAGGTAGGAGCAAGCCCATGTAATGCTTTGTAGGTTAGCAGTAAAACCTTGAAATCAGCCCTTGCCTTAACAGGAAGCCAGTGTAGGGAGGCTAGCACTGGAGTAATATGATCACATTTTTGGGTTCTAGTCAGGATTCTAGCAGCCGTATTTAGCACTAACTGAAGTTTATTTAGTGCTTTATCCGGGTAGCCGGAAAGTAGAGCATTGCAGTAGTCCAGCCTAGAAGTAACAAAAGCATGGATAAATTTTTCTGCGTCATTTTTGGACAGAAAGTTTCTGATTTAAGGACCTTATCTTTCATATCAGCGAGAAATTATTTTCAAAAAACAAAAGGTTAAATTGATACACACCTTTATAGGGTTAGTGTTACCACACCGCCATATCTCCATGTTACAGCGTGTGTTTACGGAAAACAGACGGAAGACAGAGTCGACTACCTGTGCTTGTAAGGCACGACGCTGGAAACAGGAAGCAGGTACATTGAGAACATTTAACCTGTCTGGGCCAGTGGGACGCTTGCGTCCCACCCTAATCAACAGCCAGTGGAATCGCGTCGCGTGAAATGCAAAACCTCATAAATGCTATAACTTCAATTTCTCAAACATATGACTATTTTACACCGTTTTATAGATACACCTCTCCTGAATCGAACCACGTTGTCCGATTTCAAAAAGGCTTTACAGCAAAAGCAAAACATTAGATTATGTTAGGAGAGAACCCAGCCAGAAATAATCACACAACCATTTTCAAAGCAACTAGCATGCATCACAAATACCCAAAACACAGCTAAATGCAGCACTAACCTTTGACAATCTTCATCAGTTGACAATCTTAGGACATCATGTTACACAATACATGCATTTTTTGTTCGATAAAGTTCATATTTATATATAAAAACAGCATTTTACATCGGCGCGTGACATTCAGAAAATATTTTCCCTCAAATGCTTCCGATGAATCAGCACTACAATTTACAAAATTACTATTCGAAAACATTGTTAAAATGTAATATTGTCATTCAAAGACTTATAGATTAACATGTCTTGAATGCCACTGCTTTGCCAGATTTAAAAATAACTTTACTGGGAAATCACACTTTGCAATAAACGACGTGGTATACCCAGCAAAATAGGCTAGGCTATACATGTTGGAGCCATCTTGGAACGATCAACCATCAAAAATACTATTGTAAATAAAACCTTACCTTTGACTATCTTTATCAGAAAGCACTTCCAGGAATCCCAGGTCCATAACAAATGTAGTTTTGTTCGAAAAAGTTAATCATTTATGTCCCAATTGTTAGCGCGCTCCGGAGGCTACTGAAAATGTACCGTGCTGAGTAGGACTTGTCGTCACGAATGTACAAAAAAAAATATTTAAGTTTGTTCAAACATGTCAAACGTTGTATAACATAAATCTTTAGGGCCTTTTTCAACCAGAGCTTCAGTAATATTCCATGGGGACGTTTGCATTGTCTTTCAAAATGTTTCGAAAGGGGAGGGTAGCCATGGGCGGCCGCATCATAATGGTAAATGGCCCTCCACCTGTGACCACTTTCCACAGCCTCTCTTTCAGTCAGTTTTCATAGTAGGAGACTCAAACCACTTTGTAAAGACTGGGGACATCTAGTGGAAGCCTTAGGAAGTGCTAAATGATTCATAAGCCCCTGTGTGTTTCAATGGCAAATGTTTGAAGTGATATCCACACATCAGATTTCAGTTTCCTGTCAGGATTTGTCTCAGGGTTTTGACTGCCATATGAGTTCTGTTATACTCACAGACACCATTCAAACAGTTTTAGAAACTTTAGGGTGTTTTCTATCCAAATCAAACAATTATATGCATATTCTAGTTACTGGGCAGGAGTAGTAACCAGATTAAATCGGGTACGTTTTTTATCCGGCCGTGCAAATACTGCCCCCTATCCCCAACAGGTTTTAATCAACTATGGAAATAAAACAGGACAGGACCAGCGTCTGGACAGGACAAAGTAACGAAATCAATGCTCACACAGGGAATAACGTGAGGAACAGGCAGATAAAGGGAAGGCAATCAAATAATAATAATAGAGTTCAGGTGGGTCCAATGAGGCGCTGGTGTGCGTAACAAAGGGGACAGGTGTGCGTAAAGATAGGTAGTCTGGGGCCCTCGAGCGCCAGAGAGAGGGAGAGTGGGAGCAGGTGTGACAGTGCTAATTAGCTGCCTCCGTCTCCTAATACCTGTGTGTAAAAGGAAGACAGACACCACAAACATGTTGTCACTGAAAAATACTGTTGGCTGCAACTGTGTTAAATCCGATTAAAACAGTGTCTATTTTGCATTTTTGAAATTATTTTTGATGTGTCTAGAACTGTACAACAATTGAGAATCAATTCACGTTTAGATGGAGTAACTGTCTGTTTAGGCTTACAGAGCCAATTCACCTTTTAAACAGAACATGTAAGGTCCTTGGACTAAAAGGAGAAATGTTAGGCTCCTTCAGTCCATTATTGAGCTACCTCTCAACAGTGCAGTGAAATATAAAAATATAAAAAATTAAACAGCAGTAAGGCAAGTGGTAAACAAATATAGGTATAAAAGTAGGAGTAAAACTAGCAGTAACGGTCTGTACATTAATGATCTGCCTTCTGTCTGCACTGGGTCTGAAGTTCAAATGTATGCAGATGATACAGGGATATATGTGCATGCAAAGAGCAAACAACAAGCTGCACAAGAACTCACTACTGTAATGGTCCAGGTTACAAAGTGGCTCAGTGACTCGTGTTTGCATCTCAATGTGAAAAAAACTGTTTGCATGTTCTTCACAAAGAGGGCAACAGATGCTACTGAGCCAGATGTCTATGTGTCAGGGGAGAAGCTCCAGGTGGTATCTGATTTGAAGTACCTTGGCATCATACTTGATTCCAACCTCTCTTTTAAAAAGCATGTGAAAAAGGTAATTCAAATAACCAAATTCAACCTAGCTAATTTCCGATTTATACGAAATTGTTTGACCAC
The DNA here is from genome assembly GCF_965601325.2 of Salmo salar. NCBI lineage: Eukaryota > Metazoa > Chordata > Actinopteri > Salmoniformes > Salmonidae > Salmo > Salmo salar. The sequence continues at coordinate 45,348,641 of NC_138305.1, read as the reverse complement.
AGAGGTAGCAAGACTGTACTTCAAATCGATGATACTCCCCCACTTAACATACTGCTTGACTAGTTGGGCCCAAGCTTGCTATACAACATTAAAACCTATTCAGTCTGTCTACAAACAGGCTCTCAAAGTGCTCGATAGGAAGCCCAATAGCCATCATCACTGTTACATCCTCAGAAAGCATGAGCTCCTGAGTTGGGAAAATCTTGTGCAATACACCGACGCATGTCTTGTATTCAAGATCCTAAATGGCCTAGCTCCCCCTCCACTCAGTATTTTTGTTAAACAGAAAACCCAAACATAGGGCAGCAGATCCACAAGGTCTGCCATGAGAGGTGACTGTATAGTTCCCTTAAGGAAAAGCACCTTTAGTAAATCCGCTTTCTCTGTGAGAGCATCCCATGTCTGGAATATACTGCCATCAGACACACATAACTGCACCACATATCACACTTTCACAAAATGCATGAAGACATGGCTAAAGGTCAATCAGATTTGTGAACATAATCACTAGCTGTGTATTGCCACTTTCCATGTTGTCTGTTGTCTGTAGCTTGTGAGGTGTGGAAACACTGTTGTTTTTATGGATTTTGTCTTGTTGCTTTTTGTTCTATGTTGCTCTGTCTGTATGCTACATCTTGCTTGTCCTATGTTGCTCTGTCTGTATGCTATGTCTTGCTTGTCCGATGTTACTCTGCGTATGTTCACTGTTCAATGATTGTCTATATTGTAATTGTTTTTAAATAACCTGCCCAGGGACTGCGGTTGAAAATTAGCCGGCTGGCTAAAACCGGCACTTTTACTGAAACGTTGATTAATGTGCACTGTCCCTGTAAAAATAAAATAAACTCAAAATGTACTATGAAATGTGCTATGTCAACAAGTAGAAAGTGAGCAAATAAAATAAATAGTAATAAATAATAACAGCAGTGATGGGAGTGAGTGAGCGATAGGTAACGATGCTTTGTGGGTGACAAGTTGTCGATGTGTTCAATGGGTTCCTGGCTCGAGCCCAGGTTGGGGCAAGGAGAGGGACGGAAGCAATACTGTGAGAGAGTCAGTGGAATTAGTCTCTAAAGATGCAGGTGAACAGCAGGTTGTGCAGGTGGATAGCTAGGCTCTTCAACAGTCTTATGGCCTGGTGGTGGATGCTGTGTTACCGTCTGCCAGACGGAAGAGGATATAACAGGCCGTGGCTGAAGTCCTTGGTCATCTTCCAGTGAAGGGACAGTGCAGCTGCCTTCACAGTCGGTGTTGCAGCTAGACAGGGTGCTCTCAATGGTGCATCTGTAGAAGCTGGTGTCATCTGGCATCTTTTTTAAAGAGTGGCTACTCCATGTCTTCTATGGAAATAAGGGGTAAAGTTTGTAATTATGAGTATAAGATGTAAAATGTAATCACAGTGAGCAGATTCGATATATTCGAACTTTAAAATAAGTCTCTAACCTTTACCTAACATCTCAACTTGCTCAGCACATTAGAACACAAAGACAAGCAAGTGCATATTTATTCATTATCAAATCAATTCTCTATGTGTAATTATTGCTTGATTAAACTAACTATGTTAACATTAATTAACTAGGAAGTTGGGGCACCATGGGAAAATGTTGTTTAAAGAGTTAATATTTCCCGAATTTAACTCTTCAGATATTTTCATATCTTATCGATTACAATCACTTATTAATGTATTATTACCTCATTAGTCATTCTGAACGTCGTATTTTCTTGTAGTCTGCACAAACCCTTTTTTATTGATGAATCAGCGATACACAAATTGGCCGAATTATTTATTTACTAACTTATTAAACAATTACAGAATACACAAATACACACTAACATTATAGAGTAAATAGTCTCTAGAAGACTAACAAAACAGGACAGTTTGGTTATAACATAGTGGCGAATTCAGAGAGAGGAGGGGGGAGGAAGGGAGACAAAGGCGTTACTCTATTGGACATTGGGAAGCTACGTTCAGGAAAATACAAAATCTTAAGCACTCTAATAACCGCTCATTCGGAAAAAGAGAATGCAATTTATGTATTTACAATTGAGCTGCCCTTGATCGTCCAAATCCTTTGGTCACAGAGATGTTGGGTGTACGACTCTGGTTCGGCCACCAGAGATCACCATGTCCTTAGGTAGAGCTCCTGATCGTGGTGGTGGTAAGAATGGATACTTCAACATACCCTGTACAGTAGTTCTAAGAGTTGATCTCGATAGAATACTTCAGAGGTTGTCGGTGTTCTCGTCCTAGGCTACTTACGTTTTCAACTGATAATGCGACGCCTAGGATTTGCTTCTTCTGTAGTGATCGATAGTTTCAGAGTTTATAACCATTTTGCAACATTCGGCTTACACCTCAGTCTGCTTGGTCTATAGAGTGGTAACCATTTCAACATGGGGACCAGCGTCCTCACGTTCTCTGGTCTTGTCCTTTGGTAGAGTTGTAGTTTTAATCCTTTTTGCAACATCTGGCTCACGCCTTATTCTGCTTGGTCTATAGAGTGGTAGATTTCTTAACCATTTGTAATGTATTCAGCTGGCGCTGCACGTAACTGGTCTAATATGTTAATTCTTCAGCGTGTCCTTTTAAACACTTGGGGAAAAAAGGGCATTCCAATACGTTTGGCATAATGTCTGTGCTCATGTGGGCGTGGTTACTGACTGGATAAACATTTTCTCATTTAGAAGACTAAAGTCACATTTCTATTTTTTCAATAGTATTCTGATACTTAATCATTAATTTTATACAACATTCAGATGCAAACCTCATAATTGAGAAGTGTAGACAAACAGAGATACAGTTATGTGGTTCTACCGTCTTTCATGAAGTCACAACATAAAAACATAAGTGTTCGACATAAGGGTTCTTTTAGTCTCCACTGAACATTTCCACACTCTCAAAAATATAAATATTGTTTAATTCTCCAATTTTGGGGAGGTAGGAGTTTTGGCGGGAGAAGATCCTTTGTTCTACTAAGGTCTCTCCCTCCATACGGCTTGGCAAGGGAAGGTATTTACGATAGAGGTCAACCGATTATGATTTTTCAATGCCGATACTGATACCGATTATTGGAGGGCCAAAAAAGCCTATACCGATTAATCGGTCGATTTTTATATATATTTGTAATAATGGCAATTACAACAATACTGAATGAATAATGAACACTTATTTTCACTTAATATAATACATCAATAAAATCCATTTAGTCTCAAATAAATAATGAAACATGTTCAATTTGGTTTAAATAATGCAAAAACAAAGTGTTGGAGAAGAAAGTAAAAGCGCAAAATGTGCCATGTAATAAAGCTAACGTTTAAGTTCCTTGCTCAGAACATGAGAACATATGAAAGCCGGTGGTTCCTTTTAACATGAGTCTTCAATATTACCAGGTAATAGGTTTTAGGTTGTAGTTATTGTAGGACTATTTCTCTTTATACCGTTTGTATTTCATATACGTTTGACTATTGGATGTTCTAATAGGTACTTTAGTATTGCCAGCCTAATCTGAGGAGTTGATAGGCTTGAAGTCATAAACAGCACAATGCTTGAAGCATTGCAAAGAGCTGCTGGCAAATGCAGTAAAGTGCTGTTTGAATGAATGCTTACGAGCATGCTGCTGCCTACCACCGCTCAGTCAGACTGCTCTATCAAATCATAGACTTAATTATAATATAATAACACACAGAAATACGAGCCTTAGGTCATTAATATGGTCAAATCCGGGAACTATCATTTCGAAAACAAAACGTTTATTCTTTCAGTGAAATACTGAACCGTTCCGTATTTTATCTAACAGTTGGCATCATAAGTCTAAATATTGCTGTTAGATTGTACAACCTTCAATGTTATGTCATAATTACGTAAAATTCTGGCAGATTTGTTCGCAACAAGCCAGGCAGTCCAAACTGCTGCATATACCCTGACTCCACATGCAATGAACGCAAGAGAAGTGACACAATTTCCCTAGTTTAATATTGCCTGCTAACCTGAATTTCTTTTAACTAAATATGCAGATTAAAAAAATATATACTTCTGTGTATTGATTTTAAGAAAGGCATTGATGTTTATGGTTAGGTACATTTGTGAAACGATTGTGCATTTTTTTCAAAAGCGCTTTTGTTAAATCATCCCCCGTTTGGCGAAGTTGGCTGTCGTTGTTAGGAAGAAATAGTCTTCACACAGTTCGCAACGAGCCAGGCGGCCCAAACTGCTGCATATACCCTGACTCTGTTGCACAGAACGCAAGAGAAGTGACACAATTTCCCTAGTTTAAAGAAATTCATGTTAGCAGGCAATATTAACTAAATATGCAGGTTTAAAAATATATACTTGTGTATTGATTTTAAGAAAGGCGTTGATGTTTATGGTTAGGTACACATTGGTGCAACGACAGTGCTTTTTCGTGAATGCGCTTGTTAAATCACCCGTTTGGCGAAGTAGGCCATGATTCAATGATAAATTAACAGGCACCGCATTGATTATATGCAATACAGGACAAGCTAGATAAACTAGTAATATCATCAACCATGTGTACAGTAGTTAACTAGTGATTATGTTAAGATTGATTGTTTTTCTAAGATACGTTTAATGCTAGCTAGCACCTTACTTTGGCTCCTTGCTGCACTCGCATAACAGGTAGTCAGCCTGCCACGCAGTCTCCTCGTGGAGTGCAATGTAATTGGCCATGATCGGTGTCCAAAAATGCCGATTACCGATTGTTATGAAAACTTGAAATCGTCCGTAATTAATCGGCCATTCCAATTAATCGGTCGACCTCTAATTTACAACCATCATAAAACTGGCCAACAGCCCCAAGAGAGGGGAGGGGGTCTTCAGACCTTTGCCTAGCCGGCACCCCCAATCTCCATCTCAGGACTGGTAATTCATGACAGTACATTGACGTCAATACAAAGATTAGTAGGCTCATGGTTCTCACCCGCTTCCATTGACTTACACAGTAATTATGACAACTTTCGGAGGACGTCCTCCAGCCTATCCAAGCTCTTGCAGCAGGAACTGACATGCTGTCCACCCAATCAAAGAATCCGAGAATTCATTTAGTACTGAAAGCATTAGCTACCGCTAGCTAGCACTGCAGTGTATAAAATGTGATGAGCAGTTGACTCAAAGAGAGAGAAAGAAAATAGTTGAACAGTTTTGAACATATTAATGTATTCCATAACGAAGGAGAAGCAAGAGAGAAAGAGATTTTTTCACACTATAAGTTTGTGTTTCTTACATGTGCATAAGGCTAGTTTGTCTTTTCTTAGCATGTTGGGCCTAAATTGTGTTAGCCACTAATGCTAGTTAGCTAGCTAATAAATGTACTGAGTCTGAGCAAACATAGCTAGCTGTACACCCAGATAATACCAGGGATGGTGCGACCTAAATCAGCATGTTGTTTGTGCAACAGTATCTTCTAAATCAAAGAGGACTACGCAATGCATGAATATGTTAGCTACATGAAGTAGCTAAGAGACAACATTAAATGTAGCCAAAGATTATAGGGTCCCTGTCACGTTCGTCGTAAGAATGAGACCAAGGTGCAGCGTGGTAAGTGTACATCTTTCCTTTTAATAGATGAACACCTAACAAAATAAAGAAAAAATACAAAACGAACGTAAAGTTCTGCAGGCTTCACAGTAGCTATACAAAAACAAGATCCCACAAAAACCCAGTGGGAAAAGGCTGCCTAAATATGATCCCCAATCAGAGACAACGAAAAACAGCTGCCTCTGATTGGGAACCATATCAGGCCAACATAGAATACAAAACATAGATATACATAATCTAGAATGCCCACCCAAATCACACCCTGACTTAACCAAATAGAGAAATAAACAGGCTCTCTACGGTCAGGGCGTGACAGTCCCCTAGAAAACACTGACCATCCCTTTGGTTCCAACCCTGTCACAATAACTCCTCCCTGGCATTTTCATTCGTTGGCATGTCAAACACTGTATTCAGAGTGACCACTATTATATTCTAACTATAGAATTAGAATAATCATTATATTTCCATGATTCCAACAGTTCACCCAAGTGTTTTGCTCTAAATCTCAATTGCAACATTTGGTTACAAATAAGGCCTGAATGGTTTGCCCATATCATGCTGCCCTTCGTGGCACTGTAGAAATGATCTCAAATGAGTGCAGGGAATGCAGAAATGTATAAAATATTTTTGGTTGAAGTTGAATTGAACAGTATAAAACAATCAGAATAGAGAAAGACCCATTGAAATCACTTAGAATGTATGTGTTGGCCACCCTAAGTTCACACACTACTCACAAAGCAAATGTACAACTTTTATTATTCAAAAACATAAAATATATATTTTTTATAACCTGATATGATATTTTGGCCATATCACCCAAATCTAGCTGACAGACTACTTCGATGATGATGTGACAAACTATTTTGAAAACCAGTCAAAACACACAGCTAGCTACTGTTACTGTAAGTACTGTAGCTACCTATGTAAGTTGTTAGTCAACTCTACTAATGTGATGTAGCCCAATGCACTGATCTTACCTGCTACTACTAGATATTCCAATCGAAAACAGCAGACAACAAAACTTCTGATTTCAGAAAAAGATAACATAAGCCGCTAAAGTTTTAAAACGTTACAGTTTAATTAAATGTTCACGGTAGAGACAGAGAGAAGAGACGCTCCTCTTCTAGTTCCGGCCTCTTTTCTCATTGGTCAATTATTGGTTACGTCTTGGTTGCACAGGCGTCTCAGATTGGTTGGTGAGTGCAATTATTGGTTACTGTCACGATCGTCAAAAGGAGAGGACCAAAGTGCAGCGTGTGTCGTTCCACATATTTATTTATACTGTGAAACTATGCAATACTTAATTATACTGAATGAACACATACACAACTCAACAATAATCACCCACAAAACCCAGGAAGAAAAACCCCTACTTAAGTATGATCTCCAATTAGAGACAACGAAGACCAGCTGCCTCTAATTGGAGATCATCCCAAACAAACCAACATAGAAATACAAAACTAGAACCTAAGAACATAGAAATAGAACACATAGAATAACCCCCCCTGTCACGCCCTGACCTACTCTAACATAGAAAATAACTGCTTACCATGGTCAGGACGTGACAGTTACTTGTTGGTTACAAACGGCTATATGATTTGTTGTCGCAAGCAGAAATTTCCTTGACACACCGTTGTCAGGGGGCGCCAAGGATGCTACTGACACTTGCACCAAATATTTTTTTTAACTAAACCAAGCTAGACCCCAGCCTGTCGTTTCCAATGGGGAAAAATTATTTGTAAATTCGCTCTGTCTATGTACTCCGATTTCAGAGCGCTATTGTCTGAGCGTGCCAGAGCGCAGAATAACTGATGAATCGACTAACGCTCAGCACCCGTTTTAGCCAGTTAGCTTGGGTGCTTGACTGCTGTTGTGAGGTCAGAACGCTCGGATCAACCCTACTCCTCGGTCAGATCGTTCAGTGAGAGTGTGTGCAGTAAACACTCTGAATTTACAAACGACAATCTGACAACGCTCTGAATTTACGAAAGCCCAGAGCGCACTCTGGCACTCCAGATTGAATTTACAAACACACACATGGTGGACAGAGCCAAGCACAAGCTATCAAGATCCTATTGGCTCGTTCTAGCATGTATCTGGGTATTTCCATTAGGGAAAATGCCTATTCTGTGAAGAACGCGTGTGCAATAACTCAATTTGCTTTTGCAATCCTTCTAAACAACGCGATTTTTAAAAACGTTTGCAACGGGTAAAGTCAACTAAACTTAGTCCACTCTGTTCATAACAGAATGTTGGCCAAAATCCATCTTGTTTCATCCTGCCGCTGCCGGCCAGTGGGCTTCCTCTCACTACCATATTTGTGAGTGGCAACGCCAAGCACATTTATACATCCGGTTAAAAATCTGTCTCATTGTTCTATCTGCATTTCAAGAGTGAAAGTAAGAGCAGTACAGACAGACAGATCAAGTTTAGATAATACGACTTTTGATCTGGTATTTGACGACCCTCTCATCCAAACCTGATGTTTGTGACTACTTTGTTTATTTTCTGTCTTGGTTGACGTCGTGACAATATTGTGCGGTAAGTAGCTAAACTAATTGATATTCTTAAATTGCACATATTTTTCTTGCCTCAGCCACAATCGATGTAATTAACTATGTATTTCAGTAACAGTTAAAGCTGTCTGTCTGTTTTGGTTTGCAGGGTCAGTGAAATACAGTCAGTCAATGAACAGACAAATTCATGCAGATTATTATTGTTAAACCAATCAATATTTGCATTGTGTAATGCAATTTGACCTTTACTTTATCAGTTAATTGTGTATTGTTGTGACAAGAAAGAACTGTTGTGACAGTAACCAATAAAAACAAATAGATACATTTATTTTTGTCAGAGCAAAAGAGTGTTGGCTGATTATGCTTTGAAAATGACCCCCGACTAACAGGCTGTGCATACTTACACTTTCACTTTCTGATTACTGGAAGAGCAGTACAGACAGACAGATCAGGTTAAGATAATACAACTTTTGATCTGGTATTTGACGACCCTCTCATCCAAACCGGATGTTTGTGACTAGTTTGTTTATTTTCTGTCTTGGTTGACATCGTGACAATATTGTGCGGTAAGTAGCTAAACTAATTCATATTCTTGAATTGAAAATATTTTTCTTGCCTCAGCCGCAATCGATGTAATTGGCTATGTATTTCAGTAACAGTTGAAGCTGTCTGTCTGTTTTGGTTTGCAGGGTCAGTGAAATACAGTCAGTCAATGAACTCACAAATTCCTGCAGATTATTATTGTTAAACCAATCAATATTTGCATTGTGTAATGCAATTTGACCTTTACTTTATCAGAACATTCTGTATTGTTGTGACAAGAATGAACTGTTGTGAAAGTAACCAATAAAAACGAATAGATAAATTATTTTGGTCAGAGCAAAAGAGTGTTGGCTGAATATGCGTTGAACGTTATCCCCAACCAACAGGCTGTGCATACTTACACTTTCACTTTCTGATTACCAGAAATCAGGAGGATGTTTCAAGAGTGAAAGTAGAAGCAGTACAGAAGTGTTTACATAAATCTTGATAAGATAATACGACTTTTGATCTGGTATTTGACGACCCTCTCATCCAAACCTAACGTTGTGACTAGTTTGTTTATTTTCTCTGTTGATTGACATCATGAGAGTATTGTGCAGGTAAACAAATTGAGATTATTAAATTGGGCATATTTTTCTTGCCCCAGCCACAATGTAATTAGGCTATGTACTGTATTTCCATGTATGGGTAGCTGCAGCCCAATATCGCAATCGGAGTATGGGCGAGTGGGTGTGTCGAAAGGAGTGGGTGTATGGAAATCGAGTCAGCTAGTTGGGCAGATTTGTTGCTTCTCAAAATCGTTTTGCGTGGCTGATTGGGCTAGACGACGAGTAAATCGGTAACCACTGCAGCAGTGTTGTATCAACGTGCCTGCCGATTTAAGGTGCTTCATACTGGGTATCATGGTAGTGTCGCCGGCGGTAGCTAACTTGGCCATGTTTTCTCCACGGGATTTTATTTAACCTCTCTGGAACATGTGGGACGCTAGCGTCCACCCGCGGGACACACTGCCAACAGCCAGTGAAATAGCAGGGAGGCAAATTCAAAACAACAAAAATCTCATAATTCAAATTTCTCAAACATACAACTATTATATCCCATTTTAAAGATAATCTTCTCGTTAATCCAACCACATTGTCCGATTTCAAAAAGGCTTTACGGCGAAAGCATAACATTAGATTATGTTAGGACAGCGCCTAAACAAGAAAAACCACATAGCCATTTTCCAAGCAAGGAGAGGTGTCACAAAAAACAGAAATACAGCTAAAATGAATCACTAACCTTTGATGATCTTCATCAGATGACACTCCCAGGACTCAATGTTACACAATACATGTATGTTTTGTTCGATAAAGTTCATATTTATATCCATAAACCCCATTTTACATTGGCGCGTGATGTTCGGAAATGTTTTGCCTTCCAAAACTTCCGGTGAATGAGCACATCAATTTACAAAAATACTCATCATAAACGTTGCTAAAATTTACAACAGTTATTGACAGTATTATAGATACACTTCTCCTTAATGCAACCGCTGTGTCAGATTTCAAAATAGCTTTACGGCAAAAGCACATTGTTCAATATTCTGAGTACAGAGCTCAGCCATCAAAGCAAGCTATACAGTTACCCGCCAAGGTCTGGAGTCAACTAAACTCAGAAATAGTATTATAAATCTTCACTTACCTTTGCTGATCTTCGTCGGAATGCACTCCCAGGACTCCCATTTCCACAAGAAATGTTTGTTTTGTTCGATAAACTCCATATTTATGTCCAAATACCTCCGTTTTGTTTGCGCGTTCAGATCACTAATCCAAAGGCATAATGCGTGAGCGCAAAACCAGAGACGAAAAGTCAAATAGTTCCATTACCGTTCGTAGAAACATGTCAAACGATGTTTACAATCAAACCTTAGGGTCTTTTTAACATAAATCTTTGATACTATTCCATAGTGTATTCATTACAGAGGAAAAAGAAGGAACGGCACGGTAAACAACTCGTTGGTCCCAGGCTTGAGACAGCTCTTATTCTCTTCCCAGTAACAGTAGAAGCATGAAACAAGGTTCTAAAGACGGTTGACATCTAGTGGAAGCCTTAGGAAGTGCAAAATGACCCCACAGACACTGTAGTTTGGAAAGGCAATCAGTTGAAAAACTACAAACCACTTCCTGGTTGGATTTCTTTTCAGGTTTTTGCCTGCCATATGACTTCTGTTATACTCACAGACATCATTCAAACAGTTTTAGAAACGTCAGAGTGTTTTCTATCCAAATCTACTAATACTATGCATATCCTACCTTCTGGGCCCGAGTAGCACACAGTTTAATTTGGGCACGTCATTCATTAACGTAGAATAGCAGCCTGGTATACACAAGAAATAACACATTTTGATAACGATCTATACTGAACAAAAATATAAATGCTTCATGCAACAATTTAAGGATTTTACTGAGTTACAGTTCATACAAGGAAATCAGTCAATTGAAATGAATTTATTTGGCCCTAATCTATGGATTTCACATGACTGGGCAGGGGCCCAGTCATGGGTGGGCGTGGGAGGGCATAGGCCCACCCTCTTGGGAGCCGGGCCCACCCACAGGGGAGCCAGGCCCAGCCAATCAGAATTAGTTTTTTTTCCCACAAAAGGGCTTTATTACAGACCAGAAATACTCCTGTTTCATCAGCTGTCCGGGTGGCTGATCAGATGATCCCGCAGGTGTAGAAACCAGATGTGGAGGTCCTGGGCTATCGTGGTTACACGTGGTCTGCGGTTGTGAGGTCAGTTGGACGTACTGCCAAATTCTCTAAAATGACGTTGGAGGCAGCTTATGATAAAGAAATTAACATACAATTATCTGGCAACCGGTCTGGTGGACAATCCTGCAGTGAGCATGCTCCCTCAAAACTTGAGACATTTTGTGGCATTGTGTTGTGTGACAAAATTTTAGAGTGGCCATTTATTGTGCCAAGCACGAGGTGCACCTGTGTAATGATGATTCTGTTTAATTAGCTTCTTGATATGCACACCTGTCAGGTGGATAGAATATCTTTGCATAGGATAAATGCTCACTAACAGGGATTTGAAATTGGAGAGAAATGAGCTTTTTGTGCGTATGGAAAATTTCTGGGATCTTTTATTTTAGCTCATAAAACATGGGACTGACACTTTCCACTTTATATTTTTGTTCAGTAAATGTCCCCTTGATGCATACATACAGTTGAAGTCGGAAGTTTACATACACTTATGTTGGAGTCATTAAAACTTGTTTTTCAACCACTCCACAAATTTCTTGTTAACGCCTGAAGGTATATTGGTCATCTGTACAAACAATAGTATGCAAGTATAAACACCATGGGACCACGCAGCCGTCATACCGCTCAGGAAGGAGACGCGTTCTGTCTCCTAGAGATGATCATACTTTGGTGCGAAAAGTGCAAATCAATCCCAGAAAAACAGCAAAGGACCTTGTGATGATGCTGGAGGAAACAGGTACAAAAGTATCTATATCCACAGTAAAACGAGCCCTATATCGACATAACCTGAAAGGCCGCTCAGCAAGGAAGAAGCCACTGCTCCAAAACCGCCATAAAAAAGCCAGACTACGGTTTGCAACTTCACATGGAGACAAAGATCATATTTTTTAGAGAAATGTCCTCTGGTTGGATGAAACAAAAATATAACTTTTTGGCCATAATAACCATTGTTATGTTTGGAGGAAAAAGGGGAGGCTTGCAAGCCGAAGAACACCATCCCAACCATGAAGCACGGGGGTAGCAGCATCATGTTGTGGGGGTGCCTAAAAAGGCAGGAGGGACTGGTGCACTTCACAAAATAGATGACATCATGAGAAAGGAAAATTATGTGGATATATTGAAGCAACATCTCAAGACATCAGTCAGGAAGTTAAAGCCTGGTCGCAAATGGGTCTTCCAAATGGACAATGACCCCAAGCATACTTCCAAAGTTGTGGCAAAATGGCTTAAGGACAACAAAGTCAAGGTATTGGAGTGGCCATCACAAAGCCCTGACCTCAATCCTATAGAACATTTGTGGGCAGAACTAAAAAGGCGCGTGCGAGCAAGGAGGCCTACAAACCTGACTCAGTTACACCAGCTCTGTCAGAAGGAATGGGCCAAAATTCACCCAACTTATTGTGGGAAGCTTGTGGAAGGCTACCCGAAACGTTTGACCGAAGTTAAACAATTTAAAGGCAATGCTACCAAATACTAATTGAGTGTATGTAAACTTCTGACCCACTGGGAATGTGATGAAAGAAATAAATGCTGAAATAAATCATTCTCTACTATTATTCTGACTTTTCACATTCTTAAAATAAAGTGCTGATCCTAACTGACCTAAGACAGGGAATTTACTAGGATTAAATGTCAGGAATTGCGAAAAACTGAGTTTAAATGTATTTGGCTAAGGTGTATGTAAACTTCCGACTTCAACTGTACATATGGTCTAATACTCAATGGGGAGGGCATGAACGGCAACAACGCTCCCGCTTGACTGAGCACTACTGTCCGGCAATGGCATGGTAAGTAGCTTCCTAGTAGCCAATATCAGGGTGAACGTCACAGTAATCACACACATACAACACATGAAGCAACAGTACACCCCATTGTCAATACTTTTAATAAGTAGCTTTTAAATATTACTCAGACTCATCATCTGGCTTGAAAACAGAAGTCCAAACTATATCTCAATGTAAGGTAGTCGCATAATAAGAAATAGAAGAAAAAAACCTCACAGTTCAATCAAAACCGTCTAACCTATAGCAGAGCGCTTTCGACACACCCACTCCTTTCCACACGCCCACTACTTTCGAGACACCCATTCCTTTTGACACACCCACTTCTTTCGACACGCTCACTACTTTCCTTTCGACACACCCACCTGCCCATTGTGATTTGGTCGCTATATTGGGATACAGCTACCCTCTTGTCTGTATTTCAGTAACAGGTGATCCTGTCTGTGTCGCTCTGCAGGGTCAGTGAAATACAGTCAGTCATGAACAATGAGGTAAAGATGCTGCAAATGTTCAATTGACCTTTCTTTCCTAGTTTTTTATTCATTTTCTTCTATTGATATGTTATTGACATTAGGGATATTTGCAGGTGGAAATCTTAGCACCTTTAAGTAGGCCTCAAGAGGACCTCTTGTCAGATGCAATGGGCAACTACTCAGCCACAGGAGGAGAGCCAAACACACTTCCTACAGACGTTAACAAAGACCCTAACATTCAAGAATCAATTCAAGATGTAAACAAACTTCCCAAAGACAGCGAGAAATCATCTGAGCTTCCAAGCAAGGTTGTCATTAAGGTTGCTGCTGTTATCGTTCTCTAATAGGTTTTTTGTTGAAGTTTGATTACGAGACAATTTTCCATAATTAGCTAATAGAAATAAAAATCACATTTGGTGTATCATTAGATTTTGAATCGTGTGCTTTGAGTTCTAGTGGTGAGTGTTAGAGTGTGTTTATTCAAGGTGGGGAATGCAGACGACATAGAGACCTATGAGCAGAATACCATCCAGGTACTGTATGCGGAGTATATACTCTCATTTCTAACTTTGGTTCTTATCAGCTGATATTACCAACTGTACAATTAAATTAGATCATTGACATTAGTTAAATGTTAAATATGTGGCGTTAATAAGGGTGACGTCATCATGCAATAAAGCCTTTTAATCTTATCAATTGTTTATAGTACAATCTTGTGTGATTTCTGAACTTTTCTCTCTGTTGCAGCAGGAACCTCCAAAAGGTATGCCTACTGTGAAATCAAGCATACATTTTGCAGTATTTGGGTCCCAATTAACTTGTGGTAACCGCCTGTAGCAGGATATCAAAGAGTCCTGAGATCAGTATTGCAATCATCTTCTATTTATTCATCATTTCAACATTTCAGGGAAATAGGCACTATGGGCAACTTGGCAAAAAAGGCTGTGTCTGAAAACAATAGGCCTGCTACCTATCAGTTCGTGGTGCTGTCCATGGTGCAGAACTTTTGCGCGCCCATACACTGAAATAATTAAGGTTCTTAAAAGGTACTTCCTCAGCTCTTAAGGTTTCTTGGAGAACTCTTGCCCAAGAATAACCTTGCATCGACAGTTCTTCAGAATTCTAAAAGGTTCTTGAAATGTATAGAAAGCCTGTAGATATGTCCTTTTCATAGCACACAGCAAATTGGCCAGTGTTGATTTGTCAGTGTAACATTTCTAGTGTCCATGCAATAATTAAATTCACTGTAAAGAGTTAAATTAAAATTCTGTGGTGTAAAATAACCCCACTGTTGGTGTTAATAACCAGCATTGAACCAAAACCATGCCCATTATTATCATATTTCCCAGCATGCTCTATTGCAGGTAGATTTTTAGAATAGTTTGTTTTAATATCTATGTTTTTGCATGTACAGTACCAGTCAAAAGTTTGGACACATCTTCTCATTCCAGGGTTTTTCTTATTTTTTTTAAACTATTTTCTACATTGTAGAATAATAGCGAAGACATCAAAACTATGAAATAACACATATTGAATCATGTAGTAACCATCAAAGTAGCCACGCTTTGCCTTGATGACAGTTTTGCATACTCTTGGCATTCTTTCAACCAGGTTTATTCTTTCAACCACATCACCGGATTCCTGCCGCAAGCTCTGGACCATTACACCGGATCATCGCAGCTAGCTAGCTGCGATCAAGTGGCTACTGTTAGCTAACGCCTCTGTCCCGAAGCAAGCACCAGTTAGCCTTGAGCTAGGCCCATATACCAGCTAACTTCTTGGGCTACTATACCTCTTTTGCCAATTGGCCTGGACCCTTTATTGTCGACACGGAGCCCCGCCGATCCATCACGACTGGTCTGCCAATGTAATCGTCCGATGTGGTTTCAACAGGCTTTTCCGCTGCGATGTCGCCGAAGACCCATCCGCTATCCCGGCCCGCTAGCTTTCTGAACGCCGTTGTCTCCCTCTCGCCTAGCGTAGTAGCGACTACCAAATGGCTCCCTGACTCACCTATTGCTGCTCATTGGACCATGTGATCACTCGGCTACACAGCTGATGCCTGCTGGACTATTCACTAACGCGGTTCCTCTTTTTGTTTATCTGTCGGCCCCAGCCTTGAAATCAGGTCCTGTGCGTACCTAACTGACCCTCTCTGCCCATTTATCGCCATTTACCTGTTGTTGTCTTAGCTCTCCCGATCAACACCCGTGATTGCTTTATGCCTCTCTCTAATGTCAACATGCCCTGTCTACTGCTGTCTCGGTTAGTACTTATTGTTTTATTTCACTGTAAAGCCCCCAGTCCCGCTCAACATGCCTTAGATAGCTCTATTGTCCCACCCCCCCACACATGCGGAGACCTCACCTGGCTTAACTGGTGCCTCCAGAGATGCAATTGCTCTCATCGTCACTCAACGCCTAGGTTTACCTCCACTGTACACACATCCAACCATACCCTTGTTTGTACATCATGCCCTGAATCTAATCTACCACGCCCAGAAATCTGCTCCTTTTATTCTCTGTTCCCAGCGCACTAGACAACCAGTTCTTATAGCCTTTAGCCGTACCCTTATCCTACTCCTCCTCCATTCCTCTGGTGATGTAGAGGTTAACCTAGGCCCTGTAGCCCCCAGTACGACACCTATTCCCCAAGCACTCTCGTTTGTTGACTTCTGTAACCGTAAAAGCCTTGGTTTCATGCATGTTAACATCAGAAGCCTCCTCCCTAAGTTTGTTTTATGCACTGCTTTAGCACACTCCGCCAACCCTGATGTCCTAGCCGTGTCTGAATCCTGGCTTAGGAAGGCCACCAAAAATTCTGAAATTTCCATCCCCAACTACAACATTTTCCGTCAAGATAGAACTGCCAACGGGGGCGGAGTTAGCCTGCCGAGTTCTGTCATACCATCCAGGTCTGTGCCCAAACAGTTTGAACTTCAATTTTTAAAAATCCACCTTTCCAGAAATAAGTCTCTCACAGTTGCCGCTTGTTATAGACCCCCCTCAGCCCCCAGCTGTGCCCTGGACACCATATGTGAATTGATTGCCCCCCATTTATCTTCAGAGTTCGTACTGTTAGGTGACCTAAACGGGGATATGCTTAAAAAAAGGTGAAATAAAATAATTTTGTTTTAAAAGGTAGTCACCTGGAATGCATTTTAATTAACAGGTGTGCCTTGTTAAATTAATTTGTGGAATTCCTTTCCTTCTTAATGCATTTGAGCCAAACAGTTGTGTTGTGACAAGGTAGGGATGGTATACAGAAGATAGCCCTATTTGGTAAAATACCAAATCCATATTATGGCAAGAACAGCTCAAATAAGCAAAGAGAAACAACAGACCATCATTACTCTAAGACATGAAGGTTAATCAATGTGGAAAATGTCAAGAACTTTGAAAGTTTCTTCAAGTGCAGTCCCAAAAACCATCAAGCGCTATGAAACTGGCTCTCATGAGGTCCGCCACAGGAAAGGAAGACCCAGAGTTACATCTGCTGCAGAGGATTAGCATTAACTGCACCTCAGAAATTGCAGCCCAAATAAATGCTTCACAGAGTTCATGTATCAGACACACTGTTCAGAGGAGACTGCGTAAATCAGGCCTTCATGGTCAAATTGCTGCAAAGAAACCACTACTAAACGACACCAATAAGAAGCGACTTGCTTGGGCCAAGAAACAGGAGAAATGGACATTAAACTGGTGGAAATCTGTCCTTTGGTCTGATTAGTCCAAATTTGAGATTTTTGATTCTAACCGCCGTGTCTTTGTGAGATGCAGAGTAGGTGAACAGATGATCTCCGTATGTGTGGTTCCCACCGTGAAGCATGGAGGAGAAGGTGTGAGAGTGCTTTGTTGGTGACACTGTCAGTTATTTATTTAGAATTCAAGTCACACTTAACCAACATGACTCCACTGCATTCTGCAGCCATACACCATCCCCTCTGGTTTGCGCTTAGTGGGGCTATCATTTGTTTTTCAACAGGACAATGACCTAAAACACACCTTCAGGCTGTGTAAGGGCTACTTGACCAAAAAAGCAGTGATGGAGTGCTGCATTAGATGACCTGGCCTCCACAATCACCCGACTTCAACCCAATTGAGATGGTCTGGGATGAGTTGGACCGCAGAGTGAAGGAAAAGCAGCCAACAAGTGCTCAGCATATGTGGGAACTCCTTCAAGACTGTTGGAAAAGCATTCTTCATGAAGCTGGTTGAGAGAATGCCAAGAGTGTGCAAAGCTGTCATCAAGGCAAAGGGTGGCTACTTTGAAGAATCTAGAGGAAAAAGAAACGCACACCTATTTAGGCGAGGTGCTGGCTAGCGGAGTGAAACACTTGAAAATACTTTTGGTTGAGAGAATGCCAAGAGTGTGCAAAGCTGTCATCAAAGCAAAGGGTTGCTATTTGAAGAATCTCAAATATAAAATATATTTTGATTTGTTTACCACTTATGTTTACCACTTTTGTGTTATTTCATAGTTCTGATGTCTTCACTATTATTCTGCAATGTAGAAAATAGTAAAAATAAAACCCCTTGAATGAGTTGGTGTGTCGAAACTTTTGACTGGTACTGTATATTGATTGATTAATTATCCTATGCTACTCAAATATAAATAACATACATTTTTCTTTGCTATTCCAATCTGTTACTTGGACGTTTTGCACCCGTTACTGAAATGGTTGTTCCAGTTTAGATGTTTTAAAGGGGCAATCAGCAGCTGCTTTGCCCATTGTTGGACTTATAAATGAATGACATGTACCCAGTGAATCTTGAAGAATATAACTTATAAATGCCACATGAGTTTAGTTGAACTGTCGTACCCCATCAGAACCCAAAATATAAGCTTGTTTTGTGGGTTTGTAAGCAAAGTAAACATAAACAAACACTATATAGCCTCAAAACATGTTTAAAACTATACATTTTATTATCATGTATGGTCAGTCCTTGCATGCATAGCTTTGTATTTGAATTTGAGAGAGGTTACATTTCTCCAGCCCCATCCCTCAGCTTCTTACCAAAACAGGGGGGATGCTTTGTTACCGTTTCAACTACTGATGCCGCTTTATGGCAGTCATTCAAAATGTTTGATATCCCCTCTGTCTGGATTCCAATAGGAATTACACATCATTTTGCAAGCCAGCATAATGTGACTTGCAGGCATGATGTGGCCTGTAAACTGAGCTTCAGAACAGTGTATTAGGGTCAAACTAGGCCCTCAAAAGAAGGCCTTACAAAATATGCATTGTCATAATGAATAACATTTTAATGACATGTTCACTTAGGATCTCATATGGTGAAGGCCACAGGTTGGAAAATTATTGAATGCAACAACCATGTCTCTGTCACTAGCAAACAAAGTCATGGGTGGTACTGCTAATTAAAAAATGTACTCGAAAGGCTGGGAAATATGCAAATAAGGCTTAAAACCCTACTGCAGAGCTATTCAATTCAGGTCCTGGAGAGCCAAAACATTTCTGGTTTTGGATTTTTCTATGATTATTTGAAGAACCATCCAATTTATGGTTTTCAGAGACCCATAGGGGTGTCAGTCATTCCATGGAGGGCATAGAGTCTGCTGGTTTTTGATTTCTCCTTTCAATTAAGACCTAAACAACCAGATGAGAGGAGTTCCTTACTAATCAGTGACTTTAATTCCTCAGTCAAGTACAAGGGAGGGGAGAACTCGCAGACACTCGCACTCTGTGGAATGAGTTTGCCCTATGGCATCACTCTCAAGAACCTTTATTTGGTTACAACTTGCAACTTTATTTTTAGGAGTGTAGAACGTGTGTGCTGATATACAGTTCACGCTGCTGTTGTGCTGTCCATGGTGCTGAAAGTTTGTGCACCAGTAGAACAGTTATTGTCCCCAATTGGTCAATCGCACTGCGAAGATCCGCTATCTCCAATTTTTTGAATCGCTCTGTTCTCTGAATTTACCTTGCCGTTCTCATTTTGGCGAGATCTTCTTTCCTTCCGTCATTTTGTCGGTGCCCATACATTTTAGCGGACACTGCCTGTAAGGACTAAACAAGGGATTCCTGCAGGCTAGTTAGATGTCTTCATTGTAGCTGAGGCTTCTAGTACAATTTAAGTTAGCCTACCACACCGCCTTTTAGGATCTCATGAGGGCATAACACAGCAGCTCACTGTAACCAGTAGCTTAACTGAGGTGACATCACCAGAGGAGAGTGTCATCATGGCTTTCTGTCCCATCGACTCTCGTGCTGGGACTGATATTGAAGCAGCACTGCAGCAGATTCCTGGCAATTCAGTAATCTGACCAAATTCCTCTGACAGCTACTTTCTCCATGTTTAGATGGGTAGAAATAAAATTAATTGACAATGGCAGCAGTAACTTATGCATGTTATTACATTTAGCATACGTTGCTAGGCTACTCATATCCATGGTTAAGAGTTGACATGTATTTTGTTTCCTAAACCTGTCATTCTTGTAGTGATGCACAAAAGTTGTGTCTGAAAACAATAAGCCTACAAGCTATCAGTTTGCGCTGGTCGTTGCGCTGTCCATGTTCCTGAATAACTGTGCGCGGTATATAGTTTGCGCTGATCATGGCGCTGTCTGTGGTGATGAATGTTTGCGCGCCCATAGAATGTTTGCCCCGATATCTACTGTAGTTTGTGCTGCTGTGGCGCTGGCATGGTGCTGAATGTTCGTGCACCAGTAGAACAGTTATGGTCCCCAATTGGTCAATCACACCGCGATATCACCAAGACTTGGCTAAAAGTTCCACTATCTCCAACTTTTTCCATCCCTCTGTTTGCTGAACTTATTTGGCCCTGCTCATTTTAGCGAGATCCACTTTCCTTCCATTGAAAATGAATGGGCTCTGTAATTTTGTCGGTGCCCATCAATTTCGCGGACATTGCCTGTAAGGGCACAAGTGATTCCCGCAGGCTAGTTAGATGTCTTTATTGTAGCAGAGGCTTCAATACAATTGAAGTTAGCCTACAACACTGCCATTTAGGGAACATGCAATTGAGATCCATCATGATGGCAGGCTGTAAGACTGAATATGCTTATGTTGTAACTGAGGTGTCACAGTTGCTTAACCACATACTTAAACCATATGTTTATTATTCTATAGAGTCGAAGATGAAGAAGTTCTTCACCATTCTGACTGGGAATACTCTGGGGTCTCATGAGGAAATAAATCGCCAGCTCACTAAAAATGGTTTAACTAAGGTGATGTCATCAGCGGAGAGTGATGTCATCATGGCTTTCTGTCCCATCGTCTCTCGTGCTGGGACTGATATTGAAGCAGCACTGCAGCAGATTCCTGGTAATCTTGGCACCCAGAACCAAGTGTACTGTAACAGTCTGTCATCAGAGACTATTTACAGATCAACAATATCCATAAAGAAACGTTTCAGAAAGTTTAATCTAATTCCAAATGCTCTTATTTGTCCCTCTCTCTCTTGACAGATGGTAAACCTGTCATTCTGGTAGTACTGCATCACACCTTCAACCCAGACTACACTGTACCTGACAGCAGCAGACTAGTGACCAGAAGTGATGTAATACTCACAGTGGACTGTCTCTTCCATGAGAGCCAGGGACTATTGGAGTGTCATCACAATGAAGCAGCAGTCACAGAGATTGTGAACATAATACCGCCAATGGTAATGTAGTTTATCCGGTGGGGTAATGCAAGCTTCAGTTGGGAATACTAACACCAAGTAGCACCTCCTGCATGCTTACCTATACTGTGTATTTTAACTTGCAGAATGACTGGGAGATTATTGAACACAGTGAAGCCAGTGAAGCCCTTGAGCAGAAAAACCTGGAGGTATTTTTTCTAATTTCAGATTTTGCTACTTTGCTCAACGGCTGATGTGATTGTACAACTGTACAAAAATATGCACTGTATTATGCTGGTGTCCAGACACTTTCCTAGGGATGATTAAATGTATTGAATCTGGAGACCACTTACCGTAATTTCCGGACTATTAAGCGCACCTGAATATAAGCCGCACCCACTGAATTAAAAAAAATATATTATTTTGAACATAAATAAGCTGCACATGTCTATAAGCCGCAGGTGCCTACCGGTACATCGAAACAAATGAACTTTACACAGGCTTTAACGAAACACGGCTTGTAACAAAAATAAATAGGCTTTAATGAAACATGACTTGTAACAAAAATAAATAGGCTTTAACGAAACACGGCTTGTAACAAAAAATTAAAAATTAGCAGTAAGCTTTAGTTGTCTTTTTGCACTGAGTCAATTCCTCACGCTGCTGTTTCCAACGTCTTATCATCGACTCATTAAGACCAAGCTCCCGTGCAGCAGCTCTATTTCCTTTTCCAACAGCCAGATCAATCGCCTTCAACTTGAAAGCTGCATCATATTAATTTCTCCGTGTCTTTGCCATGATGAGGGTGACAAAATGACTACCGTAATCAGAATGATGGGAAGTTTGAGAGCGCTCGATTTAATCTAAACAGTAAACAAAAAAGTTGTTTGACCTTAACCCGTTCGGCAATTTCATTGGTCTAAATGAAAGCTTCACGCCACCAAAAAACTGAGCACGTCACAGAATGTGTTTTTTTGGAGAGAAAAAAAATGTAAAGTGGGAAAAATCCATATATTAGCCACGTCATTGTTTAAGCCGTGAGGTTCAAAGCCTGGGAAAAAAGTTGCGGCTTATAGTCCGGAATTTACGGTAGATAAAGCCTGGGCATTAGCTCTGGGAGCTAAAAACAAGCAATAAGCAATGAAGCAATCAGCAGGGTTACTTATTACATGGCTACACTGCACCCCCATTTGAACTCCTCTCTGTAGCAACCCCAGCAACTGATAGACATTGATTGGTTGATCAGAATGAGTCACAGCACAACAAAAAAAAAACGGTTAACTTTTATACAAAATTAAGAAAGTTTACTTTTTGGGGTCATTTCTGAACTTCTCTCTCTGTTGCAGCAGGATTCTCGAAAAGGTAAGAAAGTACCTGTTATAAATCGAACATTGATATTATACCCACAGTTGGGCAGCTTATTACGTTTCCCTGCACTGCAACACAGGTTAAGAAAAGTGCGGCTGCAAAGCGGATATAACTGCACCTTCAATGGCATATTTACGAAATGTCCCCTATATATTTCATGACATACTTTGCAAACAAATTTGACGCTTGTGAATGTACCATTGTTGCATCACAGGCATTTTTTGACCTACATTTTTTTTTTTTTTTTGTAGAGCCAAGGATAGCTCTACTAGTTATTGTAGCTGGGAATACTCTGGGGTCTCATGAGGGCATAACACTGCAACTAACCACAACCAGTACCGTAACTGAGGTGAAATCACCAGAGGAGAGTGATTTCATCATGGTTTTCTGTCCCATCGTCTCTCGTGCTGGGACTGATATTGAAGCAGCACTGCAGCAGATTCCAGGTAATTCAGTAATCTGACCAAATTCCTCTGACAGCTACTTTCTCCATGTTTAGATGGATCGAAATAAAAGTAATTGACAATGGCAACAGTAACTTATACATGTTATTACATTCAGCATACGTTGCTAGGCTACTCATATCCATGGTTGAATTGACATGTATTTTGATTCCTTTTTGACAGTTGGTAAACCTGTCATTCTGGTAGTACTGCATCACACCTTCATCCCAGACTACACTGTACCTGACAGCAGCAGACTAGTGACCAGAGGTGATGTAATACTCACAGTGGACTGTCTCTTCCATGAGAGCCAGGGACTATTGGAGTGTCATCGCAATGAAGCAGCAGTCAAAGAGATTCTGAAGAAGCTTAATATACATCCTGAGGTATTCTATCATTTGTACACTATTTTAAATACAATGTGACTCTATAGAACACATTTTATACAAGGAGAACCAGTTTTTATATCTTGTTATTTTTTCACAGATTGCAGTTTCTTCCTTTGACCCTCGTATCATTTGGCAGTTCTCAGCTGTTTACCAATTGTTTAAGTCAGTTCTAACTTCATGTAAGTATATTCATTGATATTATTCTTTACATGAACACAGGTGAAATCAATATCACATCAAGATAAGATGAAAGTACAATTTCAAATGTTATGTTAGCATCAGTAATCAAAATTGAATTCTGCAAACTGATACCACACTAACTCCTAGTTGTACTAACTGTTAATTGTGCCTGGGTGTTTACATTGTAAAGAAGACAATGATGATGACATTGCCTTTATGAATAACAGGAAGATTAAAGGGATACTTCGGGATTTTGGCAATGAGGCCATTTATCTACTCCCCTCAGAGTCAGATGAACGTGTGGATATGATTTTTATGTCTCTGTGTCCAGTATGAAGGAAGTTAGATGTCGTTTCACGAGCCAATGCTGACTAGCATTAGCACAATAACTAAGTCTATGGGTATCTGCTAGCATGCTAGTAGATACCCATAGCCTTCCAGTCATTACGCTAACGCTAGTTAGCAATTGCACTAGTGCTAGTTAACAACTTCTTCAAACTGCACGCAGAGACATAAAAATTGTATCCACGAGTTCATCTGACTCTGGGGAAGTAGATAAAGGGGCTCTTTGCCAAAATTCCAAAGTATCCCTTTAATGAAAAACATATCCAATGGATGTTTAGGATTTAGGATGACACAACAAGGGCCTGACTCTCATAAAGCTGCAGGATATTAGATTTATCTCAGGACAAGATACTGTCAGTAACATCTGATGTGGTTTTCTTTCTTTAGGTTGGCAAATGGTGGGTTTGCCAGAGTGGCTGAGTCTTCCATCAACCACTGCAACAGTTGAAGTGCCTGTTTGCGATCATGAAGTGCAACATTAAGATGAAGCACATTGCTCCCCAGCCTTTAAGTTGTAATAATGAGTGAATAAGTGGATTGAAGTCTGATTTTGAAAAATGTCTATTCATAGTCAAAACATTTGACAATTTAACCCTAGAAATATAACCAACTATAAGCGTTAGAATATGCACTTATAGCCTAAGTGAGTCTAGAACAACTAAAGTGTGTTTTGTCAAAATTGCTTAATAATTAACTCCATTAATGTGGATAAGTATAAAGATAATATAATATAGTGCTTGAGACAACTTTTGATGGGAGTATAAATAAATATACACTACCTGCCAACAGTTTTAGAACACCTACATTCAAGGGTTTTTCAATATTTTTACTATTTTCTACATTGTAGAATAATAGTGAAGACATCAAAACTATGAAATAACACATATGGAATCATGTAGTAACCAAAAAAGTGTTAAACAAATCAAAATATATTACATTTTTTTAGATAATTCAAAGTTGCCACCCTTTGCCTTGATGACAGCTTTGCACACTTGGCATTCTCTCAACCAGCTTCACCTGGAATGCTTTTACAACAGTCTTGAAGGAGTTCCCACATATGTTGAGCACTTGTTGGCTGCTTTTCCTTCACTCTGGGGTCCAACTTATCCCAAACCATCTCAATTGGGTTGAGGTCGGGGGATTGTGGAGGCCAGGCCATCTGATGCAGCACTCCATCACTCTCCTTCCTTACACAGCTTGGAGGTATGTTGGGTCATTGTCCTGTTGAAAAACAAATGATAGTCCCACTGAGCCCAAACCAGAGGGGATGGCGTATCGCTGCAGAATTCTGTGGTAGCAATGCTGGTTAAGTGTGCCTTGAATTCTAAATAAATCACATACAGTGTCACCAGCAAAGCACCCCCACACCATAACACCACCTCCTCCATGCTTTACGGTGGGAAATACACATGCAGAGATCATCCATTCACCCACACCGCGTCTCACAAAGACACGGCGGTTGGAACCAAAAATCTCCAATTTGGACTCCAGACCAAAGGATACATTTCCACCGGTCTAATGTCCATTGCTCATGTTTCTTGTCCCAAGCAAGTCTCTTTTTCTTATTGGTGTCCTTTAGTAGTGGTTTCATTGCAGCAATTAAACCATGAAGGCCTGATTCACACAGTTTCCTCTGAACAGTTGATGTTGAGATAGATGTGTCTGTTACTGTGAAGCATTTATTTGGGCTGCAATTTCTGAGGCTGGTAACTCTAATGAACATATCCTCTGCAGCAGAGGTAACTCTGGGTCTTCCTTTCCTGTGGCGGTCCTCATGAGAGCCAGTTTCATCATAGTGCTTGATGGTTTTTGTGACTGCACTTCAAGAAACTTTCAAAGTTCTTGACTGACCTACATGTCTTAAAGTAATGATGGACTGTCATTTCTCTTTGCTTATTTGAGCTGTTCTTGCCATAATATGGACTAGGTATTTTACCAAATAGGGCTATCTTCTGTATACCCCCCACCTAGTCACAACACAACTGATTGGCTCAAACACATTGAGGAAAGAAGTTCCACAAATGAACTTTTAAGAAGGCACACCTGTTAACTAAAATGCATTCCAGGTGACTACCTCATGAAGTTGGTTGAGAGAATGCCAAGAGTGTGCAAAGCTGTCATCAAAGCAAAGGGTTGCTATTTGAAGAATCTCAAATATAAAATATATTTTGATTTGTTTAAACCTTTTTTGGTTACTACATGATTCCATATGTGTTATTTCACAGTTTTGATGTATTCACTATTATTCTACAATGTAGAAAATAGTACAAATAAAGAAAAACCCTTGAATGAGTAGGTGTTCTTAAACTTTTGACCGGTTGTGTGTATATAAATATATATACTTTATTATGTTACATACTGTGATTTTGCAGACACAGGGTTGATCATAATCATGTGGCATTTCAATATAGCTGAAATTGTATTTTTGTTGTTGTTGCATTACCACATTATCCTGAAGTGTTTTGGCCCAATGGCAGCCCTGGCACTTGGGTGTGGAATAAAGAGAAATAGAACTACTCTCACATCAACAGCTGTAACCTACTAAGCCCACGTGGCATATAAGATATTATTCAAGAATCAACAGATATATCAGGTTTGAAGGACCCAGGTACAGACAATGTTGAAGTAACAAAAGTGTATTAAATCGAACACGGGCAGGCAAAGGTACAGGATGGCAGACAGGCTCAGGGTCAGGGCAGGCAGAGGTCGGTAATCCAGAGTAGTGGGGCAAAGGTACAGGACGGCAGGCAGGCTCAGAGCAGGCAGAAAGGTCAAAACCGGGAAAACTAGGAAACGGGCGCTATAAACAGGACATGAGCAAGGGGAAAACCGCTGGTAGGTCTTAATGAACAAAACGAACTGGCAACAGACAAACCGAGAAGACAGGTATAAATACACGGGATAATGGGGAAGATGGAGGGGGTGGAGACAATCACAAAGACAGGTGAAACAGATCAGGGTGTGACAAGGGGCTTATTAAAATTACTATTCAACAGCATTGAATATCTCAGATTGTACCTTTTAATAAAAATGAATGTGTCAGCTGCATGTATTTTTTCTTCATACTGTACAAAAAAGGAGCATAGGCAACCCTTCTTTCTTCAAGCCTTATTTGAGGTCAATAACTATTGTTCATTGTGTTGAATTTCATTTAATCATAATGTAATCTGGGGTGGAAAATTCTACATGTAATCCTTGGGACGTCCCAACTCTTTCATTACCCCATTGATTAGATGATATACTTTATTAGTCACTGCAAGATGGAAATGTGTCTTCAGCTTTTATCCAAATCCCCCCATATATACACACACATATACACACACAAACACTCATTAGGTTGGAGAGGCTTTAGCAGCCGCAGTGCAGCGCCTAATGAGCAGTTTAGGGGGTTTAGTGGCTGACCAGTTACCAACACCTGCGCCCAATAGTGGTTCTAGCTTGTATGGCTCCCTGGGCGAATGATAAGAGAATTATCTAATAAAGGTAAATTAATCAATAATCCATTATTAATTAGTAGTTATGTAGCATGTATAATGAATAGTTAAAGTACTGAACGTAAGTCCCATAAAGGCCTAGTAGAGGCTGGAAAGGGAGAGAAATGTGTGTGCGTATTAATGGACCTAAGAGGACTGTAGACATTTGTTCTACCTGACCTAGCAACTTTGAGAGGCTTTGGAGGCAAATATGGGAGTAGCCTTCAAGGTTCTCCTAATCTCGGGGGAAAGCACAGGCAGCGCTGGATAGTAATTAACAGTGGTGGGAAGTCAAGGGAGAGATACTGTTCACCTACTGTTTGTGTGTATGTGTGTGCGTAGGTTATCTACTTTTGGTGCAGAGGTGTGTGCGTAAGCGGAGAGAGAGGATAAAATTAACTTCTTTGTTAATGTTGGGCAGAACGTTCTCTGAATAAACCGCACGAACGTTTTGCAGAAAGCTGAGTCCTTGCCTAATTATTAACCCATTGTCTTACAAACCTTGGGAATTAGTCAAGGCTTATTGATTGTTAATTATTATCATGGGGATAGAAAATTCCTATGACAGCGAACCCCTCCCTTCAGCCCGTTAGGGTTCGTTCCTGTTTCCTTGTCAATCATTGGTAAAATTAGCATTATGACAGTATCTTATATCCCTTTGAGACTAATTAGTCTCACAGCTTCAATCATAATATTCTCCTCTGAAGTCAAATAGATTAGGCAAATCCCCTGGATCCATTTGATCCCAGGGATGGCCTGGTAAAGGGAGAAACAACTTCTGAGGTTCCTGGAATGCTGGTGGGGGTGGGGTGAGTCTGTCTATACTCCAATTTCCTCTTGAGTCCTGGGAGAAACCACACGAGTTGAATAAACAATGAGATTAAGAGAAACCAGAAATGTACCAGTATCATTTTCAGCATGATTTGTATGAGCTTCCACCAACACCATCATTCCAGCATGTTCTTTAGCAGTTACAGTCATTTTCTTACAAATATAAACAGTAACCAAAATCACCAAACCTCCCACAAGTATAAGAATAAACAATGAAAACAGGGTCAACATAACTTTTCCCATCACATTTCCAAATCTAGCATTAAACCAGTCACCAATTTTGTCAAAAACAGATTTTTCAGATTTTGAGAGAGTTTTACTAAGATCAGCAATCTTATCAGTTATTGCAGTCATTCTTAGAGGAGTCAGGGAGGAGCATAACACAATTATCAGGATCAATAATACCTAGTATGTTACAGTGTTCTCCTTCCTTCTCCAAAAGATCATCTAAAGCCAACTCATGGTTGCCGACGACAGCTTTCAGATTTTGGACATCTAATGAGAGTTGGCTAAATCCTCGGATCATTAAATTCATATGGGCCTGTAAAGAATAGGTTAAATTGTTTACCCACTTTCCTAGGACAGCCACACCTCCGGAGGGTATGATTGATATACCAAAATCTCACCCAGGTGTAGGACATGACCATAGGCTTCCTGATTTTCTGGGATGAGTCGTTTGGCACGCTGCAGTACCCCAGAGTTGGTTTTACCGGTCTCACTGAAAAGATCGGTGACCGGAATTCTTAACAGGTACATTTCTGTTCTCCCCAAATAACAACAACACCCCCACCCTCCCATCCAGAAGGTAAAGTGAAATACCACTTGTCACTGCATACCCATATCCATCCAAAAGGTGCTCCCATGACTTCTTCTATCCTGGAAATGTTTACACCTGTCACCTGTAAGTCTAACACACTAAAATCCCCTTCATCATAGTTTCTCCTATCACTATACTCTTCTCTCAGTTGACCCATATATACACGACAAATTCTAGTATCTCCCATATCTTCCCTCCACCACATTAGGTAAGTTTGCTCCCTTCTTGTGACCACCCCAACATACACGTGTCCCATAATCCCCAAATGTTCAACAGTCTTTCTAGCCAAGCACTTTATTATACATAAAGCAACAGCAAAACACAGTAGTCCTACCAGGAGTGGAACAATCATGACAGACAGGATCATTATTACCTTACCCATCACGTTTCCAAATACACCATTAAACCAGTGTCCAATTTGGTCAAAGATGGTGCTGTCAGCTTTTCACAGAGTACCTCCTAATTTAGCCAGGTCATTAATAATAGCTGTCATGTTGTCAGAGGAGTCAGGAAGCAACATGACATAGAACTTCTCATTGTTTATTCCAAGGGACCTGTAGGCCCCTCTGTCTTTAGCCAATATGTGCCATTTCGTCTCTGGTCGCTACTGCCTTCAAATTCGCACATTTAGTGACAACTGAGTAAAACCCTGTACTATCAAATTAGTAAGGGCCTGCATGGAGTATGTCAAATTGTTAATCCCCTTACCCTTTACTACTACTCTTGCACCTGGAAAGATTACATTGGGCTGCCATCTCTATCTGAGACAGCACATGCCCATAAGCTTCATTATTTGAGCCACTGCTCTTTTAGCTCTGCCACTCGATCTGAAACTAATTTGCAAAGAACTGTTCAGCAGCTCAGAAGCAAGTAATGTTGTTACTGTCAGTTCAGTTTTCCCCAGATAATAACACCCTTTCCATCCCATGGGGAGGAAAATGTAGCCTTTACCCCCACAGATCCAGAGATGATCCAGAGGTGTCCCCATGCCTTTGCCTATGTTTGACATATTTACCCTAGTTATCAATTGTTGCCCGTCCAGTACATCAAAACTACTGGTATCTGTTTTTAGGCCTGTGTAAGACAGGCAATTTAGTTGTGTTTCCTACATCCACATACCCTGGGTTGCAGAAACAAACAGGGGGAGTTATTGTGGGTTTTAATCCTGTCAACACAACATCTCCTTTATCATTTAGGGGCTTTACACTCCCAGTCAGATACTCTCCCCATTGTACTTATGGAGGTCCTATGCATTTAATCAGCTGGGAATTGTTGCCTGGTTGTACACTAGGAACCTTCTCCTACCTTGGCCATATAGTCTCAATGGGCCCACCCTCCTTATATTCTTTAGCTGCATCTGAACTATTACCTATTGTCTTATTGGATACTCCACCTTCCCATGTTGCTTCCCTCCCCCTAGTGACCAACATCAGAATAGTATAATTGCTGTTTCTTTGTCCAACTCTGGTATTGTTCCTTTGCATGAAATGGAGTAATTAACATCCAAAATCATTCTTTCAAATTGGTACTACCTGGCTTTCCCACAGAAAGGCTGTGGAGGTGGGTATCTGGAAAATCATTACCCATGTGCCAGATGTGTTCCCCCTACCCTGTAATCCTATGTATGTCACTGTTTTCACCCATTTATTATTCTCCACATACCTGTCCACAAAGGGAACGAGTAGGATTTGGAGAGCAATAAATACACTGCATGTGTTTTTCCATGGTTGCGACTTTCTTGTTTCACAACCATAGTGTGTGTGTATGATGGTTTCCTCGACATCTGATGACTCTTAAGGTTCTGTGGCTGAACCCTCTGTTGGTTTTTCTGACCTTTGGTCTCGGCCTTCTGCTCCTATTTTGCTTGGACCTTCTTCCTCCTTCAGATGTTCTCGGGGCCCTGCTCTCCCTTCCTCCAGTTGCTCATCCATGGCTTCCACTCTGGGAGATGCTTGCAGTGGGAGAGATGATGCTAGCCGGACCTCTCCTCTACCCGCAGGGCTGTTGGTGTTACCATGGTTACCTGGAACAGACCCATCCATCGTGGTTGGTTCCATTTTCGCTTGTGGACCCTGAGTTTCACCCATTCTCCAACGTTTATGGGTAGCTCGTCAGGGTCTTCACCTGGGATCGGTTCTGCTGCTTTCCTAGTGTCAGAGTGGAGAAAACTTACAACAGAAGTTAGTTCCTTCATGTACTCAAGATGGTCGCACTATATCTCAGTTATGTCTATCTGTCGGTCAGTCATAGGTCTCACCCCTGGGGTGTTCATTGGTCGTCTTGTTAACATTTCATAAGGTGTACACCCAATACCTTTGTTAAGGCTGCTGCACATTTTCATGAGGACAAGAGGTAATCCCTCTACCCATGTCATTCCTGTGGAATGGCATAGTTTGACAAGGGAGCTTTTCAGGGTACAGATTAGCCCTCAGTAACTCTCGTTACTCCGCGGTTGATAGATGGACACAAACTTCTGGTCAACACCTATCAATTTGGCCATTTGGGTAACCACATCTCCTATGAGATGGGTCCCATTGTCTGCAGACAAACCTCAGGCACTCCGAACCTGAGCATAAACTCCCTAACTAGCAATTTTGCAACTGTTCGCGCAACGCAGTTGGTGGTGGGATGGTTCCACCCACCTGGTGAACCTGTCAATTATCACCAGGCAGTATCTCGTTCTTTCTTTTTGCTCTACCATGTCTATGAAATCCATAGCTAGGTAGACAAAATATCCTTTTGAAGTGGGGAACTTCCCTGGTTGCAATGGAGTTCCCTTGTCTATATTATATAACAAACATGCCGCGCAACGAAAAATGAACTGTTTTACGTGCTGATTCAAATTTTGGGTCAAATTTTCTAACATTCTCCTCCTCCTCCATTCTCCTCTCATATCCCCTTTGATGAACGGCTCACTCCATGAGCCAATCGGCAAATATTAAAGAACATGGTTGATGGTAAACAGGGCATGCCATACAAAAGATATAGCCATAAGCCAGACCTAGGACAGAGAGCACACCCTCTCTCCTTCCACACTTGGCGAATGAGAATATCAGCCTGCTGCTGTTCCTCAAGAGCAGTAGTTTCAAATGACACAAACAACAACAACAAAATAAAATGCATGTGCGTGGGAAACAGCCAATTTGGCCGCCTCATCAGCTATGCTGTTACCAATTCTATCAATACCACATCAACCCGTGTATGCCTCAACCTTCACAATAGCCAATGTGTTAGGTTTTCACATAGCGTCAATCAACTGTTCAACATAAGGTCTGTTTTCAATAGGTGTGCCAGTGGTACTAGTAAACTCTCTTGCTCTTCAAATCCTACTATCATATGCTGAATCTGAGTAGAAAGTAAGGGCCTTCCCTTCCCCTAATTCACAAGCTGGGGTCAGAGCTAATAAATGGGGTCAGAGCTAATAAATGGGGTCAGAGCTAATAAATTTGTCTGTTGCGCTGATAAATGGTCTGGTAGGGGCCGTATAACCTCAATATCACCTTCCACATCTACTGCAGCTAATACTACATGTTTTTTTCCTGTGCTTTGATTTATTTTTCTTCCATTCAATTCAACTGTTCTCATGTCACTTGTTGCTGCTGTTGTGCCATCCACCTCCTTTGTGGTTACTTCTCCATTTTCTTCTGTCAGTGGCATGAGAGGGTAGATCTGTGTATAGTCACCCAGGGGTCCTCTGGGTTGAGTCTCAAAATTGGGAGTACTCCTGTTCTTCCTTTGTATTGACTCAGTTCTTTCATTCCGCATTCTATTTTCTTTTCCAGCTTTAGTTTGGTCACGGTAGCGTTGTTCATGAAGATCTGTCCTTCCCGCATCATCATTCCTATCACAGTTTCTGATACACGGGTACTTCTTCTTCATCATCTTCTTTTTGTCCATTTTTCTTGTCTGAATTATCTCCTTGACTAAATCCAACCTAGTCTTGTTGAAGGAACCAGCCATTGGATATCTATTTTCTCCTGCCATCTCTGTCCAGACATGCCATTTCTTAAAAGTGAATGTAAATTCCAAAGCAGGAAACTTCTTTTGCATATATTCAACAGGCGTGACAGGCTTCATTGCTCCTATCTCCTCATTCTGATTTGACTGTTCCATGGTGCTCCAACTTTTTTTTATTTAGATAGTCTGCGTGGAATGTGTTTTCCAATTTGTATAGGGTTATTCTAAAGTGGGTGTAATATGTAGGAATATGCCTATATAAATTCTCCTCTATCTTCTTTCAGTGTGTGTTAAATAACAGTGGGTGATACTGTAATCCTAATTCTTTTCTCACTTAATCCAGGCTATAGTAATTGGTTCTACTAAACTCAAATATATGTCACACACGGGCCTCACAGAGAAACCCGCATGGCAGACTACAAAAATCACTAAAGCTGGAGACTCTTACCTCCCTCACTGGCTTAAAGCACCAGCTGTCAGAGCAGCTCACAGATCACTGCACCTGTACATAGCCCATCTGTAAATAGCCCATCCAATCTACCTCATCCCCATACTGTATTTATTTATTTATCTTGCTCTTTTGCACCCCAGTATCTCTACCTGCACATTTTACCAT
>NC_138305.1:44642500-44710000 GCF_965601325.2 Salmo salar | reverse complement strand
GTGAATGTGTGGACAGGCTGGTGGAGGAAGCTGCCCCGGTAATAAACGGGCTGTCTCTGGAAGGGAGGGAGGGAGTAAAAGGAAGCAAGGGAGTGTGGAGGGGGTTAGGCTTCTCCTTTGCCATGGCAGAACAGGTGGTGAGCTGAAGGACCAGTTGGTCTCTCCGGAGCCCGCAGCTGTGCCAGGCGGTGACTAAAGCGCTCCTTCACTACGCCCACGCTCTCAAAAGAGCAAATGGCAGGAGTGTCACTAGATAGTTCGTTCTGCTCACTACGTGCCGACGGATGACTGGGGGGGGGGGGGGGGGAACGGGGGGGGGGGAACGGGGGGGGGGACTGACAGAGGTATATGATTTGAGAGAGTGACCAATTTCAGACATGAGAGAGAAAAAAACAGTTTTCTGCCCAGTGAGATTTGTATGATGGTAGGTTTGCTATACTCTTGATCTGCTGACTGACACCCACCTTCCATTGTCACCACTGTCTGTCGCTGTCTGTCTGTCTGTCTGTCTGTCTGTCTGTCTGTCTGTCTGTCTGTCTGTCTGTCTGTCTGTCTGTCTGTCTGTCTGTCTGTCTGTCCGTCCGTCCGTCCTGAATGTTATCCTTTTCTTCTCAGCACATGATTGAGCCCTCAGTCCTTTACATGGACACATGGAGTGTGTCAAGGCCACCCATGTGCAGTGTGTGAATCTGTGTGTGCATTTGTGAATCTGTGTGCGTATGTCAATCTGTGTGTGCGCATGTGAATCTGTGTGT
The DNA here is from genome assembly GCF_965601325.2 of Salmo salar. Taxonomy (NCBI): domain Eukaryota; kingdom Metazoa; phylum Chordata; class Actinopteri; order Salmoniformes; family Salmonidae; genus Salmo; species Salmo salar. The sequence goes on along the minus strand of NC_138305.1, from coordinate 44,709,245 downwards.
GTGCGTGTTTATGATTGTGTGAGAGCCCTACAGGGTGGTGCTGCCTGCTGAGGAGCCTCTCTGACACTTCCTCTCCCTCCATCTCCTAATCTGACCTGTCTGCCATTCAGATTGCTTTTCACTGCATTAACCAGAGAAGGGAGAGAGGAGAGAGACGTGAAAACCGGACAGACATTGTCTCTTCTCTTTATTGACTCCAATGACGGGACGAGAGGGCGACGGTGATGACACTCATCCACTCTGCAATCAGAGGCAGGAGCGATGGATGCGTCACAGTATTTGATTAGCTGGAGTTGGCCACTCAGCCTGAAGCACTGTTTACAGACCAAGATGTTTGTTTTCAGCGAAAAGAGGTCAATAGCTAGGAAGATGTGAGGTAGCTAACAAGCAGATTGACACTACAGTCTGAAGACGGTACACTTACTGTAATGAATTGAATGACATCATCAGAAGTTGACGGACAGGGCTCAGTCTTATGAGATCGAGAAATCAAATGTCTTGTTCTCAGATGGATAGAGCTGTCTCTTACCTCGCGGCGTTTTGTCACAATGTTTCCAACCTTGTCTGTATCCATCCAGGCAACGCTGCGCTGAAAGACAACCTTGAGATTGATGTCTGAGGCGAGGCACATCAGCCCAGTCACAAGTCCTTCACAACTTTTTTATCTTAAAAAAAATATATCTGTCTTTAAGCATGTTGGAAAAGGACCAGTAAGTAAGCATTTCACTGATAGTCTACACCTGCAGGTGACAAAGAAAACTTCCTCAATGGAGAGTAAATACTGTAGCAGCCATGCCAAGACAGTGAAAGCTAAAACATCCTGAAACTCAGAGCCTGGTTTACCTCACATGACAACAACACGTCAAACCTTATAAAGTGTTAACAGAGAAGCTAGCCAGTGTACAGACCCAGGAGAATCCTCCCTCTGCTCTTACTGTGTGTGTACGTGGTCTCTCATACTCTCTCCCCCAGCCTCCAGCCTCTTTTTCTGGCTCTAATATAGTACCCTCTTCAGCCCAGAGCGGAGCTCCTCATATGTACATGTGGGATGAGAGTGGCAGGGGTTTGGGCTTCTCTATTAGCCCTCAGGATTAGCCAGTGCTAGCTCCCAGCTACCAGCTCCGATCACAGGCAGCCAGGGTATTAAAGAGAAATCCCTCCATCACCAAAGTCGTAATGAATTTGTAACGACCCCCATTTATTACATTTTTTGGCTGAATTTCGATGTTCAAACTTTAAGCAAACAGACAAGAATTGACTAAATGGGCCAATATTGTAGCTTTTATTAGCGATAGCCCACAGTTGTTCTCGATGGGTGCTTTTGATAACTTATATCTTAGATATGTGTGTCTTTGCATGTGATTATAGCTGAGTCTCCCGTGTGTGTGTGTGTGTGTGTGTGTGTGTGTGTGTGTGTGTGTGTGTGTGTGTGTGTGTGTGTGTGTGTGTGTGTGTGTGTGTGTGTGTGTGTGTGTGTGTGTTACCATCCGTCCCAGAGCCGGGCCCTTGATCACAGGGCTGGCAGTCTTCAGACGTCTTCAGCACCGAGTCTGCTGTGAAGCGCAGTGTCAGAGGTCTTGATGAATACAACCCCTCCCTCCCTCCCCTTCAAAGCCCTAGCAATCTGTCTGTAAACATTGATCCTCTTCCTCATCCTGTCAGCGCGCAGCGACACCCCAAAGACAATATTAGCTTAAAGGAAATGGTTGATTTTTCTCGGCACGTGTCAGAATGTCTAGCTCCGCTCTGAGGCTCTTCTTTGTGTCCTTTTAACTGGCGAGGCGAGAAAACATCCAAACGAGCGTTGTGATGTATTTGTTTAAATGCTCTTCACTGTGTTCTCATTTGACATAGTTAAAATAGTGGCGTTTTGTTGCCACCTGAAATCCGATCAGCGCATTCTGACAAAGGGTACTACACGTGGCAGTAACACTTTGCGAACACAGATCCTATTTCGCTGACAGCTCCAGACAACACCATCAGCCTGATATTCAACCTCTTCTTGAACACGAACTACAAATGAACATGAAAGCCAGGCAGCTATCAGTGTATACTGTTTCTGTGTTTTTAGCGCGCTTCATTTGTCTAGTCTTGTTGTCATTGGCGCTCTGTTCTGTCTTGGTGAGTACCAGTCAGACAGGCATGTCACCACACGTTTTCTGACATGTACTGTATGTTATCTTGGCTGTCAGATACTATCAGGCCCAGACATAGAGGCCTATGTTTTTCATAGTGTATTTATAAACTAGTCTGGGCATTAGTACTGAACCTGCACTTCAATGGAGATGTTATAGCTTGTATTCCCTTTCTGTTCTATATCTAAATAGGTTGAATAGTGCCAGGGTCAAATTGGGACAGTTGTGGCAATCATCACATCCTCCCAACTAGTCACCTGCCTCCAGTGACGACAGTGCTGCTAGTGCTGCATCCTGCTCCTCTCTAAACAGACTGTGATTTTGGGCAGAGCAGAGAAGGTGTTGCCATTGCAGACGCATGCACGCACACCCCACAACACACACACACTCACATCTTATTTAGGTGGGCTGAGGAAGGGAAGTGTGAGCTGGCTCTGTGTCAGGTCTCTAGTGCTCCCAGCAGCCCACGCTGCGTATGGTTAGCAACCTGGCAGTGCCAACACCCTGCTCTACACACCACCACCTCTCCCCTCCTGTCTTCTCCTCTCCCCTCCTGTCCTCTCCCCTCCTGTCTTCTTCTCTCCCCTCCTGTCTTCTTCTCTCCCCTCCTGTCTTCTTCTCTCCCCTCCTGTCTTCTTCTCTCCCCTCCTGTCTTCTCCTCTCCCCTCCTGTCTTCTCCTCTCCCCTCCTGTCTTCTCCTCTCCTCTCCCCTCCTGTCTTCTTCTCTCCCCTCCTGTCTTCTTCTCTCCCCTCCTGTCTTCTCCTCTCCCCTCCTGTCTTCTCCTCTCCCCTCCTGTCTTCTCCTCTCCCCTCTTGTCCTCTCCTCTCCCCTCCTGTCTTCTTCTCTCCCCTCCTGTCTTCTTCTCTCCCCTCCTGTCTTCTTCTCTCCCCTCCTGTCTTCTCCTCTCCCCTCCTGTCTTCTCCTCTCCAGTCTGAATAAATCAGGGAATAAGCACAGCTATGGAGGGAAGAAATATAATATTTGTGTAATTCCTAAATCTTTTTGTTTTACCACCACTCATTCTGAGCACGTGTCAAATAAAACATAGTGTTGCAAATGCAGAATCACTCAATCTACACCCGTGTGTGTGAACACACACACACACACACACACACACACACACACACACACACACACACACACACACCCCCTACAACGTGGCCACAGCAAGCAGGTTGTGTGTCTGCGATTTCCAATGAAAGTAACTTACGTAGTTACTAGTCGTGTAGTGACTGTGTAGGGACTGTGTAGGGGCTGTGTAGGAGCTGTGTAGGGACTGTGTAGGAGCTGTGTAGGGACTGTGTAGGGACTGTGTAGGGGCTGTGTAGGGACTGTGTAGGGGCTGTGTAGGGACTGTGTAGGGACTGTGTAGGGGCTGTGTAGGGACTGTGTAGGGGCTGTGCAGGGGCTGTGTAGGGGCTGTGTAGGGGCTGTGCAGGGGCTGTGTAGGGGCTGTGTAGGGGCTGTGCAGGGGCTGTGCAGGGACTGTGCAGGGACTGTGTAGGGGCTGTGTAGGGGCTGTGTAGGGGCTGTGTAGGGGCTGTGTAGGGGCTGTGCAGGGGCTGTGCAGGGGCTGTGCAGGGGCTGTGTAGGGGCTGTGTAGGGACTGTGTAGGGGCTGTGTAGGGGCTGTGCAGGGACTGTGTAGGGGCCGTGCAGGGACTGTGCAGGGGCCGTGTAGGGGCCGTGTAGGGACTGTGTAGGGGCTGTGTAGGGGCTGTGTAGGGGCTGTGTAGTGACTGTGTAGGGACTGTGTCTTGGCAGGCAGGTATGCACCGGTAGCTAAGCAGGAAGTTTGTCTTTTATCTGATTTCTGTCAGTTTGCTCTTCCCATCTGGCAGTTAGCAGACCCACAGAAGCTGACGTTGTTACTCAACTCCTAAGCATCTAGTTGAAGCATTCTGCCTGACTGAAGGCTCCAGCCTGCAGTTGTATCTTCCGTGCTGTGGCATGCTACACACTTCCTGCCAAGCTAAAGGCTCTGTCTGTAGTTCATACGCAATGCCGACTGATGGGAGGTGCAGTACTGAGGAGTAACATGTTTTACAGTACAGTGCCCCGTGCTCGTGTGCATGGCATGGCTAGGAAGAATGCCCTTCATTTGTCTGTGCTGTGCTCCTCCATCCTCAGGTTAGCCCTCTGCTCTCCATAGAATTACTATCAAAGTCAACAGACAGGGAACTAGTCAGTTCATCCCTTGGAGTACCTGTGTCTGTAGAGAATGACTTGGTGTTGAGACAGAGAGAGGTGGGGAACCCAGAGTCTTATCACCCAACACTGACAGCTACTGTAGAATGAATAGTGCTGGGATCAGCTATGTTCTAAGTCAATCAGGAGTAATTGAGGTCACAATGAGCCCTGAGTATCCATGCCTACTGGGTAGCATAGTGCTGGAGAGATGCTGTACTACTGAACATATGAGCGGCCCCACTGAATTTACTAACTGCTTTCCAGTTGGGAAATAAGTGTGTACAGTATATTGGTGTACTATACAGTATGAACAAGCCCCATGTATTATTTACTAAAACAATAATGCTCTGTTTTTATTGGCATTTGAAATATTGCAAAGTGAAAAATACTGTAAAAGGATTATGCAGAGAGAGTTTGAAAATAAACAATGTTTTACAGTGTGTCACATCTAGAGGACTGCATACATATTATTTGGTTGTAAAAGGGAGTCCCTGTAGTTTCGTTTTATAGCTTAGGAGTCTGATGTGCCACTGTATGGAAAACAATCATTTAAGTGTTTTTTCCATTCCGAGCAGACACCCAAAAAGCTGCTCTGGCAAGTTTGTGGGATGTATAAATATTAAAGCAGCTAATTCCGATGCTAATCGAGACTGTATTCCTGTAAAAAGTTTGCCACATTTATTCTCTGGCTTTTTATTAGGCAAAATATATTTATTTTTGCTGGGACTGCCTGTCTGAGAGATTTTGGTCAGCCTCTCACACAGAGTAGCACTACTGTTGAGCTACAGCCAGGCTGTGGAGACCTTGTTGAAGATAGGGCTGAGAGAGGGAGGGCTGAGAGAGGGAGGGCTGAGAGAGGGGCCGGATGCTTGCCCATCTGCCAGGTGAATTGAACAGTGTTTAAATGTCGTTGTTCAGCGACAGTCCAAGAGAAGGATCTAGCCGGAGGCATGTGTCCTTCAGCCTTCTTTAGTACTCCTCACAGATGCCTGTTTTCCCTAGACGCTCCCCCTCTCTCTTTCTGCCTGCTCTTATCTCCAAACAGACCGCTCCATGTTCATCTCAGAATAATGTTTCCGCTCCGTATGCTCCCACACACGACACCTCCTTCATTTCTCCAATGGAAATGAAAAGAGTGGTGAGTGTGTTGGTGACCTTGTGGGGTGATTGACTACTAGCCTTGAGTATGAGGCTGATACCACTATGTGTCTCTACTGTATAGGTGACTAACTGTTGCAGTTGAAGATGTTATGTTAGTGTTGAACTTATTAGGTTACGCCAGTCAACCAGCAGAGGAGGAAGGAAGGCTCCGCTCCAGGATACAGGTGAGGGAACCAGTATGGCTGTCTGGCTGGTGTTACCCATGTGGTTCGTTGCTAGCAGAGGACTCTAGTAATGTTAGTGATCTCAATAAACACACAGCTGATCTGAGGAAGGCCCAGCAGCAGGCAGGGAGGCCAGGGAGGCAGATTGATTAGGACAGACCTGGGACAGATCTGGGCTCTGATGAAACCTGGGTCTGCCCGTTCTGTTGGGCTGGGGACCTACTAGCTTTCTCTCTTGCTCTCCCTCCACCTCCGATCTTGCTGACAGAAACCTTCCAGGGAGGCTGTTTTTCTCGGTTTTCACTATTGGCACACAAGACAGGGATAAAGAGAGAGGGGTGTGACTGTGTGTGCAAATGGACAAGTATTGGAAGGGCTGCACAGGGCTGAATGTGTGTTGGTACTAATCATGTGACCTCATGGATGCTGCTCTCTGTTTGACTCAGTGACTGTGTGGAGCTGACTGGAGTGCCATTGTCTCCTCTCCTCCTCTCTCCCCCTCCTGACAGGTCTTTGTTTCACTCCCACCGCATCGCCACTCTCACTGACTGATGTCATATGGGCTTTTTAGCGAACCAAGCATCTCTCCCCCCCGTCCCCCCGTCCCCCCCGTCTCTCCCCTCCCGTCTCTCCCCTCCCGTCTCTCCCCTGCCTTCAAGCCACTTGGTTACGTTAGCTCCGGAGCCTCCCACTGCTTCCCAGCCTCCTGTTTCTCAGATGGGCTCAGGGAAGGACCTAAAATTAGCAGCTCCCCATGCTCTGTTTTGCTTTGCGCCGATCGCTTAATTAGCTGTAGAACACAGCATGGATGAGCCCAGACTTGGCCCATGGATGCATTATATAAGGGTTATATAATTTGATGCATATTTTATGCTGAATATTGCAGCGAGAGTGCTGCTTTATGGTGGTGTCCCGCTCGTAGACCTGCGCTGTCGAGTCAGATAGGAGGCAAAAGGTCAGCTCTGCTTCCAGAGTTTGACAGGGAGAGGAGAAGTTACTTTACCTGGGGCCATTTACAGAGGCAGCGTCTCAGACTGGGGTGCTAATAGTGTCAACTGCTGTATTCTCTACAGGCAGTATGTTTTGGGTGCTATTGATACATTGTGTAAATGGAGGATGATTGCAAGTATATGTAATCCCCCTGCAGTAAATATGATGAAAAAACAAGGTTCCCATATTTGAATGTTGTCACCTATTATTTCCAATGTACTGTATCTATTTGTAGCGCCCCCCTTTCTTTGAAGAGTAGCAAATTAATTTGTGACCCTCCTTATCCGTGTTCATCATCTAGAATACATTCATATACCTACTAAATTCACAACAAGAAATAGGTTATGTAGTATTCTTTACGCTGGCCAAGATTACACACACTCTACTGCTGTATAGGAATTGGCAATATACACAGATCAAATCACAACATCACCAGGCACAGATATCTAGCTGCTCCCATGGTTTAATAGAACCCTAGAAATCTCCCATTATGGGTATTGTTGTTTGTGAGCCAGGATAAGCTCACAAAGCTTGTTGATTTGTCTGAGAAATTCCTAAATAAATTAGTGAGTCATGTTACTTCCCGAAACAAGACATTTTTACAACCGGGTCTACGGGCCCGGTGCCTGCCTTGGCAGTGCGTAGTGAGCGGGGAAAAGCAGGCAGGTCCTCATTAGGAGTGTGTGAGTGTGTGGGAAAAGTAAGAGAAAGGGATCACATCCAGGATCGACAGGTCATTTTGTTCTTCCTCAGTCAGGATTAGGTTAGTTCTCCCAAGTCATTTTACTGGGTATTTATCCTTGAGGTGACATTGGGGCCAAACACTTCCCTCCAGTCAATGTCATTGATGTTGATCAGCTTGTTGGATGGATGTAGAGACAAAGCGGAAACGTGTGGGCTGGAGGTTGATGCCATGTATTGGGATTCCATTACCAGACCAGTTAGATACAGTATGTTGTAGCTCAACTCATTGACTGTGTCTGCTTTATTCAGCGTGGCACTCCATTTATGTTAGCTAACAGCTCTGTTTACACATCCATCAGACAGCCATGGGATCAATCACTGGGCTGGGAGCTAATTGTTTCATTCAGTGTATTACAATTGACCTGCTTGGTCACATTGGTCCTGCAGTATTGACATTTCTGATGGTGGGTCATGCTCTTCAGTCATCAAGTATTTATGCTCCAATAGGATATGTGTTGAGAGAATTCACAGCATTACATGTGTGCATTGAATGTAGTGTGTGTAGTGTGCTGGCTGGCTGGCCTGCTGCGAGAGAGAGAGTGAGCCAGCCAGCGGTTTCCCTCTAGGTTACAGAGAGCTGGTAGTGGGACTCAGGTGGTATGCTATTTCCCTTCCCAATATGCCCCCCTAGACACAACTACGACAAAACAACCAAAAAAACGGGTCACAACTCCTGCTGTTCTGTTACACGCTGGGTCTATACTTAGTCAATGGTAGACTTCGAGGGGACTCCTATGGTAGGTACACCTATAACTCATCTCATGGCAGTTGTACTGTAGATTATTTTATCACCGACCTCAACCCACAGTCTGTACGTGTACATTTAGCAGTAGAAAGCCTGAACAGTATATTTGACCTAACAGCTAACATATCAAACATATCAAGCAGAAAACCTAAGAAAATGAACAGCAATGAGAAATGGTTTAGCTTACGCCCAAAACAATACAGAAATACACACAAAAAAAAACAAGGAACAGCATGCAAGAAAACAGCTCAATGTGATTGAAGAACCCCAGAATCAAATCACTTCTATCCAGAAATGGAGATGTGTGGATAAACCACTTCTCCATTCTATTTGGCTGTATAACAAAGAACCAAGAACAAAAACATATACATGATAATGTACTTCACTTAGAACCAGCTGTCACCAGAACCCATTAGATTCACCAATTACATTGGATGAGCTACAGGACAAAGTACAAACCGTCCAACCCAAAAAGGCCTGTGGTGTTGATTGTATAGTAAACAAAATGATACAGACCACAAATTAAAATAGGTTATTCTTAAATCTTCAACATTATCCTCAGCTCTGACTTCTTCCCCAATATTTGGATCCAAGGTCTGGTCACCTCAATCCACTAAATTTTAGGCAAATTGGACCTCAATAATTACCGCAGAATCTGCGTCAACAGTAATCTCTGGAAAATCCTCTGCAGTGTCATCAACAGCAGAGTCCAACATTTATTTCCTCAGTGAAAACAATGTCCTGAGCAAATGTCAAGTTGGCTCCTTCCTAAAATACTGTACAACAGACCACGTATACACCATGCACACCCTTATTGACAAACAAACAAACCAAAACAAAAGTGAAGTCTTCTCATGCTTTGTTGATAAAAAGATGCTTGACTCAGTTTACATTTTAGTCATTTAGCAGACACTCTTATCCAGAGTGACTTACAGTAGACTGCATTTCATACTTTTTTCTTCTTCTTTGTACTGGACCCCCATGGGAATTGAACCCACAACGCTGGTGTTGCAAGTGCCATGCTCTACCATCTGAGACACATGGGACCACTTTGGCGTTAGGGTCTGCTAAACAAATGGTTGGAGATTGGCAATAAACACACACTTTCCTCGGGGCTGTGGGGTGAGACAGGGATGCAGCTTGAGCCCCACCATCTTCAACATACTGTATATCAATGAGTTGGCGAGGGCACTAGAACAGTCTGCAGCACCCGGCCTCACCCTACTGGACTCGGAACTCAAACGTCTACTGTTTGCAGATGATCTGGTTCTTCTGTCCATAACCAAAGAGGACCTACAGCAGCACCTAGATCTTCTGCACAGATTCTGTCAGACCTGGGACCTGTCGGTGACTCTCAGTAAGCCAAAAATAATGGTGTTCCAAAAAAGATCCAGTTGCCAGGACCACAAATACAAATCATATTTAGACACCGTTGCCCTAGAGCATACCAATAATTATACCTACCTCTGCCTAAACATCAACACCACAGGTAACTTCCAAAAAAGCTGTGAACGATCTAGATAGAAGGCAAGAAGGGCTTTCTATGCCTTCAAAAGGAACATAAAACTCAACATCCCAATTAGGATCTGGCTCAGTCAGTTATAGAACCCATTGCCCTCTGTGGTTGTGAGGTCTGGGCTCCACTCACCAACCAATAATTCACTAAATGGGACAAACACACAATTGAGACTCCGCATGCAGAATTCTGCAAATACGCAAAACCCCAAACGATCCATGCAGAGCAGAATTAAGACTAGACCCGCTAGTTATCAACATCCAGAAAAGAGCTGTTCAATTTTACAACCACCTAAAAGGAAGCAATGCCCACACATTCCACCACAAAGCCCTCACCTACAGAGATTAACCTAGAGAAGAGTCCCCTCAGCCAGCTGGTTCTGGGGCTCTGTTAACAAACACAAACAGACCACACAGAGCCCCAGGACAGCAACACAATTAGATCCAACCAAATTATGAGAATGCAAAGAGAGAACTACAGTGAGGGAAAAAAGTATTTGATCCCCTGCTGATTTTGTACGTTTGCCCACTGACTAAGAAATTATGAGCCTATCATTTTAATGGTAGGTTTATTTGAACAGTGAGAGACAGAATAACAACAAAAAAATCCAGAAAAACGCATGTCAAAAATGTTATAAATTGATTTGCATTTTAATAAGGGAAATAAGTATTTGACCCCTCTGCAAAACATGACTTAGTACTTGGTGGCAAAACCCTTGTTGGCAATCACAGAGATCAGACGTTTCTTGTAGTTGGCCACCAGGTTTGCACACATCTCAGGAGGGATTTTGTCCCACTCCTCTTTGCAGATCTTCTCCAAGTCATTAAGGTTTCGAGGCTGACGTTTGGCAACTCGAACCTTCAGCTCCCTCCACAGATTTTCTATGGGATTAAGGTCTGGAGACTGGCTAGGCCACTCCAGGACCTTAATGTGCTTCTTCTTGAGCCACTCCTTTGTTGCCTTGGCCGTGTGTTTTGGGTCATTGTCATGCTGGAATACCCATTCACGACCCATCCAAACGTACAAAATCAGCAGGGGATCAAGTACTTTTTTCCCTCACTGTATTTGACACACTGTAAAGAATCAACCAGAAAACAAAGCAATTTGGAATGCTATCTGGAATCAATAGATTAGATACATGCCCACTGTCTACAGTGGAAACTGAGCTGCACTTCCTAACCTAATGCCAAATGTATGACCATATTTCCCACAGATCACATAGACCCAGAAAGAATTTGTAAACAAATCAAACATTGATAAATTCCCAACTCTGTTAGTCAAAATACCGTAATGTGCCATCACAGTAGCAATAGTTGTGGCCCTATGCCATGAGAAAAGAGAGAGAGAGAGAGAGAGAGAGATGCTAGGAGTATAGTAATGTCCATGAGAAAAGAGAGAGAGAGAGAGATGCTAGGAGTATAGTAACGTCCATGAGAAAAGAGAGAGAGATGCTAGGAGTATAGTAATGTCCATGAGAAAAGAGAGAGAGAGAGATGCTAGGGCTTGTGTACCGTCCATGAGAAAAGAGAGAGAGAGAGAGAGAGAGAGAGAGATGCTAGGAGTATAGTAATGTACATGAGAAAAGAGAGAGAGAAAGATGCTAGGAGTATAGTAACGTCCATGAGAAAAGAGAGAGAGAGAGAGATGCTAGGAGTATAGTAACGTCCATGAGAAAAGGAGTGAGAGAGAGATGCTAGGAGTATAGTACCGTCCATGAGAAAAGAGAGAGAGAAAGAGAGATGCTAGGAGTATAGTAATGTCCATGAGAAAAGGAGTGAGAGAGAGATGCTAGGAGTATAGTACCGTCCATGAGAAAAGAGAAAGAGAGAGAGAGAGAGAGAGATGCTAGGAGTATAGTAATGTCCATGAGAAAAGGAGTGAGAGAGAGATGCTAGGAGTATAGTAACGTCCATGAGAAAAGAGAAAGAGAGAGAGAGAGAGAGAGAGAGAGAGAGAGAGATGCTAGTATAGTAATGTCCATGAGAAAAGAGAAAGAGAGAGAGAGATGCTAGGAGTATAGTAATATCCATGAGAAAAGAGAGAGAGAGATGCTAGGAGTATAGTAATGTCCATGAGAAAAGAGAGAGAGAGAGATGCTAGGTGTATAGTAACGTAGAGAGAGAGAGAGATGCTAGGAGTATAGTAATGTCCATGAGAAAAGAGAGAGAGAGATGCTAGGAGTATAGTAATGTCCATGAGAAAAGAGAGAGAGAGAGAGATGCTAGGAGTATAGTAACGTCCATGAGAAAAGAGAGAGAGAGAGATGCTAGGAGTATAGTAATGTCCATGAGAAAAGGAGTGAGAGAGAGATGCTAGGAGTATAGTAACGTCCATGAGAAAAGAGAAAGAGAGAGAGAGAGAGAGAGAGAGAGAGATATGCTAGGAGTATAGTAATGTCCATGAGAAAAGAGTGAGAGAGAGAGATGCTAGGTGTATAGTAACGTCCATGAGAAAAGAGAAAGAGAGAGAGAGAGAGATGCTAGGAGTATAGTAATATCCATGAGAAAAGAGAGAGAGAGATGCTAGGAGTATAGTAATGTCCATGAGAAAAGAGAGAGAGAGAGAGAGAGATGCTAGGTGTATAGTAACGTAGAGAGAGAGAGAGATGCTAGGAGTATAGTAATGTCCATGAGAAAAGAGAGAGAGAGATGCTAGGAGTATAGTAACGTCCATGAGAAAAGAGAGAGAGAGATGCTAGGAGTATAGTAATGTCCATGAGAAAAGAGAGAGAGAGAGAGAGAGATGCTAGGAGTATAGTAACGTCCATGAGAAAAGAGAGAGAGAGAGAGAGAGAGAGAGAGAGAGAGAGAGAGAGAGAGAGAGAGAGAGAGAGAGAGAGAGAGAGAGAGAGAGAGAGAGAGAGAGAGAGATGCTAGGAGTATAGTAACGTCCATGAGAAAAGAGAGAGAGAGATGCTAGGAGTATAGTAATGTCCATGAGAAAAGAGAGAGAGAGATGCTAGGAGTATAGTAACGTCCATGAGAAAAGAGAGAGAGAGAGATGCTAGGAGTATAGTAATGTCCATGAGAAAAGAGAGAGAGAGATGCTAGGAGTATAGTAATGTCCATGAGAAAAGAGAGAGAGAGATGCTAGGAGTATAGTAACGTCCATGAGAAAAGAGAGAGAGAGATGCTAGGAGTATAGTAACGTCCATGAGAAAAGAGAGAGAGAGAGAGAGAGAGAGAGAGAGAGAGATGCTAGGAGTATAGTAATATCCATGAGAAAAGAGAGAGAGAGAGATGCTAGGAGTATAGTAATGTCCATGAGAAAAGAGAGAGAGAGATGCTATGAGTATAGTAATGTCCATGAGAAAAGAGAGAGAGAGAGATGCTAGGAGTATAGTAACGTCCATGAGAAAAGAGAGAGAGAGATGCTATAGTAACGTCCATGGGGCAGCCCATGATATTTTTAGCCTGAGCCAATCTGACAGCATGTCCTTCACTGCTCATCCACTAACAGCCGCTCAGTGTTACTCTACTCCCCAGCCAGGCCATAGAATGTAAATGACAGAGCATGCCCAGGCTATAAAGATGAATGGCATGTGTGCTTTAGCTTTGTTTGGCGCTGTGGAAGGAGCTGTTTTTAGAAAGCAAGAGGTAAGATTATCGTCTCAGTCATTTGCAATGAAAGATTGAGAGAAGTGTATTTTAGGGGTAAATTGAGTGATTTATTTGAGAATGTTCCTCTATAAATGTACTTCCTTCTAGAACGTGCTTGCATATTTGTGGTGTACAGCATGGTGTATGAAGATTTAAAACACTTTGTGGGTTGTGTGGGGGCGTTTACTGGATATTCATGGGAGTCATTGAAATGAATTTTGAATCAAATCTGTCAATATTCAAGATGCCACTTACCACCCTCTCAGAGCCTCCTACACAGTTCCTGTGTGCATGCCACAAATAGCTACAAATTGGCTGCCATTAAAACCTGTTAAAACCCAGATTATGTTAATCGCCTGTAAAACTGAAAGGTGTGATGCAACCCAATTAATATCATGTTTGATGGAAATTTTATCCAGCCATCTGTGATGGAGGATTTGGGCTGACATTTGTCTTTCGAGCAAATTAAAAAGCGGCGAAATATGTGCTGTCAAAGCAATTGACTTGATTATGAGGCCATAATGCTCTTTCCAGGGCAATTGTTTGTCAGGGAAAAATATAATTTGTTAAATTAACTCCCATCCATGGTCTTTCACGAATCACGACAGTACATTTGGTTTTGATTCAAGTCTGAAAAAAAAAAAAGAAAATCTGTGAGCCAGCCTGAACCCAGATACCTTTTGGTCGTTTTGTTCTTGAGCGTGGCTCTTAGTGACTCACCTGCGCTCCCATGTGTTGTTGGTTGTAGAGGAGCTGAGGGCCATGGGACCCCAGCAGGGGTGTTCTGTTTGGGAAGCCCCCGGTGCTCATTCCCAGCATCAGCCAGCTGATCTGACTCAGGGCCAAGTCTAAAATTGTTACTGCTTGTCTGGGTGATTGGCGTAAACTGACACTGGAGAGAAAAAGGGCCATGGGGGAGAGGTGGGAGAGAGTGGGGGGGGGGGCTCTCTGAGCTGGCCTGCCTGCTTTGCCTTACCGCTAGGGGTAACAGGTGCCACGGGCAACATGAGACCCGGTGGAATGACAGGGACGGAGAGAAGGGCTTCGAGGCGGGGGGGGGGGGGACGTTCCGAGAGGTTTTGCCCAGAAAGGGTTTCACCGTCGGAATCGGGAACAGCTGTGGGGTCGGCCCCTCAGCTGGCGGTGGAAAACATGCAGGCAGGCCTGTTGCGTAACTCCTAACTGGGTCCCTGATGGCTGGCTGAGAGCGAGTCACTGCCTCACACTCCAATGAGCAATTGTACCTCGGCTGCATGAGAGCGGGTTTGTTTTGGAGGGGCTGCTGAGCGACTGTTTTCATGATCGCTTGCTCTCATTCTGTCAGGCTGCCTCACGCTCCCCCAAGGCCTGCTAGGAAGACCCACCCCCCGGCCAGGGACGGTCAGGGGTCGCCAGGTCAAATAGGACTTTGTCATGAAAAAGCTCTGGTCCTATTAGAGAGGCTGATGCTGCCAGGAACATATGACACACTGTGTTTCTACTTCTCCCTCTCTCTGGACCTCCCTGAATAGAAGGAAAGAAACGTGTAAAAGGATATAAAATAGCGATAAAATGTGATGAACTCATTCGATATCTGCTTCGACTTAAAGGAGCACATTCATTATTTTGTCAACTTAAATGGCGAATGATATGAGGGAAAATGTCCAAGAATGCAAAATAAACAATGTGTCACACCATAAACACAGTTTAAAATGTAGTACGTTGTGCGTGTGTGTGCATTTGGGTACGTGTGTGTGTGCTGCGTGCTTTGCAGACTCCGCTCTCTGTGTGTTCCTCTGTCTCAGCTCCAGGGGGTGTATAAGTGAAACCCTCTGCACAGCCTTCAATAGAAAAATACAGAGAGGGTTTCCCCTCCCAATTTCCTCTGCTCCAGTTATCAAGGCAGTTTTTTTCCCTCTCTCTCAGTGTACATTAGGCACAGATATCAATATGTGTCTGATAAAAGTCCTGTGTGGCTCAGTTGGTAGAGCATGGTGCTAGCGAAGGTAGGGTTGGGGGTTTGATTCCCACGTGGGACTAGTACGAAGATATGTGTACTCACTACTGTAAGTCGCCCTGTGTAAGAGCATCTACTAAATGACTCAAATGTAAATGTAGCATCCTTAAATTAAATATTGGGATTCATTTCTCCTGAAGGCAATGGATTTTAGAGGGATGCGGTGCCGTTGATGCCACCAGCTTTTGAAGTAGCTACATTTTATAGCGTATAGGTTACATTTCTGTAGCTGTTTTTGTAGCCTTTTTAAAGGGTCCACTCCACTCAGAGTTTTGGGACTAACCTTGTCCTAGATGGCAAAGGTTGGAGTCTTCCTAGCCAATTTATAGCACTGTTATAGAAACCCATAGGGCAAGGCATTGACCTGAGGTGCTGCAAACTATCTTCAGATGTATTCATAGACATTCATAGAATTCTCCACTTGAAGAACTCTACAAGGTTGTCCAGTCTGTTTTACTAGCTAGCTAAATGGTTTTCAAACATGGATCGTGAGAGAGTTTGTGCCTTGACAGGATAAGCAGATTTGGTCACACGCAGCATGTGCCGTTCAGCGTTTTATGCATAAATGAGTTTATTTCCAAAACGCTATAACTATACATACATTTTTCACATTTGTGTTTTTTCTTCAGAAATGGGGTGGTGTACCTAATAAACTGGCAACTGAGTATGTTTCTACTAGGTCATTCTGTTGCTTGATATCCAGGGCATGTTATGTGTTTACATACAGATGTGCAGAAGGGCCTACAGTATATGATAGAGTACTGTCCTAGTTTTTATACTCTGCTACATTCAAAATACACTGCTCAAAAAAATAAAGGGAACACTTAAACAACACAATGTAACTCCAAGTCAATCACACTTCTGTGAAATCAAACTGTCCACTTAGGAAGCAACACTGATTGACAATCAATTTCACATGCTGTTGTGCAAATGGAATAGACAACAGGTGGAAATTATAGGCAATTAGCAAGACACCCCCAATAAAGGAGTGGTTCTGCAGGTGGGGACCACAGACCACTTCTCAGTTCCTATGCTTCCTGGCTGATGTTTTGGTCACTTTTGAATGCTGGCGGTGCTTTCACTCTAGTGGTAGCATGAGACGGAGTCTACAACCCACACAAGTGCCTCAGGTAGTGCAGCTCATCCAGGATGGCACATCAATGCGAGCTGTGGCAAGAAGGTTTGCTGTGTCTGTCAGCGTAGTGTCCAGAGCATGGAGGCGCTACCAGGAGACAGGCCAGTACATCAGGAGACGTGGAGGAGGCCGTAGGAGGGCAACAACCCAGCAGCAGGACCGCTACCTCCGCCTTTGTGCAAGGAGGAGCAGGAGAAGCACTGCCAGAGCCCTGCAAAATGACCTCCAGCAGGCCACAAATGTGCATGTGTCTGCTCAAACGGTCAGAAACAGACTCCATGAGGGTGGTATGAGGGCCCGATGTCCACAGGTGGGGGTTGTGCTTACAGCCCAACACCGTGCAGGACGTTTGGCATTTGCCAGAGAACACCAACATTGGCAAATTCGCCACTGGCGCCCTGTGCTCTTCACAGATGAAAGCAGGTTCACACTGAGCACGTGACAGACGTGACAGAGTCTGGAGACGCCGTGGAGAACGTTCTGCTGCCTGCAACATCCTCCAGCATGACCGGTTTGGCGGTGGGTCAGTCATGGTGTGGGGTGGCATTTCTTTGGGGGGCCGCACAGCCCTCCATGTGCTCGCCAGAGGTAGCCTGACTGCCATTAGGTACCGAGATGAGATCCTCAGACCCCTTGTGAGACCATATGCTGGTGCGGTTGGCCCTGGGTTCCTCCTAATGCAAGACAATGCTAGACCTCATGTGGCTGGAGTGTGTCAGCAGTTCCTGCAAGAGGAAGGCATTGATGCTATGGACTGGCCCGCCCGTTCCCCAGACCTGAATCCAATTGAGCACATCTGGGACATCATGTCTCGCTCCATCCACCAACGCCACGTTGCACCACAGACTGTCCAGGAGTTGGCGGATGCTTTAGTCCAGGTCTGGGAGGAGATCCCTCAGGAGACCATCAATCACCTCATCAGGAGCATGCCCAGGCATTGTAGGGAGGTCATACAGGCACGTGGAGGCCACACACACTACTGAGCCTCATTTTGACTTGTTTTAAGGACATTACATCAAAGTTGGATCAGCCTGTAGTGTGGTTTTCCACTTTAATTTTGAGTGTGACTCTAAATCCAGACCTCCATGGGGTGATAAATTGGATTTCCATTGATTATTTTTGTGTGATTTTGTCAGCACATTCAACTATGTAAAGAAAAAAGTATTTAATAAGATTATTTCTTTCATCCAGATCTAGGATGTGTTGTTTAAGTGTTCACTTTATTTTTTTGAGCAGTATATAAACATGTGTTTCTCCCTGTAAAAGGCAATGGGGAACTGTCTCTTTTTAAGATGAAGTCAGATAGAGTGTTAAGTCTTGAGTGTGTTAAACACAGCTACCTGTTTTTATCTCATAACATCTGTTGTGTGGTAAAGTGTTATTTTGTTTCCGCTGTCTACCAGTGTGAATGCACATGCTGGTGTAGAAATAGCTAGGCGTGTCGTTGTGTCATTTCATCTTGTCTCACACATTGCATCAACGATACCTCTGCTTCCTACTGCACTCCTCCTTAGAGATGAACGGTGTGGACTAATGACTTTAGTTCACAGCAGGTGTTGGTTACTGTTGATAGCCAATAGGTGGCTATGGTGTCAGGTCTCCCTGCTCTGGGACAGTCCTTTGGGTGTGTGTGTGTTTGTGTTTGTGTTAGGGTCAACTATCCCCAGTCGTCTCCTGACCGCAGCAGTTTCTGATACCTCATAGGGAGTTCCGCAGAGGTCAAGTTATTGTTAGACCTGTAAATTGGATTCTCCAGTAAGGGCAAAGTAACAATGGTCTTATAATGGAGGTGTACGTTTGTCTTGCGTGACAACACGGGCGTTACTAACCAAAGTATCACCAACATGGGACTGGTGTCTACCCTTGCTCTAGGTGGTCCACTCAAAACAACTGCCGTATGTGTTTGGTATCATCCGCCCATTGTTGAGGTGAATTCCTCTGCCTGCGTTTTGACAATGTGTGGCCCTGAATGTATGCAATGCGGAGAATGTTATACAGTAGCTCTCAAACTAGCCGCACCGCTGTCACTCATGACATACCTGAGGTTAATTCAGAAGCGTAAACATTCATATTCAACGCTGAAGCGAGGGTTGTGGCTGGAAGCTTTTGCTCAGCAGGGCTTCTCTCTTCTCTTAGTCCCTTTCCCTCTTCCATCTCTCTCTGCTGCCCTGTCCCAGTGCTGCCCTGTCCCAGTGCTGCCCTGTCCCAGTGCTGTCCTGTCCCAATGCTGCCCTGTCCCAGTGCTGCCCTGTCCCAGTGCTGTCCTGTCCCAATGCTGCCCTGTCCCAGTGCTGCCCTGTCCCAGTGCTGCCCTGTCCCAGTGCTGCCCTGTCCCAGTGCTGCCCTGTCCCAATGTCACTCTTCATGGCCAATAATGTGGCGGCAGCCACGCACTGAAGGAGCAACACAGGAGCGAATCATATCGTTGATTGGAGAGCAGGGGATTGGGCCGGAGAAAACACATCTCTGAGGCGATTTTTCACTATTAGCCTGGCGTGCTATTTATAGAGCTGGGGGGGGGGGGGGGGGGGGAGAGAGGGGTAGTCACAGGCAGCAGGGGAAGCGGGGCGGGAGGGGTAGAGGGAAGGAGGGAGAGTAGTGGGATACCATCTTATGGCTCGCTCTTAGACAGGACACACTCGCTTTTGGATAGGACAACCCCCGGGGGGTCAGAGGTGGTGTGTGTGTCCAGACTGTAGTGTGGTGTCGCCCGCCAGGCCAGCCTGATAAGGTTGTGCTGCTGTGTCATAACAACACAACACTTAGAGAGAGAACCAGCCGGCAACAGCCCTGCTCCTGCCGCTCCACCCCATAACTGCTGTCTTTCACTTGACCCCTCTATTTGTGGTCATGTCTTGCTTAGGAAAATGTCAACTTACTTTGTAAAAAAAGACCGTGGAGCCAGCAGAGAGCAGGCAGGCAGGCAGGCGGAGAGGGAGAGAGAGACAGAGAGAGACAGAGAGAGAGAGAGAGAGAGAGAGAGAGAATGAGCATGAGCGCTGCTTGCCTTCCTGCTCTGTGGGCCAGTGGAAGGTCCTCTAAATGTAGTCTGTTGTATAATCCCTCTGGGGGCCCTATTGCTATTTCTGATCCTGGATATGCGTCACAACTGACTGGGTATTTTCTCTGGTGACTAGCTTACATCAGTAGGTCTCCTAGCAAGCATACGCTCTCACTACCAGTGAGTGGCTATTCTGATTGATGGGAGTTTGGCCCCGCTGTTTTGGCTTTCTATCGGTGACCCTGGGGAATGGACAGGAAGAGTTTCACCCCAGAGGATTGCTGTTGTTGACTAGAGATGTTGTGGGACTGGGGAGCTGATATACCCAGGTAAGTAGACATAACGTTTCTCCCTCTCCTTTTCTCTACCTCGTCTCTCTCTCTCTCTCTCTCTCTCTCTCTCTGGTGATGCTGCTGAGAAGTGATTCCCTTGTTGTCAGTGTGACAGTGGCTGTTGGGTCTCCACCGTAGACAGCCTTCTTCTCTGTGTGTTTTGGTACAAGCTGTCTGCTGTGTGTTGTCGTGGCGATACAGCCGTCACTGTGCGTGTGTATTTGTGTGTGTGACAGATGGGTCTGGTCTCGGCTGCAGGGGCTCTGTCTTCCGACGGCTTGTTTGCACAGCCCTGGCAGGTATTTAAAGAGACTGAGATAAGCGAGAAACTATGACATAACCTGGTCTGCATGTTTAGAAATGATGTCTTCTTCGCTCCACAGAGCACGTCCCTCCCTACTTCATCCTCCTGTTCTCTAACTCTCCTCTCCAGTGGTGAGGCACTTGTTGTTTAGTCCGTGAGGCAGCCTGAGGAGGGAGGAAGGGTCGCTGTAAAACACCCATTCATTTTAATTCTCACCTGTTCTAAATCTCACATAACAAGTCTGTTTTCCAGCCTGGCACTCCAAGCCACTGACTCGCTTGCGGGCCTGTCTGTCTGTCTGTCTGTCTGTCTGTCTGTCTGTCTGTCTGTCTGTCTGTCTGTCTGTCTGTCTGTCTGTCTGTCTGTCTGTCTGTCTGTCTGTCTGTCTGTCTGTCTGTCTGTCTGTCTGTCTGTCTGTCTGTCTGTCTGTCTGTCTGTCTGTCTGTCTGTCTGTCTGTCTGTCTGTCTGTCTGTCTCACTCTGTGTGTGTGTTATGATACTGGAATAACTTGTTATGTGAGGGAAGGTCCTGGTGATAAGGCAGGGAAACACCACACATACACATGCCTCACGCACGCACGCACACACACACACAAACACACACACACAAACACACACGCATGCAAACACACACTATTTCAAAGTTGTTGTTTTCGGAAAAGCTTATCTTCTTGCCGCTCTGCATGCTTAATGACACACACCACCCCAACAACAACAACCCCAACCCCAGACTCCATCATCTGGAGCCCAGGGGTGAGATTACCACAACCTTGAAATGAGCTTCCATGGCTGGGTCCTTTTTTATCAACCTTCCCGCCCTCCCTCCCTCCCTCCCTCCCTCCCTCCCTCCCTCCCTCCCTCCCTCCCTCCCTCCCTCCCTCCCTCCCTCCCCCTTCTTTCCTGTCAGCCAGAGAGATTACTCTTATGCACTCTCCCTTGTCTTTTTCTCCCTCTGTCTGTCTTTCTGCGGAGAAGAGAACTGTAATACCCTTCTCTGGCACCTGTGGAATGAGGACTCGTGCCTCTGCTAAGTGTGCTAAACTATTTTTCCATTCGCTAATTCTCAGACGATTTATAATGTGTGTGTCGCCTCAGCTCGCAGTGCTTCAGGGGGTTTGGGGGGGGGGGACATTTTTGCACGGGCATGTCTCGAGGACACCCTCTCCCTCACTGTAGGCCCCCTGTCTGGGCTCCTACTGTCTCTCAACAGTGTGGAGATACCTTTTAAGAGACTCAACATCCTAATCCTAATACCAGGAAGTTATGGAAGGGAAGTCTGGGCATGCTGTTGCTAGTGTTTGCCCTGTGTGCTGTACGTCAGCATGCTGACAGGGCAGAGAGATGGAGCGGTGGGTACCACTCTACCACATCCTTATGGTGGGGTGATGGGGCGTGTTGGTCATGTGTCTGTCTGTATAGTGTCTGTCTGTATAGTGTCTGTCTGTATAGTGTCTGTCTGTATAGTGTCTGTCTGTATAGTGTCCGTCTGTCTGTTTGTCTGTCTGTCTGTCGTTGGGGGCCAATCCAATTACCCACCCAAGTTGGATCCCATTAGCCCTCAAAGTGCGTGGGGTAATGTGATGCAGGGCTACATTAAACAGCCACCACTATGGTTACAGGGTTACAATGGAGCCACATCGGGAACAACCTGATACGGCCCCTGCTTTATCAGTTGCACTTTATCAGTTGCACTTTATCAGTTGCACTCCCTTGGCAGCGGGACAGGCCAGTAATTGTGTGCAGGTTTTGGTACTGCATTTGTTGTTGCTTGTTTTCTGTTTGCTATTATTTGATTACCCTCGTGTGTGTGTGTGTGTGTGTGTGTGTGTGTGTGTGTGTGTGTGTGTGTGTGTGTGTGTGTGTGTGTGTGTGTGTGTGTGATAAAGAGTAATATGGCATTTCACCCTGGAGCCCCGACAGTGTGAAGGGGGTCTCCTAACTAACTTTGTTTTTCCATCTATCTAACTCGGTGTTTGCTGCTTGCTTCCAGTCCTTTCTACAGTGAGTGAAACAGTCAGTCCCACTCCCTCCACTCTACAATGGTCTACTGTGCAGAGAGGCCTTACTGCCAGCTGCTTTATTGCTACTCGTTCGCTCCCGCATCAATGACCGCCGCTGTGTATTATTCACATTCAGTAGCCTATGTTCTCAATCTCAGTATTTTTTGGGACGTGTTCACCTCATGTACTTCACCCAGGTTTAGACTAGCCTGGTAGCAGATCAGTTTGTGCTTATTTCGTGCTCGTCTTTTGTATTCTGTGCCATGCAAAACGTGACAAGGTGTTGGCGACAGTACATAAATCAAATCAGATCTGGTGTAGCAAACTGCTTATGTTTCTAGCTCCAACAGTGCAGTAATACCTGACAATACAAAACAATACACACAAATCCACAAAATAGAAATAAAGGAATGAAGAAATATAGAGTATATACAGTTCTGTGACCACACTAGCAGCAAACACCAAGTAAGTTAGATGGAAAAAATGAAGTCTCCATTTCTCTGTCGTGTCCAAACCGCTATCTGGTTGGGTATACAGATCCCTCCGTCTATCCCCCTTCGGGCTTCAACCCCACCCCACTACTGTAGGAGAAAGGAACAGGGGGACATAGGGAGAAGGGCTGTCCTTGTGCAGTGTCCTGTCTCTGTCTGCTGTAGTGTAATATCCAGGTGGATGGGTTCAGTGTGTTAACCTGAGACGAGTGATCCTCAGTGACCTTGTCCATGGAGCGTTCGTTCAGCTGTCTGATTCAGAGGAGGAAGTAAATCAACATGTCAGCACTTTTATCACTGCTCTCCTTTCTCACTCTCTCTCTCTCTTTTTCCTTCTCTTTCTGTCCCTCTAAAGTACTCTCTCCCCTCTCTTCCCCCCCCCCCCCTCTCTCTCTCTCTCTCTCTCTCTCTCTCTCTCTCTCTCTCTCTCTCTCTCTCTCTCTCATCGCCTCTTTCTCTCTTGCTCTCTCTTTCCCCCTCCCCCATGTCTCTCTCTTTCTCTTTCTCATCGTCTCGTTCTCTCTTGCTCTCTCTTTCCCCCTCCCCCTGTCTGTCTCTCTCTCTCTCTTTCTCTCTCTCTCTGAAAGGTATGTGTGTTCTGAACAGGACTTTGGCCACAGAGTGAGTGACTGTGCATAGTAACGCTGCCTAGCCTGGTCGTATGCTCCAGTATTGACATTTTCCTCTATCGACATGACCTATATCTGGTCCTCGCGGTGTAGGTAGTAACATAACCACACAGCTAGAGTTACTGAAGCCAACACGACTTCCTTTAAGGATCGCATTCTGAAGAGCTATCCGCACAATACATTCTTCTGAATGGATACTCCCACACATAACCGCTGTACAGCAGATGCCTGGTTGAATGGAAGCAGCAAAATCAGCCTCACCGACTATATATCAGTCCTTGAAACACACACATACTGTAGGCATTATCATCATCAGTGGATCGCTGATTCTAGTCATTCTATATTGAGGTGCATTGCGGCAAACTTATTTTCACAATTCTCCTTGTAGCTACACGCTGTGCTTGTCTCACCCCCAAATCTCCTTCTTATGGAGAATTTTGAATTAGGAAGGTGGCACATACATGATTTATCTGGTCCTGTGAAGAACGTTGTCAGGACAGACAGACGGTCCAGTAGTTGTAGCTGTGGATGTGATTAGAGAGGGGAGTCTGTGTCCTGTTGGACTGTAGCGTCTTGAGGCTGTGTTACGCTAAATATGTGTGGAGGTGGTCACTTCTCCCTCTCTCTTTCTCCCTCTGTCTTTCACTCTCTTGCACTCTCCTCCGCCCCATTTCCCTCCCTCCCTCCCTCCCTCCCTCCCCTCCCTCCCTCCCTCCCTCCCCTCCCTCCCTCCCTCCCTCCCTCCCTCCCTCCCTCCCTCCCTCCCTCCCTCCCTCCCTCTCCCAGTGAATGCCTGTGGCCTGGTCTCTGACAGGGCGCAGTGGGTCTAAGCCCCTCACACCTCCTGTCCTTCAGTCCAGCAGCCGTTGGTGCCAGGCCCGAGAGAGTGTGTGAGAGAGAGAGGCCCTGGTAGGTGGGCAAGCTCCCCTCTCTCTGCCTCCTACCCCCTTCATACCCAGCAGGCAGCCAAACACAGCCCTGCCTTTGGCAAACATGGCTTTGTGCTCACACTGTGCTTAACAGTTAAGATAAAAAAAAATTGAATTAGTGAGAGAGAGGGGAAACGGGGAGAGAGAGGGGAAACGGGGAGAGAGAGGGGAAACGGGGAGAGAGAGGGGAAATGGGGAGAGAGAGGGGAAACGGGGGGAGAGAGGGGTAGTGAGGGGAAAAAGACAGTGAATCTATTTCTTAGTCCAAAAAATATTGGACCTCTCTGAAGTAGGTCCACCATGCCTCTTGTCCATTGTGTTCACAATCAGTATTCACACAGTTACCATGGGTTACTATTAGTCAAGTATGAAGCACTGGAACACACATGAATATATGAATATGATCAACTGTCAAACAAAAACAATGAATCATAAAAAGATATGACCTTTGTCAACAATGCTGCGTGAATCACACAAATTCAAATCGACTGAAGGTAAGCCTCAAGATTAGGGATGAGCTTGTATGGCTAGAATTGGCCACCGTTAGCATATCAGGAAGCCTAGTGTATGTGTTCTGTGTGTCAGGCTAGCTCTGTCAGGCTTGCTGTTTCTAGATCCTGGCAGGTGGGCTGGAGGTGCTGGGTCCTGGCCTACATTGAGGATTAGCACAGATGCTAATGCTAGTGTCAGTGGTTTGGCAGGGCAGCACCCCTCAGTGTGACCAGGACTAGCTGCTGGTGCTCTGTCATTACAGCCTGCTGCCAGCACTGCCCAGCAGTGGGAGGCCAGGCTCCAGGCCCGGACACACACAGAGGAAGTGAAAAGACAGAGCTGGGGGGCTTCTTAGACAGATGGCCCGCTGACACGGGACACAGCGCCCAGGGCAGGCTGAAAGGACATGCAGAGAGAGAGGAAGGTGAAAGAGAGGTAATGAATGAGAGGCTCCATGTAGAGGTGCGAGAGAGATATTGTAGGGCGGCCAGGAAAGCGTGGGACTGTGTTCCATGGTGTAAACACTTCAACTCCAGGTGGTGCCACCTGTCCACCCAGTCTTGTTCCTGGCCACGTCCACTCTGATCCCCCACACCCACGGAAAGGGGACTGGAGGCAGGGACTCAAGCCCAGAATGGAGCTCCAGTGCTGGGGCTCATTGTGGCACCGCTAGGCTACTCATCCATGGCTGAACATAGCTAGCAGGCTAACCGCTAGCAGGGTAGCATTTTGTTAGCACTCAGTATTTTACACTATAGAGCCTTAAGTTGAGAGAGAGGCTTCCTGAACTACAGTAGGATCAGCTTCAGCTCTCGTAAACGACATCCCTCTGAAATGATCCAGGCTCTGGCGCGACCAAGTTTCCTGTCTGCAGTTCGTTTGTTCAGACTCACTAATCTTCTCTCTCTCTCTCTCTCTCTCTCTCTCTCTCTCTCGCTAGCTTCCAGAGACAACTGCTGCTGCACCGCTCATTCAATTCTGGAAAAATCACCGGGCCAGTCCGCCTGCATTACTCATAGCACAGGTGGACCCAAACCTCCATAAAAATATCTGTGGACTTATGCATATAGATGTCGTCATTTTAATGAGCCCCCTTATTTTCCTATAAACCAGAGATTACAAGTATATATAGTATTATTAATAGTTTTTCCATGTCTTTTATTCTTGTCTTTTTTCCATATCGGCGATTATTTCCATTTGTGTAGGTCCAGAGTGATAGTGGAGGGAAATGCCTGGAGACTAGTTTATCGTTAGCTGGGTCTATGTGGTTGCAAGTGAACCTAGAGGCATGCATGGTTGTTGTGTGCAGCAGGGAGACAAAGGGAGGGAGAGAGTGGGAAGCAGAAATGGAGAGAGTAAGAGTAGAGACGGAGAGAGTAAGAGTAGGAGAGAGAGAGTGACAGGGATCTAACTACTAGAGATGAAAAACTGACAGCAGAATTGCTCCCTTGGTGAAGTAAAGTGGACGGAATTTTACACCCATGAATAGTAACTGTACAGTAGGATTTACCAGCTGACTTAGAGAGCATAGAGACATGAAGGTAGACAGAGGAAAACACCAGCGAGAGGAGAAACAGAACCAGTCTCTTGCACTGGTTTAAAAACAGCAGTAGTGAGGGGGTGAGTGAGAGGGGGTGAGTGAGAGGGGGTGAGTGAGAGGGGGTGAGTGAGAGGGGGTGAGTGAGTGGTGCCCACGGGTGCATAGAGAAAGCATGTGAGAAAGGAGATGACACACTGCCCCCAGCCTTACAGTAGCCCAGTGTACAACACAACCCGACACACTGGCCTGACTGTCTGTTTGAACCACATGTAAACACCGTCAAGAGGTCAGTTGTGATGATGACAGGCGGATAAAACAAGGCTGCTCAGCCCTCTAGGGCTCTGTCCTCTCTTACTCACCTATGAAATTCATTATGTCTGGAATATTTCTACACGGATGGTGAGACATCCAGTGGTGTTTGGTCTGAGTGTTTTTGTCCCCCAGCAGTAACATGTGCTACTGGTTCCTCTGTAATCAGCGAAACACAGGAGGAACCTCAAGAGCAGGACAAAAGAAGAGAGGAAGTGATGCAATGTATCAGCAGTCATGGGAGAAACCAGACATTGTGTCTGTGTGTCACCCGGTGAAATCCGTGGGCCCACTTTTCTACAGTTGTCTATTTTGTCTATCGGATAGGACGAAATGCATAGAAATAGAACCAGAGTCCCCATTCGAGTCAATGATTTGTCCACTCTATTCATTCTATTTCTCTGCAATTAATCCTCTCTGATAGGCGAAATCCAGATCGATAACGTTTGAAAAACTGGGCCTTGAGTGTGGCCAGCCCCAGCAGTGTCATAGGTCATCTGTAGAGACCAGAGCAGGAAGGACAATCTGCTATCTGGTTCTGCTTGCCGCTCCCAACGGTACAAAGGACAAGTTTGTGTTAAGATATTAAGCTGGAGAATTACACAAACAGTGCACAAGCTCTGGAAACAGGCTGGAATTTTTTGTCGCTTTCTGACGCAATAGGGGAAAGAAGTAGTGTACTACTGTTGCTAATAACATGATCATGTATTGTAAAGTACAGCACAGATCAAATTCCAATGATGATACTAGTGTAACATTCTGTCGGTGTGGTATTCTCACACCCCAGACCGATATGTCCATTGTTGGTGTCATATTTTGTGTGTGACTGTAGTGGCAGTGGAAGATGGTGTGCATTTGACTTGTGTGGTCAGCCATTCATACATATGTGTTTAGAGTTGAGGTTTTTACTGAATCCTTCCAGCTGTCTATCTGTCAGCTCTACCCACAAACCTTGGACTGGAGTCGAACTTCCTCTCCATGAAAACACTTAATAAACAAACACCAGGGTGTTACCTATGAGGATACCCCAGCGGCACACACACACACACACACACACACACACGCGCACACACACACACACACACACACACACACACACACACACACACACACACACACACACACACACACACACACACACACACACACACCACACACACACACACACACACACACACAGAGATAGAGGGAGTAGTGAGAGACTTCTGAGAGGTACAGCAGATGTGTGGCAGTCGTGTCTGGCCCATGGAGAGGTAGGAATGTGAAACCTCGTAACGCACCTCAGATTTTCCATTCCCGCTGTGTACACATCCCGTTATCAATTTTATATGAAAGTAGGAAATTCCTTTAAAGCTCTGGCGCGATGTAGCTGCAGGGGGGCATTCAGCTAAGGGGGCTGTACAGGTCCAGGGCCCCGTGCATTCCTGGCTGGGGGGCATCTGGGCCCAAGGAGGAGGGGGAGGGGTGCCATGCCTACACGGCCCATGGTGGCCCCTTCATGACCACTTTAATGGTGGAATTAAACACTGGTATGCTACTTCACCCATTTTCTCTCCTCTCTCTCTCTCTCTCTCTCTCTCTCTCTCTCTCTCTCTCTCTCTCCCCCATCTCTCTTTCTCTCTCCCCCTCCCTCTCTCTCCCCCTCCCTCTCTCTCTCCCTCAGATCTGCTTCGGGTAATTTGCAGCTGAAATGGCGTATAATTGGGTGAAATGTGTTTTGTGTACGTTTGTATGACGGGTGTTGCAACCTTTGGAAGAGTGCTACAATTCGATTACCACTGGCAGCTATTAAACAGAGGCTGAGGAATATATGATTGTCCAGTGGGGAGAACTGAATAGCAGCTGTTGATAGATTTCTGGATGTGTTATATGAAAGTGCAGTACGATTTGCAGCCGGAACAAACTGTTCCTAACCAAGAGGAGTTTCAATCGTTCAGTAATATTGCAGCCTGGCTGTTCCCCACAGCTGGATCTGCTTGAAGTCGTAGCATTTCCAAGAGCTGAAATCAGTCGTGACAGCTGCACTTGTACCCTGACAATACAGACAGTCCTCCATTCAGCCTGACAATGCATCACCTTTGTCGCGTCTCACATGAATGCTCAACAGACAACAGTTTTTTTGCCGGCGCGAAAGAGACTTTCTCCAAATACAGAATAGGAACCTATAATATTCTCTGGCTGTTTCTGACTGTCATTTAAATGCCCAGGAGTAGTCCTAAGTGATGAAAGAGGATCTTGAGTGAGCTCATGTCAGAGTTTCCTGGTGCGTTGATGTGGCCCAGGGGACTGGAGATTGTTGGTCTCCACTTCCTGTTTGGTTAATCTTATTGTCATAGAGATCAAGACAATATCAACACAATATGATATAGGTTTAACACTATAATACTCTGCTACTATGAGGGAGGGCAGTTCAGCTTGACTCTGACTAAGCCATTGTTCTATTTTTCTACTGTCCTGTTCTGTTTAGAGGTTGTGGACTGTTTTAGCTGTATACCTCACAGTTTACTGGGACATTGCAGAGTAGAACAGTCAACTAGAGTTTTTTCTGCTCAGGTCTCTGCTAGAAGGCATGTTTTTCAGGGAAAAGTCTTAGGCCTGGCCTTGCTAGAAGCCATATTTTTCAGGGAAAAGTCTTAGTCCTGGCCTTGCTAGAAGCCATATTTCTCAGGGAAAAGTCTTAGTCCTGGACTTGCTGGAAGCCATGTTTTTCCACCACCACAGCTGTTTTGAGCAGTGAGGTGTTTTGGTACATAGTGTTGTAGTCAGTATTGCTCGGAAAAAGAAACTCCAGAACAGTTGATTGTGGTTTGTTTACAGACCTTGTTGATTTATTCTCCTTCGCTCCCCTTTCTGATCCCCCTCCAGACATCTATACGCACGCACGCACGCACACACACACACTAGCTGTTGCTAGGAGGCAGTGGTGACTCCAGTGTGTGTCCCGGGGGAGCCAGTGTACTGTCTGGTGTATAGCCCTCCGCCCCAGTAAAACAGCAGCTGCTAAGGTTACGTAAGCACTGTGCTGAAGACCAAAGAATTCCTTGTTAACTCAAAGTAGAAAGTCATCATCGGATACGATGGACTACCATAAGCGTGTGTGTGTGTGTGTGTGTGTGTGTGTGTGTGTGTGTGTGTGTGTGTGTGCGTTGATGTGCGTTCATGTCCAGCCCTCACGAGGACACCCAGTTGACTCTGTGTGTGTGTGTGTGTGTGTGTGTGTGTGTGTGTGTGTGTGCGTTGATGTGCGTGCATGTCCAGCCCTCACGAGGACACCCAGTTGACTCTGTGTGTGTGTGTGTGTGTGTGTGTGTGTGTGTGTGTGTGTGTGTGTGTGTGTGTGTGTGTGTGTGTGTGGTGTGTGTGTGTGTGTGTGTGTGTGCGTGTGCGTTGATGTGCGTGCATGTCCAGCCTTCACGAGGACACCCAGTTGACTCTGTGTGGGGGGGATCAGAAATAGAAACTTAAAAAACGGTTGAAATATATTTATCTGTATTCTAGAAGTTTATGTAATGTCATTCATTCATCACTGATTTGTGGTAGCTAGCTCTCTCTGTATGGAGCTGGCTCTGCGTCCCTATCTACTGTGACACCCTGAATCACATTCACTCAGCAGAGAGAGAGGGAGAGAGAGAGGAAGAGGGAGAGAGAGAGAGACAGCTCCTGTCTCTGTAATATAGAGCAGGATTTCTCCATAGGTCTCTGTAATATAGGTCTCTGTAGACAGAGGGCTTTAGCTGCTGGCTTTACTGTTCTGATAGGAAATAATGTTGCTGTGGATGTCTTGCTGCTGAAATACTGGCCCCTGGCTAAGCCTCCTATTTCTCTGGAGAGTGAAGGGTATTTCCTCAAGAGATACAAGCCGTGCTGAGAGAGAAGCCCATCTTCTGACAACTTATATCTCCCTTAGGAGAAATTCTATAGTCCTCCGGCTTACTAGAAAATGGAAGGATACACCTCCCAAGTTATTTTGTACTTAACATTTTTTATTTAACCTTTATTTAACTAGGCAAGTCAGTTAAGAATAAATTCTTATTTACAATGACAGCCTACCCCAGCCAAACCCGGATGACGCTGGGCCAATTGTGAGCCACTCTATGCGACTCCCAATCACGGCCCGATGTGATACAGCCTGGATTCGAACCAGGGACTGTAGGGACGCCTCTTGCACTGAGATGCAGTGCCTTAGACCGCTGCGCCACTCAGGAGCCCACAGTTAGCTAACAGCGATACTGTATTTCATCTCACTCTCTGTGTTAAAACGCATCCTTTATTTATACAGGCATATTCACATTTAATACCAGTGATTCTGTCGGTATCCTCTCCTTGGTTTTGAATATAGTTCAGTATAGCCGCGGGCTAGGCATAGGCTGATGTGGAACATACCTGTTATCCTCTGTACGAAGCTATAGTAAAATGCAGCCTGTGGATTTTCCAATGTCCTCCTGATCCCGGCTGGGCTGGAAAGTGTCCCAGTGATGGTGACAGGAAGTCCCATACAGGCAGGAACACCTGTGCTGCTGCTGTGTTGAGGGTTGGGTTGGTTGTTTGGTTGGTTGGCAGCCCAGGGCTCTAGGTCTCTCTGGTATTCTGGGGCTCTGCTCCAACACAGGGCCTGTTTGTGTGGCTTCCACCCCAGCCGCGTGGCTCCCACCCCAGCCTCGTTAATTACTCTTTAATTGAGCCCAAAGCTGTTTTCCTTCCCATCACAATTCATTACCAACGCACATGTTGCAGGCCAATCAGGAGGGACCTGCTCTGCTCTCTCTCTAGCCGTGCTGGTAAATCCACCTATGGATGCAGGAACAGGAACCATTGGCATGCTCTGTTACCCGGGTACCGTACCACAGGGCCGTGCCATCTCGCTGGAAATCTACTGGAAAAACAATTATCCCCCAAATGTTCTTAATTTGGGATGATTGGATTTATCTTCCTACTGGAGAAATAAAGAGGCTGCGATGTTCCCCGCCCGAGAGTCGCTCCCTCACTCTCTGACTGTCTCCATGATGCAGCGGAAAATTGAAAATGAACTTGTCCACAGAGTGGATTGAACATGTTATGACAGACACGGAAAAAGAAAAGAGTCACACAATTTTCCCCTTTACTTTGGCAGGTACAAGTGACTTGGAAAAAATCGGCTTTTCAAAAAAGAAGGACTGGAAGAAAAGAGAGAGAGGAAAACAAGTAGAATACGGCCTGTCACAAAGCCATGTTTTTATAAAGAGAGAAACAAAACAAGTAGAATACGGCCTGTCACAAAGCCATGTTTTTATAAAGAGAGAGGAACACAAGTAGAATACGGCCTGTCACAAAGCCATGTTTTTATAAAGAGAGAGGAAAACAAGTAGAATACGGTCTGTCACAAAGCCATGTTTTTATAAAGAGAGAGGAAAACAAGTAGAATACGGTCTGTCACAAAGCCATGTTTTTATAAAGAGAGAAACAAAACAAGTAGAATACGGTCTGTCACAAAGCCATGTTTTTATAAAGAGAGAGGAACACAAGTAGAATACGGCCTGTCACAAAGCCATGTTTTTATAAAGAGAGAGGAACACAAGTAGAATACGGTCTGTCACAAAGCCATGTTTTTATAAAGAGAGAAACAAAACAAGTAGAATACGGCCTGTCACAAAGCCATGTTTTTATAAAGAGAGAAACAAAACAAGTAGAATACGGTCTGTCACAAAGCCATGTTTTTATAAAGAGAGAAACAAAACAAGTAGAATACGGCCTGTCACAAAGCCATGTTTTTATAAAGAGAGAGGAACACAAGTAGAATACGGCCTGTCACAAAGCCATGTTTTTATAAAGAGAGAGGAACACAAGTAGAATACGGCCTGTCACAAAGCCATGTTTTTATAAAGAGAGAGGAACACAAGTAGAATACGGTCTGTCACAAAGCCATGTTTTTATAAAGAGAGAGGAACACAAGTAGAATACGGTCTGTCACAAAGCCATGTTTTTATAAAGAGAGAGGAAAACAAGTAGAATACGGTCTGTCACAAAGCCATGTTTTTATAAAGAGAGAGGAACACAAGTAGAATACGGTCTGTCACAAAGCCATGTTTTTATAAAGAGAGAGGAACACAAGTAGAATACGGTCTGTCACAAAGCCATGTTTTTATAAAGAGAGAGGAACACAAGTAGAATACGGCCTGTCACAAAGCCATGTTTTTATAAAGAGAGAAACAAAACAAGTAGAATACGGTCTGTCACAAAGCCATATTTTTATAAAGAGAGAGGAAAACAAGTAGAATACGGTCTGTCACAAAGCCATGTTTTTATAAAGAGAGAGGAACACAAGTAGAATACGGCCTGTCACAAAGCCATGTTTTTATAAAGAGAGAGGAACACAAGTAGAATACGGCCTGTCACAAAGCCATGTTTTTATAAAGAGAGAAACAAAACAAGTAGAATATGGCCTGTCACAAAGCCATGTTTTTATAAAGAGAGAGGAAAACAAGTAGAATACGGTCTGTCACAAAGCCATGTTTTTATAAAGAGAGAGGAAAACAAGTAGAATACGGTCTGTCACAAAGCCATGTTTTTATAAAGAGAGAGGAACACAAGTAGAATACGGTCTGTCACAAAGCCATGTTTTTATAAAGAGAGAGGAAAACAAGTAGAATACGGTCTGTCACAAAGCCATGTTTTTATAAAGAGAGAGGAACACAAGTAGAATACGGCCTGTCACAAAGCCATGTTTTTATAAAGAGAGAAACAAAACAAGTAGAATACGGCCTGTCACAAAGCCATGTTTTTATAAAGAGAGAGGAAAACAAGTAGAATACGGTCTGTCACAAAGCCATGTTTTTATAAAGAGAGAGGAACACAAGTAGAATATGGCCTGTCACAAAGCCATGTTTTTATAAAGAGAGAAACAAAACAAGTAGAATATGGCCTGTCACAAAGCCATGTTTTTATAAAGAGAGAGGAAAACAAGTAGAATACGGTCTGTCACAAAGCCATGTTTTTATAAAGAGAGAGGAACACAAGTAGAATACGGTCTGTCACAAAGCCATGTTTTTATAAAGAGAGAGGAAAACAAGTAGAATACGGTCTGTCACAAAGCCATGTTTTTATAAAGAGAGAGGAACACAAGTAGAATACGGTCTGTCACAAAGCCATGTTTTTATAAAGAGAGAGGAAAACAAGTAGAATACGGTCTGTCACAAAGCCATGTTTTTATAAAGAGAGAGGAACACAAGTAGAATACGGTCTGTCACAAAGCCATGTTTTTATAAAGAGAGAGGAAAACAAGTAGAATACGGTCTGTCACAAAGCCATGTTTTTATAAAGAGAGAGGAACACAAGTAGAATACGGCCTGTCACAAAGCCATGTTTTTATAAAGAGAGAAACAAAACAAGTAGAATACGGTCTGTCACAAAGCCATGTTTTTATAAAGAGAGAAACAAAACAAGTAGAATACGGTCTGTCACAAAGCCATGTTTTTATAAAGAGAGAGGAAAACAAGTAGAATACGGCCTGTCACAAAGCCATGTTTTTATAAAGAGAGAAACAAAACAAGTAGAATACGGTCTGTCACAAAGCCATGTTTTTATAAAGAGAGAAACAAAACAAGTAGAATACGGTCTGTCACAAAGCCATGTTTTTATAAAGAGAGAAACAAAACAAGTAGAATATGGCCTGTCACAAAGCCATGTTTTTATAAAGAGAGAGGAAAACAAGTAGAATACGGCCTGTCACAAAGCCATGTTTTTATAAAGAGAGAGGAACACAAGTAGAATACGGTCTGTCACAAAGCCATGTTTTTATAAAGAGAGAGGAACACAAGTAGAATACGGTCTGTCACAAAGCCATGTTTTTATAAAGAGAGAGGAAAACAAGTAGAATACGGTCTGTCACAAAGCCATGTTTTTATAAAGAGAGAGGAACACAAGTAGAATACGGTCTGTCACAAAGCCATGTTTTTATAAAGAGAGAGGAAAACAAGTAGAATACGGTCTGTCACAAAGCCATGTTTTTATAAAGAGAGAGGAACACAAGTAGAATACGGCCTGTCACAAAGCCATGTTTTTATAAAGAGAGAGGAAAACAAGTAGAATACGGTCTGTCACAAAGCCATGTTTTTATAAAGAGAGAGGAACACAAGTAGAATACGGTCTGTCACAAAGCCATGTTTTTATAAAGAGAGAGGAACACAAGTAGAATACGGCCTGTCACAAAGCCATGTTTTTATAAAGAGAGAGGAAAACAAGTAGAATACGGTCTGTCACAAAGCCATGTTTTTATAAAGAGAGAGAAACAAAACAAGTAGAATATGGTCTGTCACAAAGCCATGTTTTTATAAAGAGAGAAACAAAACCAGTAGAATATGGTCTGTCACAAAGCCATGTTTTTATAAAGAGAGAAACAAAACAAGTAGAATACGGCCTGTCACAAAGCCATGTTTTTATAAAGAGAGAGGAACACAAGTAGAATACGGCCTGTCACAAAGCCATGTTTTTATAAAGAGAGAGAACAAAACAAGTAGAATACGGTCTGTCACAAAGCCATGTTTTTATAAAGAGAGAGGAACACAAGTAGAATACGGTCTGTCACAAAGCCATGTTTTTATAAAGAGAGAAACAAAACAAGTAGAATACGGTCTGTCACAAAGCCATGTTTTTATAAAGAGAGAGGAAAACAAGTAGAATACGGTCTGTCACAAAGCCATGTTTTTATAAAGAGAGAGGAACACAAGTAGAATACGGTCTGTCACAAAGCCATGTTTTTATAAAGAGAGAGGAACACAAGTAGAATACGGCCTGTCACAAAGCCATGTTTTTATAAAGAGAGAGGAACACAAGTTGAATACGGCCTGTCACAAAGCCATGTTTTTATAAAGAGAGAGGAACACAAGTAGAATACGGTCTGTCACAAAGCCATGTTTTTATAAAGAGAGAGGAACACAAGTAGAATACGGTCTGTCACAAAGCCATGTTTCTGTGTGTGTGTTTCTGTTTTCCATGAGTGATGTTTGGTCAGAGATAGAGACCGAGAGAGAGAGAGAGAGAGAGAGAGAGGGGTATCAATCCAGTTCCTCTCCCTCCCTCTTAAGGAAGGAACATGTTGAGTGAGCCAGGTGGAATCTGACTAACTTTCCTCTTCATGTGGAGCCGAGTGTTTCCACCTCTTGCCAGTCAGAGTCAGTCAGTGTTTAGTCACGGCTGGGCCCCTGGGCCCCTGGGGTTCATGTCTCACAGCCTGCTCCTTGCTGCCCTGCTGTTGGGTAAACATGAATGAAACTGTTTTCTGTTCTTTTTACTACCACTTCGTCTTAGGCCTGTTTCCTGTCCTTTATCTTCCCCGTAAAGCGGAAGCCGTGTGTGACTCAATTCAATTCAATTCAAGGGCTTTATTGGCATGGGAAACATATGTTAACATTGCCAAAGCAAGTGAAGTAGATAATAAACAAAAGTGACTCTCTCTCTCTCTCTGTCTCTCTCTCCCTCCCTTGTCAGTCAGAGACTCAGAGAAGTCAACTTCACACCTCTCGTGACCACTTCCTTTAGCGTCATTGGCTCGATTCCGGCTGCACGCCTCTCTATCGCGCTCTCTCAATCTCACATCTTTTGTTGAAACGCTGAAACAGGAATTTGTGTCGGTGTTGTGTTAAAACACAGCCATCTATACGGCTACATCCAGGCATTGAAATAAAGGCACAGAAATCAGCCACGGTGTAAATACTTGTGTACGGCTGGGAGTGAAACAAAAGCACCACAAAAAGAAACCATCAGAACAAAACAGCCGTACAGGATTGAATCCACAGGGACGTTAGACTCATGTAAGTGTGTTTATTTTTGTGCCGAACACACACAGTATATTGCTCATGGCTTTTCTCTGGTCTCAGCAGTTCCTCACCGGTCCAAGGCCACTTGAGCGATGTCTCAAAAAGTGTCCTTCACAGCTCCAATCCACTCTGACAAGATAATTTTAGATAGGCAGGCAGAAATACCACATTGTTCCCTAGAGTTTTTCCCCACATCCCTCCCTCCCTACCTCTGTCCATCCATCCATCCCTCCCTCCCTCCCTCCCTCCCTCCTCTCTACATAGGATTCTTATTATGGAAGCATCTCAAATATTGTTGCAGCTGCTCCGTTGAGAAATGTCCTTCGACTTATTTCAATCAGCAGTTTAACCCTTCTGCTGTGAATACCCAGCTGGGATCTGGTGCCTTATTAACACAAACAGGGAAGACTCTCAATGGATATGGATGAATGGATCAATTCCATTGGACAGGATACAACATTATCTAATGTGGAGAGTGCATATCTTTTTAAATACAGTAATAGTCAAAAAAGCCAGTTTTGAGCAGTTCAGTTATCTCCATCATGCCTTGTTTTTAAATGTAGTTTATAGTGTCCCTGGAGGGATCCATATTGTGGGTCAGTAGACTATAATGTAAAACATCCTGTTACATCATTGAGCTTCTACAGTAAGCAAACAGCACAGCTGTCAGTAAGCAAGGTAGCGCACACCTTTTGTTTCTTATTCGGGTTGATGAACATGCTCTTCCGGAATCTTCTTCCCCAACGTTAGAGAGAACACACTGTACTGTAGGACTGTACTGTTTTCTGGTTGGTCAAGAAAGACAGCAGGATATTACATTACTTACAGTGCAGCTATACAGTAAGTGTTTCTCCATACAATATGAATATGGCCCAGAGTTTTTTCTTAATAAGCACTTGATCTCACCAGGTCTGATCTGAGCCTCTATTATAGAGTCGTTATATTGTCGGCTATATCTAAGGCCCACGTTTTTCCTGCTTGTGTCACATGATCAGGAGAAAGTCAGGTCCTCCGTGAGGTTCTGTTTATGTCGAGTTAATAGAAGAAGCCATTTAAGTCCAATTCTGGCACCTTGTAGTCAGTCAGTCAGTCAGTCAGTCAGTCAGTCAGTCAGTAGAGTGAAGTAGTGTTCCCTCTGGTCTCCCCAGTCTGCTGGAGAGGATTCCATGTTCTGCCCGCCACAGCTGTGTCAGTCCTCTCTCCCCGTTCCTCTCCCCTCCCTTCCCCCTGCTACCTTACCCAGACACTAAAGGAACCCTCTTGTCCCACCGACACATTTCCTCCGGCTGACTAAGTACAATTTGAGAAAAGCCTCTTACTTGACTGAATAACATTTGTTGTATAAAAACTGAATGGAGCAGAACAGTTTCCATGTGGCATGTTTCTTTAGTTCCGGTCTATCTGTCTGTGTTGATATGAATAGATAATGAGGGATAACAGCAGGCCTTTCTGTCCTCTCCTGGCCTGGCCTGGCCTGGCCTCACCCCTCATTGTGACTGGGACGGAGAGCAGAGAGCAGTGGATGTCTCTCTTGGGGATGTTGCTGTGTACAGTGTTGTGTCTGTGGAGGTGTGAGAAGCAGACAGCTGATTTGTTATCAGCCTGCAGGGTGGGAGTGGCGTTCCTACAACCCTTGGCCATGGGTAGCTCTGACCCTGTGTGTTCACTGAGGATGTACACTATCTGTGTCCTGTTTCCGATCTACTCATCAGGGAGATTCTCTCTCTCTCTCTCTCTCTCTCTCTCTCTCTCTCTCTCTCTCTCTCTCTCTCTCTCTCTCTCTCTCTCTCTCTCTCTCTCTCTCTCTCCCTGCTGGGCTGGAGTGACACTGGCCTTCTGTATAATTCAGGCCTGGCAACTAGGCTGCTTTGAAAAGTGGGCCACTTTACTCATGTGCTTAGCTTAGCATTAAAATGAATGCGTAGTGAGGCTCAATCAGGCATTGTTATTATCTTGCGTGAGGGTCCGTCTCCCTCTCAGTGCGGCTGTTAAACAGGCAGAAATCAATGCCGAAATATAGACACTCTGTCTGAAGTGGCTTTATGAAAAACCCCAGCAGAAAGACTGACGGACAGACAGGGAGATATTCTTGGCTCGGGGTAACTCTTCCCCATTTCCCCTCTCCAGTTCGCTCTTTATTAGGCGTGTGGACAGGGCAGGCAGCCTGCTCTCCAATGACAACATTACTGTAGGGGGCCTCAGAGGATGGCCCTGGTCCCTACAGAATCAGGTTTACGCTCCAAGTCCCTACAGTCACTAGCTAATCCTCTTGACAGGGACTCCGGTAAGGGCACTACTTTATCTTGCGGAAACCCTACAGCATATCACGCCCTCCATTATACAGAGATTAGCTGGGAAAGACTCTGTGCAGACACAGCAGTTTCTGTATCAAAGGCCATAATGAATATGACGGCAAAGGCTGGAGTATCACTATACAACCTGTATCTACCGCCACGGTGGTGAGTCAGCAGTCAACCTTGGCTTGATACTTAAATAACCAAGGTGAAGTTAAAGGCGAAATAAAAATGTGGTAAACCTGTTTTGGTCAACCCCTTGACAAAT
This sequence comes from Salmo salar, assembly GCF_965601325.2. Lineage (NCBI taxonomy): Eukaryota > Metazoa > Chordata > Actinopteri > Salmoniformes > Salmonidae > Salmo > Salmo salar. The sequence continues at coordinate 44,670,490 of NC_138305.1, read as the reverse complement.
GAGGTCTGGGTTGCCTTTATTACCTGTTGATTATCATAAACTACCCATTTATGAGGAACTAAACTATGTTGTGATTTCTTATGATTCATTATCATTGACTCAGCTTGATTGTCCATTATTGTGCAGATGTTTGAAGGCGTCTGGAATCCCAAGACAAACCCCGAGGCTGATGATGTTACATTATGATTGCTGCGTTAAGACGTGTGTTGAACTAATTTTCGTAACACCTTGAGTGAAAGGCTTTGGTGTGAACAGACCTTTGTTTATCATTGAGCCTATCGGTGTTGTCAGGGAGCCTCTTGAACAACGATACTCTGTAGATGCTTCTGGACTAATGAACACGATGCTTTGGAAGCCCTAGAGTTCTTTTCTTCTTTTTCCCCCCCTTGACTAAGCTGTTCCTTTCAAAGAAGGTGATGCATGAAGGGCTGATCGTCTGATTGTGGCCCTCCCATTTCACCCTCCTCTGTCTGGGAGATTAGCTCCTCTAAGGCCACGCCACCTGGAATCATCATGCCTGTTACGTCACACCCAGACTGTGTGTGTGTGTGTGTAGACTCCAGTCCAAGGTTTGTGGGTAGAGCTGACAGATAGACAGCTGGAAGGATTCAGTAAAAACCTCAACTCTAAACACATATGTATGAATGGCTGACCACACAAGTCAAATGCACACCATCTTCCACTGCCACTACAGTCACACACAAAATATGACACCAACAATGGACATATCGGTCTGGGGTGTGAGAATACCACACCGACAGAATGTTACACTAGTATCATCATTGGAATTTGATCTGTGCTGTACTTTACAATACATTATCATGAGTTCTGTAACATTGTGTGGCCGCTCACAAGGATGCACACAGGGTTTTCATTGATAACTATCTTCTTTCAACAGGATAGCCTAACCTACGTCCTATACCGTTTCTGTCCTGTTTGGTCATACAGGCTTCCCCTACCACAGCCAGATAGCTAGCTCTACCAAGGCCTCCCTCCTCCCTCCCTCCCCCCTCCCTCCCAAGTATGGTTGGCTGTTGGCAGTGGGGGATGTAGACTGTCTTTGTTTGATCAACACCCAGGATTTCCACAAACAGGGTTGGCCGGACAACCAGAGCCAGTTACCCTCTATACCCACATGGTGTGTACAAGACAATGGTGGAAATAGACGCCGTTATGGATGAATTACACTTTGTTTCCTGCGGATTTCAGGGAATTTCATCAGAAGGCAGTTGGTTTTTCAGAGCTTTGTGTGTGGGGAGTGGGGAATGCCACTGGGTTGGAGGGTATGGATGAGGAAGTGACCGTCGTACCAGGGGAGGCCAAAGCTAGGGGCTATTGTTCAGCTCCCTGTCGTGAGAAAACAGCTGTGCCCCTATGCAGCACACTGCTTAACATGGGAGGGAAATAATTCACACCTAGGAAAGGCGAAGTTCTCTCTCACACTGGGACTGGAGGAGCACGATGTATGGGAACAAGGCGGTCTGACTTGTGAATGACATATTATCACACATGCAGTTTGTATGTACTGTAGCATTTCATGTGCATCATACAGAACAGTGTTGAAGTGGCAGGTGATTTGAAGTAGCCTCTTTTTTTCGGACTACTTCTGTTTAGTTAAAGATGGATGGTGTCTGACCTTGTTTAGAGAAGCCGACTAATGCGTACATACCATATGCACAGTTTCCACCTTCTCTGGCTGCGAGTGTTCATGAGTTGGAGTGCACAGAACCCCCTGTCTCGTCCACCTCAGTGTCAATCAACACGTTTCTAGTGGGACCTGATAAAATGTGCTGCTGTCCCGAGACCATCAATTGCACAGCCATAAAGCTCTCATTTCAGCCCGGAGAATTCTGCCCCAGCACACCAGAAATCCCACCGAAGTGCTTCGGTGCTCTTAAACGACCCAAACCTTCCTAAAAAAAAAAAGAGAGAGAAAGAGAGCACGTCGGGGCGGATGTGTGTCGGGAGGCGAAACCAGTGAAAACTGGACAGACGGAGACTTGAGAAGTTTTACAGGCTGACTCAGAGGACAGCAGGCCCAGCTCCCGCCTCGTATACTAGGAGTGGGCTTGGCGGGGACGCCGGCGGCTAGCGCTGCTGCTGAGACTCACAGGCAGCCCGGGCTAGCTATCAAGGTCTGGCCAGGTTGTTATTCTGGGGGAGAGAGGAGAGGCAGGTGACGCAGACAGAGGGAGAGTGGGTGGTTCACCCATCACAGACTGCATGATTCTCATTGCTCTGTTTTGGACATGACAAGCACATCGAGTGTCATTGGGTCATCAGCTCACCCCACCCACTGGTGGTTCGATGCTGGCTGCGGCCGGCGGAAGTGTTAGTGTGAGTGTGTTGACAGACATCCCCTGTCTCTCTCTTCATCACACCCAGAGAAAGACACAGTCATTTGGGATTTGGGGATAGTGGGGTGTGAAAATGACACTGATTATCTGGTCCCCGGAGGCGGCATGTCCGTGGCCATGCGTGTCCACGGGAGCCGGGTTCACTGTGTGATTAATTCCCATTAAATGCCATGTGCTTCCCATTTTGGTTCAGCCCAAATCCTGTCTCCCAATGAGCTGATTACAGAGCAGCAGCAGCGCAACGACCTGTCAGCTCAAAGGCCCTGCTCTCGCTCTGCTACACCTGCTGGAGCCTGGCTCCTGGCTCCCAGCTCCCTGAGTCCCCTGATTGTTTCCTCTGTCTGGTTCTGGAGCCCCTCTGGGGTGTCACAGAGTGGGGTTAGTTAGTGTTACTGTTATTGAGGCTTGGGGAAACTGTCTGTCTGGAGGCTATGGGGACTATGGTTCTATGAGTGTATAAAGGCTATTGAAAAGAAAGGGACGTGTTATGCATTGTTGTCTTTGGAGAAAGAAGCTAAGAGTTTCGTCAACATATGGCCTGTGAGAGGCATGAAGGCACGCACGCACACACATCCCCGGGGTGAAGGGGATATTGTGTTGAAACCTCAGTCCTGACAAGTCCTCAGTGGAGGAATCCATGTGTAGGCCTGGCCAACCAAGCAGCTCTCTGAGAGATCAGTGGTTTGTCTGTTGTCCAGCAGCACACAGAGGTCCCTCTCTCCTTTTGACTTCACCGCTGAACGAACGCCAGCGTCAAGACCACTCAAATGAAAGATGGCCGCCGACGCCGTCAGGAAAACCACTTAGGCCGATTTCCTGGCTCTTTATAAAGAGTAACACGACACTCGACCTCAGCTGTCCGGGGAGCGCGCAGGGTCCCCACTTTTAAAAAGTGGGATTCTGATGTCACGACCGCAGTTATTCTCTGAATTCCATGCTGATGCACTCATCCTTCAGTGCTGTGCTTTCCATCAGGCCGCCCTGTCAGGAACAGACATGGGGAGAGGAGGGGAGGGGGGGGATGTACAGCTGGAGCAAGAGAGAAGTGAAGAATAACAGAACCCTCTGATGTTTGTGTGCTGGAACATGGAGCCTCTCTCTCTCTTTTCGCCCCCCATTCTCCCCCCATCACAGGAGCAGGGCTGGATCCTGTCCCCATTGTCGATTGTGCCATTCTTCAAATGTACTTTTCGGTTTCCGCCCATAAATTTTTTAGCATCCCCATTAAGTATAAGGTAATTGCATTGGCTCTATATAACGCCCCGAGCTACGAGACTAATTAAAGCAGAAACAGGAGTTTAGGCATATTTATTAAGAAGACTCCGATTAATTATGGAAGACAGACGTGTGACTTTAAATGAGAGATATTAAGAGAGAGATGATCCTCATCCTCCAGCACCCAGACCCTTATAGACAGCCGAAGGCTGGGAGGGAGAGAGAAAGAGAGAGAGGCATGGAGTGAGAGAGAAGGGGAAAGAGAGAGATAGGCATTGAGTGAGAGAGAAGGGGAAAGAGAGAGAGAGAGAGAGGGGGGGAAGGGAGAAACATAGCTAGAGAGAGAGAGAGGGTACTGAAACAGGACACGCTCACACAGGGGGCTTTGTTCCCCCAGCAGCATGTATGTGTGCAGCGAGTTCCGCTGTTCTCTCTCCGAGCAAAAGGCCACAGGGCAGACGTGAGGCCGTGACTGATGCCAAAGAAATGTGTCGGGGAGCACGTGGCGAGGCCCGGGCAGTGGGAGCTTTGTCGACCCTGCCTCCCTGCCACTCCAGCCCATTATATAGCCTAATTGGCCCCTACATTATGGGATCGTGTTAGGGAGGCCGACTGCCCTGGTTTTCTTGGTGAATTGGACTTAAACCAACATGTGCTGTGGAGGGCTGACTGTTTCTGGGCTGGGGAGAGGAGCGAAAAGGAGAGGGGAGGGGAGAGAAAGAGAGAGGAGGACAGGAGAAGAGAGAAGAGGAGAGGGGACGTTTGTCGTCTAGGGCAGAGGAGGTGTCAGGCCGATGCAGGTGCACCTGACAGGGCGCTCGTCTGTTCCCATGGTTTCAGCCCCGTTGGCGGGGGTGGGGGTGAGGAGGGGGAGTAGGGCAGGAGGTGATGACAGGCCCGGTGGCCTCAGGGCACCTCACACTGTGATACATTTAGCTTCTTAATGCCACTTCCAATGATCCCACTAACTCTCCTGTATTACTACGCATAAAAATGTTATCAGCTGAATAATGTTGTGGAAGTGGAGAAGAGTAGAAGGGTCATTTCCAACCCCCAGTTCAGTTTAGTTCAGTTCAAACCGAGACAATGGCTGTCAGCCACTGTTTTGTGAGGGAATTACAATAAACATTGTCCATTGTACCGCAAAATTGGTTGCGGTAGATTAAAAAAAAGTTTTACAGAAGTGTTTTTTCAGGCTCTGCTTTCTTCAGTTTGTCACGTGTCCTGTCTTGTACCTTAGCCAAACAATGCACTTGTATCTTCTACTGAGTAAAAGTGGCACTTAAATGGAAACAAGTGTTTAAGAATTTAGTGATTACATAAGAGGGTTGTTACGTTCAGAGTGCTGGGGTCTTTCTGGTGCATCCGTCCATGCCATGTGCCGACGCCACTGCTGCTACGGTACTGCTATCAGACAAGCATGACTGGATATGTTCTTCCTCAGGAAGATGTTTATGTTTCAGAGAAATGCAGGGACGGATCAGGATTACAAAGTACCATAATGTGTATGGTATTAAATGCTGCTGCACTGTAATCCAATTGAGATTGAGACAATAATAACGAGTGTAGGTGTGACGGCTTCTTTCTGACTGCACCACTGCAGTAGGCAGGATGAATTATTGCACAAATAATACTGGGGGTATTTTTGGACTGTGGAACATACAGTGTAAACATGGAACTTGTTTTTAGTGAATATCTAAGCACAGCCAATGGATTGGAAAGTATGTATGAAACTGGAAGTTTGCTATTTTTAATAAAGGACAGATTTTTTTGTTCCCAGTTTCCAGTTAGTGCTCCATTTTTAGTTGGCCTTCAGGATAGGTAAGAGGATATTTCCTGTAACTGTTTCATGACTAATTATTTAAAAAATGCAGTTCGGATGTTTCAGAGATTACTGGAGATGTTGCGGTGGTGAGTATATGCAGCCTTGCTGTTCTAGTATTTTTCATCGAAGTTCGTCCTACTGTACGTGCTCCCGAAATCAGAGTGGACCTCTCCCTGATTTATCCCAACATTGAGTGATGGGTTCCATGGAACTGTGCATCATTCACAGGCCCCCATAGTGATTTTTAGAGATAATAATAGCCCCCTATGCTGCCGGAGCAGAGCAGTGCTCTCCCACTAGGAGTCAATGATCACAGCACTTACTCAAATCTCTGAGGAACTCCTGCTCTCTGGCTGCAAACAGGCTGCCAACAGGCCCACATTGAAACAAATGGCTCACTTCTCCTCAGAAGAGGATCCATCTTTATTCTGTGTGACTACAACCCGTGGGTTTGGTTTGGGCATAAGTGCTCGGCTAGCTCAGACTTGGCAAGATGCTCATCTTTTGGTAAATAGCAGAGAGAGATCCAGAATAGTTCTTCTGCTATTTCTATAGTTCTGTTTTGATGTTCCTAAACTTGATGGAATTGAAGAGTCATTTCAGGGACCTTATCAAACATATTTTTATAGAAGTTTTATGGAGGCAGGTAAGGCCTAATCCTCTAGGCTGAGCAGCAATCACTGAGTGAGTTCTGTGGGCCAAATTAGACACCGAACCCCTACACTATCATTTTTATTACCCTGACATAACACCCTTGATAGATATTTATAATTATGACTAATGACATTAGTGTTATGATACATGCAATAGCCAACTGTTTTACTTTTGAGTCATGACAAGTTCTGTAATGTGCCAATAACTGTCATAGATTATGATTTGACTTATTACCAAGAGGATAAGAAACATTCATGAAACACTTTTTAATTATGGGTGATGAACTTGCTGTGTTGAGACACTCTGCAGCAGTTCAGGGCGGTACATTAGGCATGTCCATCCCATGAGCTGTACTGTCGTTTTTGGACATCGACTTACATTGTGTGAAAGAAAGGATAGTATGTCTTTATTTTTGTTTCTGGTGGAATCTTGCATTGGAGCAGGGCGTGGAATCTGACACAGCTAGATATAAACTAGCTAACCTATGCTCTTTTGTTGCTGAGAGAGCCATACTGCAGATTAGGATGCATCCCCATGGAAAGGTTAAGGGTTATCTTGCCTCAAAGTTCCCCTGCCCAGCAGGCTTAGGTCAGACGGACTGAGGTAATATTCTACCTTACTAGAGAAGGTAGACTCATAGAGACACACAGAGATGGGCAACCTGCCCCCCCCCCCCCCCTGCTCTCTGCCCTCTGGCCTGGCATAGCTTACATAAGTCTGAGTCACAGCATCCTGAGTCAGAGAGAGAGAGAGAGAGCGAAATAAAGACCAGGGGGACATCTCGAAAAACAACCTTACCTGCCATCAGGAATAGACCACTTCACAGCTTCCTCTCAGAATGCCTGCATCTATGAATCATGTATTATCCAGTGCAGTGGAAAGGGGTTCTGAGGTAAAAATAGATAAACAGCACAGTATACAACCTCTGTCCTGGATAAAGACACAGTTATCTAATGGAGGAACACAGAGCGCTTGAGTTCAGTTTACTATGTTAGGCCCCTCTCCATACTGTATTTAATCAGGGAGAGGTCCCTTTTATTGCAAAACCACATTGAAATGCGTCCATGCATCAGACCCAGCCAGTGGGCCGAGGGCTGGGGCCTTACCATAGCAATGGGATTACATCTTCCCTCTCCCTGAAGGGTGGGCCGAGTCTGTGGTCAGAGAGAGAAATGGGGTGAGAGTGAAAGAGGGGAGAGAGAAAATTACGGATAGAGAGAAAGAAAGGAAAAGAGTGCGAGAGAGAATAGGAGAGAAGGAGAAAGAAAGAAAGAGGACGAGAGGAAGAGAAAGGATGGGAGGAAGAGAATCAGACAAAGATAGTGTCTCCTCTCCCATATTTCAGTTGCCTTGGCTCCCTGGGTCTCTGGTAATTTAATATCTGTGATTTGTCAGCGAGGCCGAGGAGGTAATGGATGGATCGAGCAGAGTTTCACGCTGGCATTTTCATGGAGCATGATGAAAGAAAGTTCTCTCTCTCACCGTCCTTTAGATTAACAACCAACCTAATTATGCCCGCTCCTCTTTTACGGCGATAAGATTTGTCTTATTTGTCAGGTGCTGTCAGGTTGGAAAAGAGAGCATCAATTCGACCCTCTCCTAACAGAGGGAGATATGTATGGTAGAAAGAGCGCAGGACTATTGTTACAGCTTAGCTCTATCAGGCAATTTCTCCCTTTTGCGTCATACCTTAGATATCCCATGAAATATGAGCTCTTTGTACCATACAACACCATCACGGTGACAGCTCCGTACCAAATGTCAAAAGCTGTCGTCCTTCTAATGGGAGAGGCTGACGTGGACCTACTGTAAAATGACACGTGCTGTTCTCTTCTATACTTGACGTCAATACACACAACAGTGTGCGGGTGAGAGGGACATAATACAAGGTGTCTGTCCTTGTGTTTGCTTGAATCCGAGAGGGTGTTGTCATCAGTCTGACAGTATGCGACCATACTTCTCTTCCCAGTAGTATATCTGGGATAATTATGCCTCAATTGTCTGATGCCCCCTCTGGGACCGTTTTGGCAGGTGGTGTTCCATTAACCATATGGAGCCCGACCAAAGTGCTGAAACTTTGTTAAATTATAAAAGTAGATTGATAGAGAGACGATAAAATTGGTTTGATTTATTGGCCCATTCCGAACCAGTCTATTGGATTTTCTATGGCAGGTTTTTATTTTTATGACATCAGCAGGTTTCAACATGGTTCTCTTCTTGCTGTTTCTCTCCAGTGGTCTGTGTCATCTCCGCACCCTGGCCAAGGGGTCGTCCTGATCTCTGAACCCCCACCCCTCACCCTCCTCCCACCAGCCTGACCCAGCGACCACCCCACCTTGCACCCAACCAACCAAGCGGACCGAAGACCCCTAAACAGTGCCAGGCTCAATCACCACCTCCAGTCCTCTGAGATCACGCAGGTGACTGTACACACACACATACACGCACACACTCACGCTCACGCTTACCACTCTCACACACACACACACTCACACACATACACACACACTCACGCTCACTCTTAACACTCTCACAGACACACATACACACACACACACTCACGCTCACTCTTAACACTCTCACACACACATACACACATACACACACACACTCACGCTCAGTCTTAACACTCACACACACACACAGGAGTCAGGAGTGCATGTGTTTAGAATGGAAATAAGGGGAATGTTGGGAACAGACACCTTGTCTCAGTGAGCCTCACATCTGGAAGGGGTGTGTGTTTGCTTTAGCTGCGTGCTAGCAGATGGGAGATAAAAGGACAGGCCTGATGCTATCTTATCTACGGCTGGGGTTGACTTATGATAAAGGTGATAAAAATATTGCTCATGATTTACTGGCTGTTCAATAGGCGAGTATAAGTACAGAAGAACATTTGGGACTTTGCAGTACCACCAGGAAGCAGACAATGTGTTTTGTTTATTTCTCAAATATATGTTTATGCACAATTGGTTATGGCTGTGTGTTTATCTGGTCAGTGGTCCTCTCTGCCCTACTCCCCACTGACTTGCCATGTAATGGCCTGAATTATTCTGTCACCTTTCATCTCGATCATATTCCACCTGTCATACCTCCTCCAGCTCACACCTCTCCTCTCCTTCTTCTCCTCTCTCCTCTATCTACCTCCTCTCCCTCCTCTTTCCTCTCTCTCCTCTCTCCTCTCTCCTCTCCCTTCTCTCTCCTCTTTCCTCTCTCTCCTCTCTCCTCTTTCCTCTCCCTTCTCTCTCCTCTCTTCTCTCCCTTCTCTCTCCTCTCTTCTCTCCCTTCTCTCTCCTCTCCCTTCTCTCTCCTCTCTCCTCTCCCTTCTCTCTCCTCTCTCCTCTCCCTTCTCTCTCCTCTCTCCTCTCCCTTCTCTCTCCTCTTTCCTCTCCCTTCTCTCTCCTCTTTCCTCTCCCTTCTCTCTCCTCTCTCCTCTCCCTTCTCTCTCCTCTCTCCTCTCCCTTCTCTCTCCTCTCTCCTCTCTCCTCTCTCCTCTCCCTTCTCTCTCCTCTTTCCTCTCCCTTCTCTCTCCTCTTTCCTCTCCCTTCTCTCTCCTCTCTCCTCTCCCTTCTCTCTCCTCTCTCCTCTCTCCTCTCCCTTCTCTCTCCTCTTTCCTCTCCCTTCTCTCTCCTCTTTCCTCTCCCTTCTCTCTCCTCTCTCCTCTCCCTTCTCTCTCCTCTCTCCTCTCTCCTCTCCCTTCTCTCTCCTCTCTCCTCTCCCTTCTCTCTCCTCTCTCCTCTCCCTTCTCTCTCCTCTCTCCTCTCCCTTCTCTCTCCTCTTTCCTCTCCCTCCTCTCTCCTCTCCCTTCTCTCTCCTCTCCCTTCTCTTTCCTCTCCCTCCTCTCTCCTCTCCCTCCTCTCTCCTCTCCCTTTTCTGACAAGAGCTCCTCTGTTTACTACTATGTTGGTTAGTTTGAATGAACTCCGTGGTGTACCTAGCTATTTCTTCAGGGAAGGGAAACCCATTCGACTAGCCCATTCACTCCCATACACTTGGTAACATTTGTGCTAGATATCCCGATGTGTACATTGTCAAGGAGTCTTAACTACGGATCCTTGATGTGTGCAAGTATTATCCCTTTACAGTGTTGTCTATGGTAGGCAGTGTCAGTGGGTTAGACACCCAGCTCATGTTGGTATGCTCACCATAAGCAGGGCTGTTAACTTTGAACAGTGACTTGAGTAATTGATTTGGTCTAGGGTGTGACCCTGGTTGGACCAGGCAGGCAGGCAGGCAGGGAAGCACATTGGTGGCAGATGTTTGAGTTTGTCCTCCTCTCATCCACCAGTCTCATCCACCAGGATCACGGCCTCCCCTTCTTGTTTTGCCTTCAACTTGTCTTTATAGAGGCCGCAGCAGTTTAAATACTTGGAGGTTATGAGGTATACTGTTCCACTGGATTTACCCAGCGTCATAGTACAATACCCTGTTTGATATATAGTACAACACCCTGTTTGATATATAGTACAATACCCTGTTTGATATATAGTACAATACCCTGTTTGATATATAGTACAACACCCTGGTTGATATATAGTACAACACCCTGGTTGATATATAGTACAATACCCTGTTTGATATATAGTACAACACCCTGGTTGATATATAGTACAATACCCTGTTTGATATATAGTACTTACTCATCTCATATGTACAGTATATACTGTATATTGTATCCTTCACTATCTATTCTTTACTATGTATTGCATCTTAGCCGCACCGTTTGATATATAGTACAATACCCTGTTTGATATATAGTACAATACCCTGTTTGATATCTTGGTGTCCACATGGTGTGCAGTATATATTAGGAATAGAATACCTCAACTTTGAGAGCTGGGAGGGATCTGTGTGGGGGAGGAGGGTTCTGTGTGGGGGAGGAGGGGTATGTTGATGGGGAGGAAGGGGGGACATGGAGGGTAGTGTAAGCTTACTTGTTCAATGTCATGTGATGAGCTTCCAGGCTCAGTTAGACCTGTGTTAATCCTCCATCCAAGATAGTCACAGCTGAAATGTCCGTAAGGAAGCGTCCTTCTTCCCTACGGTTACATGGATTTAAAGGTTAACTGCTGGTTGCCCATTTTATGTTGATATAAAGTTCAGCATACCTCATGAAGTTCTACTGTAGGTGAAAAGACGGTGGGCTTTCAATGAAGCATGGTGTTGTGAGAAAGACAATTAATCAGTACCACTCCTGCTGCTTCCTGTCATTTCTGCAAAATGTTGTGGAAAATGTAATGAAGGCTAGCTCGGTAATGGTTTCAAGCTTACCCGGTGGAACTTACCCGGTGGAAAATATGACTGTCTTTCCATAGACAATTAAGACCGACATGAAGCCTTTTTCTTTTTTTATCTTGGACTTTTTTCTTCATTCTCCTTCTTTTTCCTTCCAGAGAAGGGATGTGATGTGTTTCATCCAGGGCTAAATGGAAACATGTACATTAAACGTCTACAGCTGTGGAGCATGAATTAACTAGGGATACTTGGTTCTGCTGCTTAGCTGAAGAAATCCCATAACTGCACCTCCAACAACATAGATAGTCAGAGCTGGGTCACATGGTTTATCCCATAATGCACGCAGCATGCATGTTTAGCTGTTACCACCTCCAGGAGACAAATCCTAAAACCTGGCTGAATGCTGCTGACTTTTTGTTGTTGCTCTTTCCAGCATTGCAGCAGTCCGCAAAAATGCCTGTTGAAGTGTCTCAGAGCAGAGGGCTGGTACACAGACACAGCGAGAGGTGTGTTCCTCTATGCCGTTTTCAATTACCCAGCCCTCTCCCACAGTTGGTCTACCAGAGAGTCCCTCCCTCCCTCAACCTAGCCTCCCCAGGACCTTAGCATGGCGACACTTACCCCCTCTCCCCTTTGTCTGTGTCCGTCTGGCCACTTGTTTGATTGGTAACTGTATATCAGGCTGGGGACACTGGCGAGGCCGCCAGAGTTCCCGTTGCATTAAGCATGACCTCATGTTGAAAGGAGCTGATTCTCCCTCTCTAAATGGCTCTCAGCCTGCGGGGCCCCGGCCCGGCCTTTTGGCTCGACACCCCAAGCACTATGCTCAGACCACTGAACTCTCCCAGCACCCCATATTAGGCCTCTCACTGATAGAGGAGGATGAGGAGAGAAAGAGAGGGAGAGAGAGAGAGTGAGGAGGAAAATTGTGTGTGTGTGTGTGTGTGTGTGTGTGTGTGTGTGTGTGTGTGTGTGTGTGTGTGTGTGTGTGTGTGTGTGTGTGTGTGTGTGTGTGTGTGTGTGTGTGTGTGTGTGTGTGTGTGTGTGTGTGTGTGTGTGTGTGTGTCTACTCAGGCTCAGGCTCATGGACTGGCTTGTCTGGGGAAATGATGTCACGCTCTGTTCCCTATCAAGCCTGTCCAAAGTCCACAGACGATTCTGGGCTAATTCATCTTCAAGATGAGGCGTTGGGCTGGTGGCATGGCCAAACAGGTTGCACATGAGAATGAAGGTTGAGTATGAACAGCATCTTCTCTGTGTTGTAGTCTTTTACCCAACACCAACAGATAGCTCTGTATTGTAGGCCTTTACCCAACACCTACAGACAGCTCTGTATTTTAGTCCTTTACCCAACACATACAGACAGCTCTGTATTGTAGGCCTTTACCCAACACCTACAGACAGCTCTGTATTGTAGTCCTTTACCCAACACATACAGACAGCTCTGTATTGTAGTCCTTTACCCAACACCAACAGACAGATCTGTATTGTAGTCCTTTACCCAACACCTACAGACAGCTCTGTATTGTAGTCCTTTACCCAACACATACAGACAGCTCTGCCCCTGGTGTCTAGAACTGACTAGTGTCCTCTGGGAGAGAGCCAGGGAGAGGTCAGATCAGACACTGGATGGAGGCACCAATCAAAACTCATAAACAAATGAGCAAACGTTGTCTTTGGGGAAAGTGTCTGTGAGGTGAGGTGTGTGCTGTTGGCCTGAGTGCCTGACTAGCTCCGCACCATGGACAGAGATAGTGTTTATAGCCGGTGCTCCTACTGTAGATGACTTGTTCATAATGGCCCAGCATTCTTGGATGAGCAGATAACATTCATCACAATCAGCAGTAACATCATCAGGCATGGGGGCTGATATCCATGTCTTATTTAATGGCCGGTGTCATGGCCCAGTGAAGATTTGGCACACAGTCAAGATTTGGCACACAGCGATTTGTTAAGAGACAACCCAGTGGCCAGATTTTTGTAACGTCGATATGTTTAGAATTTGTTGCAGATGGATGATGTTAACTCGTTCAATGCCAAATGTCTTTGTGGTATCTCATAACAACAAAGGCAAATAGAAGCAAGAATTTCCACCTGGCCTGTCAGAGGGAAAGGTGGAACTACTATCATATTGCTTGTACCTATTGCAGGGTTACACACAGTTCACACATCAATTTAAGGTGTGGTTTGCTATGCCTATTGAACGGCCATCTTCCTACTCTCACCCCACACAGACGAAGAGTCGAGGTGACCCGAGAGGAACGAGCGTCCAGCCGCCTAGCCGGCTTGTGTAACCAGCCTCTTTCGTAACGCCAATTCATAAGTTTGGTCACCCTGCTGTATAGCATTCAGGCTTGTTCCTCCCACACAGGAAGTGTCACCCACACTCCTCACCTCAGCCCGTCTGAAGGAGACTAGCCGAAACCTCTCACCTACACAGAGCACAGCTCTCTCTTTTCACCACTCACACACACACATCCTCTACGTTAAAAATATCCCCTCCCATCCTATTCAACTGCCTAGCTAAACCTCCTACTTGCTGCTGGAAATATAGACCTGGATATGACAGGATGGATGACTGTTAGGATAGGATTTTTGTCTGAATCCTGTACCTAGTAGTTTAATCAATACGGAGTTTGTCCCGAAACAAAATATCCATCCCATCATGCCATAAACATTGCCCATTCATACATACCATTCTATACATTTCTGTAATACACTGTACACTGTAGTTGTCATTTTAGTATTGCTCTGTGAGGCCAAACTGTCTCTGCTGACCATCTGGACCTGGTTTGAGCGATGGATGGTCTCTCTCTCTCCCCTGGTCTTTCAGCCTGTTGCATTCTGCCTCTTCACAGTCTCAGACTGCAGTATCTCCCAGCTGCAGTCTCTCCAGGCTCCAGGCTGTGCTTCATCTTTGGGCTCCTAATGAGGAGTCAATATGACACTCCGTGGGGTTGACTTGCAAACAGCCTGGGTGATACATCCACAGAACCTGCTTACAGTGGATAAAATCACACCCCAAACCTGCTGGCTGTGGATAAAATCACACCCCAAACCTGCTGGCTGTGCAAATGGTTCTGTCACGTGCTGTCAAAACCCAAGCTGCTGGGAGTTAAGTTTAAGTGTGAAAATAGTTATTGCTGGGATTTCAATAAGATTCAGGGATATTTTCTGTTTCAAACATTTTTTTCTGTGGCGGGCCGAGGGGCCTTTATTTATAGTACGTTGTTTTGCTGATGTTTGTATTCCATTCTATTTTAGTCATGGTCAATAGGAAATCTGTTGATACATGATAGACTGGTGAAGACCATACAAGCTACTCTTTTTCACCTTTAGAGCCACAAATGAACCTGCAATTGAACAGAACCGAGACGTGTGTTCAAGACCGCATCTTTAATACAGATGATTCAGTCCTTTCAATAGTCACACGAACATGTGTGCTCTATCAATGATGCACATGCAGTCCATTTGAGAACCAAGTGATTCTGAATATAGCACATTGTGAATAATTCCCATAACGCCTAAAACACACAATACTTTATTGTAGGACCCTTGCTTCAATCTATTTTCAGAGCCCTTTCACATTTTCCCTAGCTAGCAGTTGATAAAGCCAGTTGGAGCTGTTAAAGTCGCCTCCATCCCTAATGAGCTGGATAGCTGGAACAAAGACCACAGCACACCGACCCAGCTCCCCTCTCATTCCCACTGTAAGGAAAGATAAAGAAACCATAACATGCAGATATGTATGTGTTTCTATGACAGTTCTAGCTTCCCATAAAAGCCAGAGGAAAAAAAACAAAGAAAGAAAATGAAACAAGCCAACGCACAGATCAATCAGAGGTTTCAGTTGGGGGTCCCATTAGCCCTCCTGAGGCTGAGGCACTGACCATGATGCACTCCTAGGCAGGACGACCATAAACTCTGTAATTACTGAATGGAAACAATTAGCAATGCCTTGAATTATTCAGAGTCTGCCCTGGAAAGTACAAGAAACTGTGCCTGTTTCGGCTCAGGGAAATCAGAAACGGCCTGTGTGTGTGCGTGCCTGCCTACATCGCTGTTGTGAATGTGATGTCACCAGGAGGACAAACAAAAGGGGGTAAAAACACGCCACCGCGACCGCACGCTGGTGGGTGTGTCACGGTCAACCCCACTTAATTAGGCCACTGTGCTAATCGAATGGCCCTCTGGTTTAAGAGAGAACCAAAGCTCACAGGCGTCTGCCCATGTGACTAACCTTTGTTTCTAGAGGAATTAGACCAACAGAACCATGTACACACATTTTTGAATTGCCCAACTCTGTAAGAGAGATGGGACTGGAACCAGATGAGGTTGATTGAATTGTCTCAATTTGTTTTATAACATGTAATGCTGGCAGGTCTAAAACAGCAGAGCAGTTGATAATAACAGTGTTAAAGACTGTTATTAAGACTTTTATTTACACTATTTTGTTTGTGTATTTATTTACAGTGCTCGTGTCCTGCATTGAACTTTTGGTTGGACAGTGAGAAATATGGCGTCATGGTTCATTTTAACTTCAGATGTTGGTATTTGAGGGAGGGAAAAATAAAACGGGATTCACTCTATTCTCTATTTCAGTGTTGAAAGGAATTCCAAGCACTTCAAATTGGTATGTGCCATCTTGGCTGGCCAAATGGTTTAAGGATAACTATGGCTGCCACACATAAGTGATTGACGCACAAAATAACAAACATTCTATAATCCTCTCTCCTGAATCTGCCTGCCCAAAAAACGCTCAATACCTAATCGCTGCTTTGGAAAGAGGATGTATTTTGCTAGAGTTAAAGGGCCTCTGTAAGGTTTGATCTTTTCCTACCCACAATGGAGATGTGCGTCAGTGTATAGGGCATGGCACTGCCCCAGGCTAGCAGCCTCCTACACTCCCCGTAGATCCCCAGTCAGAAGCCTGGGCCGAAGGTGGGCAGAGGCTCTCTCTCAGCGTTCTGTCCTCCCCCATTATGCATACCTCCGGGGGAGGAGGGGTTGATGGAGGTATATGTAGTGCATGGCTTGATGTGTGTGTGTGTGCTCGTGAATGCGTGCAGAAACTTACGGTGTACTGTATAATAAAAATGTCTGCCTTATCAGGGGCATCAGTTTTTGGCAGAGGCCTTCATATCAGATGATGTACTGTTGGACTATGGATATGTTACATAAAATGCTTGAATCATCCAGTGGAGTGTTTCTGTTTATATCTTTGAGGATGTTCCGTTTCTATAGAGCGAAGTGTCCCTGACACACTGCCTCTGTCACTGTCCCACGCACACTTCCTCCAGGTACTCCACTTGAAAAGGATGCCAATGAATATTCTCACCCACACTCAATCAGAAAATAGGACAGGGTTTTAGTTGGGATGAATAGCACTTTATATAACCCATTCAATACCTTTTCTTTGATTTACAAAATGGTAAGCTTATGCTTCGGCACCATGGTAGCAGATCTGTATAGATTAACAAGAGATACTTTTCTGTTTATCAGCATTGCATCCACATCCCTGGGACCCAGCAGCAGAGCTAGAAAGATTCATTAAAGGAAGGAGATGCTCCCAACTGTGGAGAGGGGCGAGGGGTGTGCCAACGTGGCCGCCATTAAGTGTGATATATGAAACTGACTCCAGCTTAGACAGATTGCTCTTTTCCACTCAGTGATCGGTTTGCTCTGGTATCATGAAGCTCAATTGCGTCAGTTGACCCTTATTTCACAAAATACTAGCATTTGAGGGCATATTTTGTGAAAATAAGCTTGGAGTTAGGTGGCAGGTTCAAGTACTTTAGGTTTAGACATCTTTGTTATTTATTATTCCTCTCTGAATATCTCTCTCAGAATGTATCTATATCTACGTTATCTTTACAAAGCTGTCAATCAAGCACATTACTTTAAGTTGGTATCAACAACTGTTCATGCAGGTGTGTTTCAAGTGAGACTGCTTTCTGTATTTTCCTATTTTTAAACGTAGCAAAACATGGCTGTTTTGTCACATACACATCTGGCTTTTGATTTAATTGAAACATATATGGGTGTTTAACGATATTGTTGGATGCTATTTACAGAAAGAGGATCTGGCCTGTAGCAAACCTCCATCCAACCACTTATACTGTAGTTGCGAAACTGTAGTTGCGAAACTCAGGCTTCCACAGAGGGCTTATGGTATGTCCAGAGGGGTATACTAGAAAGCAGGATCAAAGTTAGTCAGCTGACTTTGATAAGCAACCAGAAATGACTCATGATTTTATGGTACATTAAAAAAGTTAAACTTAGATATGTCTTTAAGTTTGTTGAATCAATTAGACCATGCCGATTTCAATCGTTTTAAAATATATACACTGCTCAAAAAAATAAAGAGAACACTTAAACAACACAATGTAACTCCAAGTCAATCACACTTCTGTGAAATCAAACTGTCCACTTAGGAAGCAACACTGATTGACAATACATTTCACATGCTGTTGTGCAAATGGAATAGACAACAGGTGGAAATTATAGTCAATTAGCAAGACACCCCCAATAAAGGAGTGGTTCTGCAGGTGGGGACCACAGACCACTTCTCAGTTCCTATGCTTCCTGGCTGATGTTTTGGTCACTTTTGAATGCTGGCAGTGCTTTCACTCTAGTGGTAGCATGAGACGGAGTCTACAACCCACACAACTGGCTCAGGTAGTGCAGCTCATCCAGGATGGCACATCAATGCGAGCTGTGGCAAGAAGGTTCGCTGTGTCTGTCAGCGTAGTGTCCAGAGCATGGAGGCGCTACCAAGAGACAGGCCAGTACATCAGGAGACGTGGAGGAGGCCGTAGGAGGGCAACAACCCAGCAGCAGGACCGCTACCTCCGCCTTTGTGCAACGAGGAGCAGGAGAAGCACTGCCAGAGCCCTGCAAAATGACCTCCAGCAGGCCACAAATATGCATGTGTCTGCTCAAACGGTCAGAAACAGACTCCATGAGGGTGGTATGAGGGCCCGACGTCCACAGGTGGGGGTTGTGCTTACAGCCCAACACCGTGCAGGACGTTTAGCATTTGCCAGAGAACACCAAGATTGGCAAATTCGCCACTGGCGCCCTGTGCTCTTCACAGATGAAAGCAGGTTCACACTGAGCACGTGACAGACGTGACAGAGTCTGGAGACGCCGTGGAGAACGTTCTGCTGCCTGCAACATCCTCCAGCATGAAAGGTTTGGCGGTGGGTCAGTCATGGTGTGGGGTGGCATTTCTTTGGGGGGCCACACAGCCCTCCATGTGCTCGCCAGAGGTAGCCTGACTGCCATTAGGTACCGAGATGAGATCCTCAGACCCCTTGTGAGACCATATGCTGGTGCGGTTGTCCCTGGGTTCCTCCTAATGCAAGACAATGCTAGACCTCATGTGGCTGGAGTGTGTCAACAGTTCCTGCAAGAGGAAGGCATTGATGCTATGGACTGGCCCGCCCGTTCCCCAGACCTGAATCCAATTGAGCACATCTGGGACATCATGTCTTACTCCATCCACCAATGCCACGTTGCACCACAGACTGTCCAGGAGTTGGCGGATGCTTTAGTCCAGGTCTGGGAGGAGATCCCTCAGGAGACCATCCGCCACCTCATCAGGAGCATGCCCAGGTGTTGTAGGGAGGTCATACAGGCACGTGGAGGCCACACACACTACTGAGCCTCATTTTGACTTGTTTTAAGGACATTACATCAAAGTTGGATCAGCCTGTAGTGTGGTTTTCCACTTTAATTTTGAGTGTGACTCCAAATCCAGACCTCCATGGGTTGATAAATTGGATTTCCATTGATTATTTTTGTGTGATTTTGTTGTCAGCACATTCAACTATGTAAAGAAAAAAGTATTTAATAACATTATTTATTTCATTCAGATCTAGGATGTGTTGTTTAAGTGTTCCCTTTATTTTTTTGAGCAGTATATATTTTTTTTAAGTTAGCTGGCTAACTCCTTGAACCTGCTTTGTAGTTTACCCCTCTGGTGTTTGCGCACATTCTTTTTGTGTAACAGCATTGAAAAGAATGAAAACAAAAACGGACCAAAAGTAAATATTTCCGGTGCTAAAAATACCAGTGGTTTTCTGCCGGTCTATTTTTAGTTCTCACGTTGGCCTCCAGACACCCGCGTCACACAGCTTTCGTGCTCTTACCCCAACAGCGCCAGAGCAAAGGGGGCCTTGTGTGTGTGTGTCTGTCGCAATCAGAGAAAAAAAAACTGAAATCAGGAAATACACAGCATAGACTTGCAGGTTCAGCATGTTAGCCTCAGAAACTGGGGTTCATTCTGTATTCAGGTGTTGGTGTGGTTTCTGTATGTTAACACTCGGAAATAGAACCACAAATGGTTATTTATAGTTTCTGTGTCTTTTAGGAACTACGTGGGCCTATTTGGTACTGATGACTCACTGTTAGCAAGAGGGGGTGGTTCAGTTTGAAACTACACTCTGTAGAAATATTTCAACTTCAGTCTAGTTTAGCACTGTACTCTTTGTACTACATGCCACTGTACATGAGAATATAGATGACCGAACTGGGATTCATTTATTTGAAAATGGAGGAAAATCCTAGAGACATAAGTTATTAACAGTGACTTCTCAGTGAGTGTTTTGTTTCAATCACTGAATTATTTCTCTCTCCTCTCTCCAGGTCTTATATGAAGATTCTTTTGGAAGTTGTAAAAAGAGAGAAATCAACAAGCACTTTTTTTTAAGACCGGTAAGTGTTCAGTAATAAATATGTACCCAATCAGGATTTTTAATATCATGTTTTATTTTACAGTACATGGCATTTATATATATATATATATATATATATATATTCTGTTTACGTTTTCAGATCACGGAAAGATCTTCATACATTTAATGAATTGGACAGAAAATTAGAGGGATGTTAGCAAGTCTACAGTATGATTGACAGAAAGAAAGTGTTCTGATGCAGACTATAGAGGATCTTCGTCACTCAAATGTGGAACAAACCAACTTCACCAATGGAAGGCCCTTTTGTTTAAGATCTCCAGGTGTGACAGCATCTGACATTTGACCTTTGAGAAACCCAACTGACGTCTAGAGGGACAATGGAGCCACGTGAATCTGCTGCTGGACCAAAATGCACCAAGGATCCCCGGGAGAAGCTACAAAGGAAGTGGGTCTCTGAGCCCTCAGCTGGCACAAAAAGAAGCACTTTCGCTGACCCAGAGGAAAAGAGGCACTCGCATCGCGAAAGCCTTCAAAGTGGTGCCAGTGGCAGCAATATTACTGGCTCAGCACGAAAGTATGGCTCTGGGAAGATGCTAGCAACTGCAATGGGTCAGTCATCTCAAGATAGTCAGTACGCACAGGCTTTCCCTCGTACTTACTCCTACCAGCTACCACAACCGTACCCACAACAGCCCATGCAAGAGCGCTTCCTGTCCGGAGCCAAGCCACAGCCCGGTCTGGAGGCCCATGCCTGGCCCTTCGCTGGACAGCTCCCTTCCGACGACATATTCCCTGGACACCCCCGTGCCCATGGAGTTTTCCCTCGTCAGAAATCTCCCAGTTTACCCAGTTCTTTTGGCCAGTATTCCCAGTCAGGGCCGGAGCCACCAGAGGAGGGATACAAGAAGGAGCAGAAACCCAAGAAGCCAGGGAAGTATATCTGCCACTACTGTGGAAGGGCTTGTGCTAAACCCAGCGTGCTGAAGAAGCACATTCGTTCACACACTGGGGAACGCCCCTACCCTTGTGTCCCCTGTGGGTTCTCATTTAAAACCAAGAGTAATTTGTACAAACACAGGAAATCTCATGCCCATGCCATCAAAGCAGGACTAGTCCCATTCTCCGAACTGGCAGTTTCACGCACAGACATGGATCAGGCGTCCTCAGTGGGAGAGACGGAAGTACACTCAGATGGTGAACAGAGCACAGACACCGACGAGGAGACTGCAGAGGCCTCCATGTTTATGGACAAAGGCAGCCCCATTCCCCAGATATCATTTGAGATGGACAAAAGCACAATGGAGAAGGGTAGGGAGCCGGCATATGCTGACTCAGCTGAGGAGCTAGCTATGGCTTCCATGAAAGTGCCTATCCTAATTGTCCCAAAACAAGGGGTCCCACCAACAGCATTGGAGTGCCCCCCATTCACGGAACTCAAGGCTTCTCACATCAGCTCCCAGGTTGGCCGCGTGGATGACTCTCCCACTATCAAACAGAGACTGGCTCTGAGACTGACAGAGAAGAAGGGATCACAGGACTCAGACCAGCAGTCCCAGCAGTCCCTGAACCTTCTGAGTCCACACAGCAAAGGCAGCACAGACTCAGGCTACTTCTCCCGTTCAGAGAGTGCAGAGCAACAGATCAGCCCTCCCAACACAAACGCAAAGTCCTACGAGGAGATCATGTTTGGTCGGACTTGGTATTACAAACCTAACTCAGCTAGATCTAGACAATCCATTGCAGTAGGTATGGCCACTGTTGGCCAAGACACTAACATAGTAATGGGGAAGATATCTGAGGATCATATTTTTTTCCGAAATGATAGTGGTGAAGTGCAACTATTAGCAGGTGTTGACCCTAAGCAGTATCCCACAGGCCCTTGCCAAAGCAACACAGGTCTACTAGAGACTCCTTCTGATTCAGGGACACTCATTAGGAGTAACTCAATGCCAACATCCTCCCCGACCAACCTCAACGTCCCACCGGGGATAAGAGTGAGCCACTCCTTTGACGAGATGATGACCTCTGATGATGTCTTCTACCCGGGTGCTGCCGGTCTGAGGAGGCTTAGGAGACAGGCAGCTTTTGAGCATTCAGCACATGAAGGGCATGGTGACTATGAAACCTATGGACACGTTCCCAAGAACGCAGCCCCATCCGTGGCATTAAAGCTAGGGGAGCGCAGTCCTGTGGTGCCAGAGCATACAGCATACAGCCCATATGGTACTAAAGTGGGAATGACAGAGATTGCCACTCGTAAACGCAGGAAGGAAAAGAGTGTAGGAGATGAGGAGGATGGCCCTGTCCAGTACGACAGTAGTTGTAGTGGCTCAGTAGATATGGTCAGAGATTATGATTCAAAACAAGGTAGTCAAGAGGGTTTAAGGGGGACACCTACTGGAAAGGGATCCATGGGATCTATGTACAGTGCACATAGCCAATCAGACAGTTTTGAAACATGCTGTAGTAGCATGTGCTCAGAGGACGTAGTGCTAGTCCCAGACTCTGACAGAAAGGCAGCTGGCAACGTTATATCTGTCATTCAGCACACCAACTCACTCAGTAGGCCAAACTCCTTTGAGAAGTCAGAGTCCTTCGAGCACCCAGGCTACCTGCAGGATAAACCCTCCAGCCAATATTCAGAGCAGTCAGATACAGAGAACATAGAGGATGTGCAGAGCCCAGAGTTTATCCTGAGGTCTGAGAGCATGGAGCAGCAGCAGCAAAGCAACAGTGATTTAGTTTCATCCAACCAGCCCTGTCACATGCCCCCCAAACTGGTACGTCAGCCTAATATCCAAGTGCCTGAAATCAGGGTGACAGAGGAGCCAGATAAACCAGAGAAAGAGCCTGATGTACCGACCAAGGAGCCGGAGAAGCACGTTGAAGAGTTCCAGTGGCCCCAGAGGAGTGAGACACTGTCCCAACTCCCTGCGGAGAAGCTGCCTCCTAAGAAGAAGCGTCTGCGTCTGGCAGACCTGGAGCACTCCTCTGGGGAGTCCAGCTTTGAGTCCTGCACCAGCCTGTCCAGGAGCCCCAGCCAGGAGAGCAACCTGTCTCACAGCTCCAGCTTCTCTATGTCCTTTGATAGGGAAGAGAACCTAAAGTCTGTGTCACCGTCCAAGCAGGAGGACTTTGGCAAGCAGTCTGAGTACAGCGGCAACTCTCTCACTATCCCCGGCCATCACCAGCAGAGGGAGATGCGACGCTCCTCATCAGAACAGGCTCCTAGCGCTCTGCCCACCGAGATCCCAGAGATCCGTAGCAAGTCCTTCGACTATGGCAGCCTCTCAACATCATCCAGACAGGGAGAGGTTTACTCCAGTGCATCAGCCATGAAAGATCGGAGACGGGGCTACCTAGTAAGGCAGGCATCCCTCAGCGTTTACCCTGAGACTGTGGTGCATGAGCAAGGTGGTCTCGAAATTACTGTCAAGCAAGAGCACTCGGACCATGGACCCTCATCTTGGCAGAGCCCCCCATCCTCTCAAAGTTCTCTCAGTGCATCAGCCAGCGAAGTAGCAAGACCCAAGAGAGGGTCACATCATCATCTTCTGCAACAGAGCATTAGTGAGGACAGCCAGGACGACCCACCACTGTTCCAGAAGTCATCTCGTCTGCCAAGTCAACAGTCATCAGAGGGAGAGCATCCAGGTCACGAGCTTATGAGCAAGGAAACGATGCAATACTCCTCACTCCAGAACAGCTTGGCTTCACTGCCTTTCCTGCCATTTCAGCCAGGTCTGTTCTGGCATCCCGAGTCCACACAGAGACACAAGCAGCATCTGGCTTTCCAGCCACACCAGTTACAGAAACTACATATCAGACAGCCTAGTCTACCACACATGATCCACAAATCCAACCCACCTCTTAATCAGCTACAGCAGATTCAGGAGCAATGCGATGCAAAAGCTGACGGTGCTATCAGTCAGAGCTATCAGTATCCCTCCAGAGCCTCCCCCCAGGCCCAGCATTACGGCTCTCTACCATCTAAAGTGTCCCTCACCGAGAGCACGGTGATCTTGCAACAGGTCCAGCCAATCTTCGCCACTCAGAATGCAGGTTCACAGTCATCTCTCCCAGGTATGCTAGTCCCCGTTAGGATACAGACTCAAGTGCCATCTTACGGAAGTGTTATGTACACAAGTGTTTCACAACTCTTAGCTAACCATGGCCAGAGCACTTATTCAGCAAGAGTCATATGCTCAGAGAGTGTATCGTCTAGTTCACTCACAGGTGGCACTGTTTCAAAGCAAGGCGTTGGCTTCAATTTATCTCAGATCCTTGGTCAGCCTGAGGGAGCTCTACGTTATCCACTGTGGAATATTCCGGATCTGAACACTGAACACGGGAGACTGAACACGGGAATTCCGCTGTCGTTGACATCAGGAACCATCTCCACCACGGATGCGTCCTCCAGTATTGGGGGAAGCAAGCGGATGCTATCACCGGCCAGTAGTCTGGAACTCTTCATAGAGACCAAACAGCAGAAACGGGTCAAGGAGGAGAAGATGTACGGTCAGATTGTAAAGGAGCTGAGCGCTGTCGAGCTGAGTGCTTCGAAAGACAGCGGCAAGTTATCAAAGCATGCCCCTCTGAAGAGCGAGGGTTCAATGGACGATCAGGAGAGGATGTCATCCTCCCCACCAGCAGACTTCCCCTCCACCAAAATCCCAGTACGTTCCAACGCACCTCACATACCTGATGTGCCACCAGCTGACAGCTTCACTCCCCCTCTGCAAATCGTGACGGATTTCCCTGGTGGCAGAGAGTCCCCAGAGGAGCTGGACGTAGATGACTCCACCCCAGAGGCTAGCTGCAGCCCACAGTTCATGGTCTCCTCCAGTGACACTCCAGAGGAAGCCAAGCCACTCATGGGCAGCAAGATACCTGTCAACATGCTGGTGCAGCTGGCTGCCAATCAGAGTGGGGGCGATGCTGGAAGCACTCTAATGCTCACAGATCTGGCCGACGTTCAGCAGTTCTTTCAGTTCCCCAGTCTTCGCACGACAACCAGTGTCAGCTGGTGCTTCCTGAATTACACCAAGCCAAACAACGCTCAGACAACTCCCCTGACTTCTGTCTACGGCTCCTGGTGCGTCAGCTCTTACAACCCTAACCCTCTCAGTCTCAGCACCAAGTCTACTCTGGCACTGCTCTGCTCCAAGCAGAGGAAGAACACAGAAACCTACACGATGGCTGCTATGTGTCAACCCAGGACTGGAAAACTTGTGTCCTCTCTTGCTTGGAAGCAGAAGTTTGAGCAGGTAATCACACGTCACATACAGTGCCATCATATTCATAGTTCATGTATTTATTGGTTAATGGGTGGTTAACGGTTTGTTACTAAATAAGTACTCAAGGTTTAGAATTGGCATGCTTTAGAGAGTTTGAAATCTCCTACAATATTAGAAACCAATCTGGGATAAAAGTCTATTTTGAAGCCAACATTCCAGTACATCTGCCATCAAATGTTTTTGTGTGTTTGTGAGGATTTAACTGAGTGTTATGCATGTTTTTCACTTGCAGATGAAGCCAGAGCTCATGCAGCTAGATGTGAGCAAATATGGGAAGAAAATCAAGGGGCTGAGCTCCAGGGATCGAGTCAAGGAGGACCACGGAGAGAAGGAGGCCTCCTCAAAGCAGGCTGAGCCCACTCGCATCAAAATCTTTGAAGGAGGGTATGTGAAGATGGCTGCCATTACCCATTAACATTTTATTGAATGCATTTTAATATCAGTGTGGCACCTTCTCGAGACGGCTGCTTACATCTGTATATTTTTGTGACTTTTACACAAAATGTACAGTTTTGTGAAAGGCAGAAGATGAGCAGCACTTTATTTATTGCCTGGTGGCTGAAACCACTTCTTCAGAGATTATATTATTTGAGAATGGTACACAATGACTGTGATAACTGGAAATTAAGTATTACTAGATTTTTTTTAATTACTTCACATTTTTAATTACTTCACATTTATGGACTTGAGGGTGTTTTCTGTAGAAATTTGATAGATAAAAAAAAAAACAGGATGGATTTTTCAGATGGATTTTAATTATGGTTTGAAGGAGTTACTAGTATAGGCTACTGTTTTTATGGAAATATAGGAGAGCAAAGTTTTGTTGTTTAACAGCCGTAGTATTGTTGACTACTGTGCATGAGGCTACTGTAACATTTTGCTTTGGTGCAAGCAATAAATAGATTTCCAAATTGGTTTTTCAATCATCTGAAATGTTTTCAAAATCACATATCTGGATTGTCTCTTTTATGATATTACCATGTACAGTGAGAAAAATGTATAAGAATTCCATTTCATAAATGGGAACAGCTGTAAAAATATCTCTGACCAATACCCAGTTGAATGTGGCAGCAGAATAATTTTCTCTAAGCAGTAAAAGACAAACTTTCCCAATGTAAAGTGGTCTGTTTGATGTATTTGATATTTGCCCCCTTAACACATGCTTCGATATACTCCATATCCTCCAATAACGTTGAAAAATCTGGTCTTCTTATGATTTCAGGTACAAATCCAATGAAGACTATGTTTACGTGCGGGGAAGAGGAAGAGGGAAGTACATCTGTGAAGAGTGTGGAATTCGTTGTAAGAAGCCAAGCATGCTGAAGAAACATATCCGCACACACACCGATGTCAGGCCATATGTCTGCAAGTTCTGCAACTTTGCTTTTAAAACTAAAGGTGGGTGTCCTTCTTCCACTTCATATAACCAGATATATACAAATGTACACCTTCCCTCTCAAGTAATTTAACCTGATAGTTCAAACATAAACAGTGTTCACACTGGAAAATGATTTATGTAGAACTGCAAATACAGACTTCGGTTTACATTGCATTAGGAGAGTGGCAAGGTTCTCGCTCTCTGCTTAAGTAACGTCCTATGCTGCTTCCAGTAAGACTTTTTAAAAGTTATAAACTCTGGTTACAGGAAACCTGACAAAACACATGAAGTCGAAAGCCCACATGAAGAAGTGCTTGGAACTCGGGGTGTCAGTGACATCTGTGGAGGATGCAGACGCCGAGGAAGCTGGTATGAATCAGACAGACTGACTGAGCACATTGTGTAGAGATGAGCCAATATTTCATAAATACTGGGCCCTGTAAGTTGCACTGGTGCGGTTCTTGAGGGACAATTATCGTAATGAAAAACAGGAGCCGCCTCTCTGCCAGGTTTATGTAAAATAACCAACTTTAAGATACACAGTTCACATTTTCCCTGCTTGAATCCCATCATTCTGCATAGAGTAGAAAAGAACTCCAGTGACCTATTCAATCCAACTGAAATAAATTGCGGTTGCTGTAAAATATCTGTAAACGCATAAAAATAAAAAGTCCTACTGTGTTTTTATATCCCATTTCCTTGTTAAGACTGCACTAAATGCCGTTTATTTGTCTTGCAGAATAGAGTAGGCTACTGTTATTGCATTTACATAGTGACTGGATCAACGGTTGATTAACCAATATGTTTCTTTTTAGACAATGGCGAGGATGGCCAGAGGGAGTCTGGGAAGATGTCAGGCATCATGGCGGACCACCAGTTCTCAGACGCTGATGATTCTGATGGTGGCGAGGATGACGGGGATGAGGTGGATGATGATGAAGACGATGACGACGATTACGATGGCGACTCCACGCCGAAAACGCGCTCCAGAAGCACTAGCCCTCAGCCCTATGGCATACCGTCTCTCTCCATCACGGCTGTGGCGGCCTCTCAGAGCGCCTACTCCTCAGACCTGCTGGGCCACGGCTCCAAACCGCCCATCTTCAGCTACTTCACCAGCCTGCCCAGCATCCAGATCACCCAGCTCATGGTGCCCAGCGAGCGTGCAGGCCAGGGCCAGATGGCAGAGTACCAGCGTCTACTGCAGGGCGCCCTGGGCGAGGACTATAAGAACAGGCTAGACATACCCAGCTCCATGGACAAGGACTTTGGCCTGTCCACAGATCACAGCTCCTCCTCCTTTGACCTGTCCCCGTCTCGCCTCTCCTCTCCA